>NC_079195.1:161172907-161482680 GCF_029499605.1 Hyla sarda | reverse complement strand
ACAGCCATTGGTTGTCTGGGCATGCTGGGAGTTGTAACATAGTAACATAGTTCGTAAGGTCAAAAAAAGACAAGTCAATCAAGTTCAACCTATAACCCTAATGAGTCCCTACTGAGTTGATATAAATCTAGAATCCATAACCTGTAATGTTATCATTCTCCAAAAATGCATCCAGACCACTTTTACATTCTTTTACAGAGTTCACCATGACCACCTCCTCTGGCAGAGAATTCCACAGTCTCACTGCTCTTACAGTAAAGAACCCCCATCTGTGCTGGTGTAGAAACCTTCTTTTGTCTAGACGTAGAGGATGCCCTCTTGTTATAGATACAGTCCTGGGTATAAATAGATAATTGTAGAGATCTCTGTACTGCCCCTGATGTATTTATACATACTTATTAGGTGCCCCCTAAGCCTTCTTTTTTCAAAGCTAAATAACCCTAATTCTGATAATCTTTCTGGGAACTGTAGTCCTTCCATTCCCCGTATTACTCTGCTTGCCCGTCTTTGAACCCTCTCCAGCTCCACTATATCTTTCTTGTACACTGGTGCCCAGTACTGTGCACAGTATTCTATGTGTGGTCTGACTAGTGATTTTTACAGCGGTAGAATTATTTCCTTGTCGTGAGCATCTATACCCCCTATTGATGCACCCCATGATTTTATTTGCCTTGGCAGCAGCTGCCTGACACTGATCACTACAGCTAAGTTTTCCACGTCAGTCGTCCCAAGTGTTTTCCCATTTAATATATAATCCCAGCCCGGATTTATCTTCCCCATGTGCATTACCTTACATTTATCGGTGTTGAACCTCATCTGCCATTTCCCAGCCCAAACCTCCAATCTATCCAGATCCATTTGTAACAGTGCACTGTCCTCTATAGTGTTTACAGCTTTACAGAGTTTAGTATCATCTGCAAAGATTGCTACTTTACTATTCAACCCCTCTACAAGGTCATTAACCCCTTAAGGACCAGGCCAATTTTCACTGTAGGACCAGAGCGTTTTTGACACATCAGACCACTGTCAATACTTGCATAATTTCTTGGTGAAAAATTCCATGTTATGAAAAAATTGAACATTTAGCATTTTTTCACTTTGAAGCTCTGTGCTTGTAAGGAAAATAGACATTCCAAATAAATTATATTTTGATTCACAAATACTATATGTCTACTTTATGATGGCATCATAAAGTTGCCATGTTTTTACTTTTGGAAAACATCAGAGGGCTTCAAATTATAGCAGCAATTTTCCACAAAATGTTCAAAATCTGAATTTTTCAGGGACCAGTTCAGTTTTGAAGTGGATTTGAAAGGCTTTCTTATTAGAAATGCCCCATAAATGACCCAATTGTAAAACCTGCACCCCTCAAAGTATGTGAAGGAGAAAATTCAAAATCTTCATTTTTCACACTTGCATGTTATTGTAGACCCAGTTTTGGAATTTTTACAAGGGGTAAAAAGAAAAAATCGTCTCAAAATTTTGAACCCAATTTCTCTTGAGAAAGTAAATACCTCATATGTGTATGTTAAGTGCTCGGCGGGCACAGTAGAGAGCTCAGAAGGGAAGGAGCAACAATGGGATTTTGGAGAGTGAGTTTTTCTGAAATAGTTTTTGGGGGGCATGTCACATTTAGGAAGCCCCTATGGTGCTAGGACACCACCCCCCCCCCCATGGCATACTACTTTGGAAACTACACCCCCCAAGGAACGTAACATGGGGTACAGTAAGCCTTAACACCCCACAGGTGTTTGATGACTTTTGTTAAAGTTGAATGTGTAAATAATTTTTTCTCTTTTTATTAAAATGCTGGTTTTCCCCCAAATTTTACTTTTTTTACAAGAGGTAATAGGAGAAACTGCCAGCAAAATTTGTAACCCTATCTCTTCTGATCATGGAAATACCCCATGTGTGGACGTCAAGTGCTCTGCTGGCGCACTACAATGCTCAGAAGAGCAGGAGTCACATTTTGATTTTGGAAAGCAAATTTTGCTGAAATGGTTTTGGGAGGGGGGCATGTCACAATAAGGAAGCCCCTATGGTGCCAGGACAGCAAAAAAAAAAAAAAAACTCCACATGGCATACTATTTTGGAAACTACACCCCTTAAGGAATGTAACAAGGGGTACAGTGAGCTTTAACACCCCACAGGTGTTTGACGACTTTTCGTTAAAGTTGGATGTGTAAATTAATTTTTTTTTTTTGTTCACTAAAATGCTGGTTTTCCCCCAAATTTTACTTTTTTACATGGGGTAATGCCCCCCCAAAATGTGTAACCCCATCTCTTCTGAGTATGGAAATACCCCACGTGTGGACGTCAAGTGCATTGCAGGCGAACTACAATGATCAGAAGAAAAGGATTCACATTAGGCTTTTGGAAAGCAAATTTTGCTGAAATGTTTTTGGTTTTTTTTTGGGAGGGGGGGCATGTCCCATTTAGGAAGCCCTTCTGGTGCCAGGACAGCAAGAAAAAACACATAGCATACTATTTTGGAAACTACACTCCTCAAGGAACGTAACAAGGGGTACAGTGAGCTTTAACACCCCACAGGTGTTTGACGACTTTTCATTAAAGTTTCATGTGTAAATGAATTTTTTTTTCACTAAAATGCTGGTGTTCCCCCAAATTTTTACAAGGGGTAATAGGAGAAAATGCCCACCAAAATTTGTAACCCCATCTCTTATGAGTATGGAAATACCCCATATGTGGAAGTCAAGTGCACTGCGGGCACACTACAATGCTCAGAAGGGGTCACATTTTCAAATTTTGCTGAAATGGGGGGGCATTTAGGAAGCCCCTATTGTTCCAGAACAGCAAAAAAAAAAAAAAAACACACAGCATACTATGTTGGAAACTACACCCCTCAAGGAACGTAACAAGGGGTACGGTGAGTCTTAACACCCCCAGGCAGTGGCGTAGCTATAGAGGTCGCAACGGTTGCCATGGCGACTGGGCCCCAATTATAAAACCTGCACCCCTCAAAGTATGTGAAGGAGAAAATTCAAAATCTTCATTTTTCACACTCGCATGTTATTGTAGACCCAGTTTTGGAATTTTTACAAGGGGTAAAAGGAAAAAATCGTCTCAAAATTTTGAACCCAATTTCTCTTGAGAAAGTAAATACCTCATATGTGTATGTTAAGTGCTCGGCGGGCACAGTAGAGAGCTCAGAAGGGAAGGAGCAACAATGGGATTTTGGAGAGTGAGTTTTTCTGAAATAGTTTTTGGGGGGCATGTCACATTTAGGAAGCCCCTATGGTGCTAGGACACCAACCCCCCCCCCCCCATGGCATACTACTTTGGAAACTACACCCCCCAAGGAACGTAACATGGGGTACAGTAAGCCTTAACACCCCACAGGTGTTTGATGACTTTTGTTAAAGTTGAATGTGTAAATAATTTTTTTCTTTTTTTATTAAAATGCTGGTTTTCCCCCAAATTTTACTTTTTTTACAAGAGGTAATAGGAGAAACTGCCAGCAAAATCTGCCAGCAAAATTTGTAACCCTATCTCTTCTGATCATGGAAATACCCCATGTGTGGACGTCAAGTGCTCTGCTGGCGCACTACAATGCTCAGAAGAACAGGAGTCACATTTTGATTTTGGAAAGCAAATTTTGCTGAAATGGTTTTGGGAGGGGGACATGTCACAATTAGGAAGCCCCTATGGTGCCAGGACAGCAAGAAAAAACACATAGCATACTATTTTGGAAACTACACTCCTCAAGGAACGTAACAAGGGGTATAGTGAGCTTTAACACCCCACAGGTGTTTGACGACTTTTCATTAAAGTTTCATGTGTAAATGAATTTTTTTTTCACTAAAATGCTGGTGTTCCCCCAAATTTTTACATGGGGTAATAGGAGAAAATGCCCACCAAAATTTGTAACCCCATCTCTTATGAGTATGGAAATACCCCATATGTGGAAGTCAAGTGCACTGTGGGCGCACTACAATGCTCAGAAGGGGTCACATTTTCAAATTTTGCTGAAATGGGGGGGCATTTAGGAAGCCCCTATTGTTCCAGAACAGCAAAAAAAAAAAAAAAAAACACACAGCATACTATGTTGGAAACTACACCCCTCAAGGAACGTAACAAGGGGTACGGTGAGTCTTAACACCCCCAGGCAGTGGCGTAGCTATAGAGGTCGCAACGGTTGCCATGGCGACTGGGCCCCAATTATAAAACCTGCACCCCTCAAAGTATGTGAAGGAGAAAATTCAAAATCTTCATTTTTCACACTCGCATGTTATTATAGACCCAGTTTTGGAATTTTTACAAGGGGTAAAAGGAAAAAATCGTCTCAAAATTTTGAACCCAATTTCTCTTGAGAAAGTAAATACCTCATATGTGTATGTTAAGTGCTCGGCGGGCACAGTAGAGAGCTCAGAAGGGAAGGAGCAACAATGGGATTTTGGAGAGTGAGTTTTTCTGAAATTGTTTTTGGGGGGCATGTCACATTTAGGAAGCCCCTATGGTGCTAGGACACCAACCCCCCCCCCATGGCATACTACTTTGGAAACTACACCCCCCAAGGAACGTAACATGGGGTACAGTAAGCCTTAACACCCCACAGGTGTTTGATGACTTTTGTTAAAGTTGAATGTGTAAATAATTTTTTCTCTTTTTATTAAAATGCTGGTTTTCCCCCAAATTTTACTTTTTTTACAAGAGGTAATAGGAGAAACTGCCAGCAAAATCTGCCAGCAAAATTTGTAACCCTATCTCTTCTGATCATGGAAATACCCCATGTGTGGACGTCAAGTGCTCTGCTGGCGCACTACAATGCTCAGAAGAACAGGAGTCACATTTTGATTTTGGAAAGCAAATTTTGCTGAAATGGTTTTGGGAGGGGGACATGTCACAATTAGGAAGCCCCTATGGTGCCAGGACAGCAAAAAAAAAAAAAAAAACTCCACATGGCATACTATTTTGGAAACTACACCCCTTAAGGAATGTAACAAGGGGTACAGTGAGCTTTAACACCCCACAGGTGTTTGACGACTTTTCGTTAAAGTTGGATGTGTAAATTTATTTATTTTTTTTGTTCACTAAAATGCTGGTTTTCCCCCAAATTTTACTTTTTTTACATGGGGTAATGCCCCCCCAAAATGTGTAACCCCATCTCTTCTGAGTATGGAAATACCCCACGTGTGGACGTCAAGTGCATTGCAGGCGAACTACGATGATCAGAAGAAAAGGATTCACATTAGGCTTTTGGAAAGCAAATTTTGCTGAAATGTTTTTGGTTTTTTTTTGGGAGGGGGGGCATGTCCCATTTAGGAAGCCCCTCTGGTGCCAGGACAGCAAGAAAAAACACATAGCATACTATTTTGGAAACTACACTCCTCAAGGAACGTAACAAGGGGTACAGTGAGCTTTAACACCCCACAGGTGTTTGACGACTTTTCATTAAAGTTTCATGTGTAAATGAATTATTTTTTTCACTAAAATGCTGGTGTTCCCCCAAATTTTTACAAGGGGTAATAGGAGAAAATGCCCACCAAAATTTGTAACCCCATCTCTTATGAGTATGGAAATACCCCATATGTGGAAGTCAAGTGCACTGCGGGCGCACTACAATGCTCAGAAGGGGTCACATTTTCAAATTTTGCTGAAATGGGGGGGCATTTAGGAAGCCCCTATTGTTCCAGAACAGCAAAAAAAAAAAAAAAAAACACACAGCATACTATGTTGGAAACTACACCCCTCAAGGAACGTAACAAGGGGTACGGTGAGTCTTAACACCCCCAGGCAGTGGCGTAGCTATAGAGGTCGCAACGGTTGCCATGGCGACTGGGCCCCAATTATAAAACCTGCACCCCTCAAAGTATGTGAAGGAGAAAATTCAAAATCTTCATTTTTCACACTCGCATGTTATTGTAGACCCAGTTTTGGAATTTTTACAAGGGGTAAAAGGAAAAAATCGTCTCAAAATTTTGAACCCAATTTCTCTTGAGAAAGTAAATACCTCATATGTGTATGTTAAGTGCTCGGCGGGCACAGTAGAGAGCTCAGAAGGGAAGGAGCAACAATGGGATTTTGGAGAGTGAGTTTTTCTGAAATAGTTTTTGGGGGGCATGTCACATTTAGGAAGCCCCTATGGTGCTAGGACACCAACCCCCCCCCCATAGCATACAACTTTGGAAACTACACCCCCCAAGGAACGTAACATGGGGTACAGTAAGCCTTAACACCCCACAGGTGTTTGATGACTTTTGTTAAAGTTGAATGTGTAAATAATTTTTTCTTTTTTTATTAAAATGCTGGTTTTCCCCCAAATTTTACTTTTTTTACAAGAGGTAATAGGAGAAACTGCCAGCAAAATTTGTAACCCTATCTCTTCTGATCATGGAAATACCCCATGTGTGGACGTCAAGTGCTCTGCTGGCGCACTACAATGCTCAGAAGAGCAGGAGTCACATTTTGATTTTGGAAAGCAAATTTTGCTGAAATGGTTTTGGGAGGGGGGCATGTCACAATTAGGAAGCCCCTATGGTGCCAGGACAGCAAAAAAAAAAAAAAAAAAAACTCCACATGGCATACTATTTTGGAAACTACACCCCTTAAGGAATGTAACAAGGGGTACAGTGAGCTTTAACACCCCACAGGTGTTTGACGACTTTTCGTTAAAGTTGGATGTGTAAATTAATTATTTTTTTTGTTCACTAAAATGCTGGTTTTCCCCCAAATTTTACTTTTTTACATGGGGTAATGCCCCCCCAAAATGTGTAACCCCATCTCTTCTGAGTATGGAAATACCCCACGTGTGGACGTCAAGTGCATTGCAGGCGAACTACAATGATCAGAAGAAAAGGATTCACATTAGGCTTTTGGAAAGCAAATTTTGCTGAAATGTTTTTGGTTTTTTTTTTTGGGAGGGGGGGCATGTCCCATTTAGGAAGCCCCTCTGGTGCCAGGACAGCAAGAAAAAACACATAGCATACTATTTTGGAAACTACACTCCTCAAGGAACGTAACAAGGGGTACAGTGAGCTTTAACACCCCACAGGTGTTTGACGACTTTTCATTAAAGTTTCATGTGTAAATGAATTTTTTTTTCACTAAAATGCTGGTGTTCCCCCAAATTTTTACAAGGGGTAATAGGAGAAAATGCCCACCAAAATTTGTAACCCCATCTCTTATGAGTATGGAAATACCCCATATGTGGAAGTCAAGTGCACTGCGGGCGCACTACAATGCTCAGAAGGGGTCACATTTTCAAATTTTGCTGAAATGGGGGGGCATTTAGGAAGCCCCTATTGTTCCAGAACAGCAAAAAAAAAAAACACACAGCATACTATGTTGGAAACTACACCCCTCAAGGAACGTAACAAGGGGTACGGTGAGTCTTAACACCCCCAGGCAGTGGCGTAGCTATAGAGGTCGCAACGGTTGCCATGGCGACTGGGCCCCAATTATAAAACCTGCACCCCTCAAAGTATGTGAAGGAGAAAATTCAAAATCTTCATTTTTCACACTCGCATGTTATTGTAGACCCAGTTTTGGAATTTTTACAAGGGGTAAAAGGAAAAAATCGTCTCAAAATTTTGAACCCAATTTCTCTTGAGAAAGTAAATACCTCATATGTGTATGTTAAGTGCTCGGCGGGCACAGTAGAGAGCTCAGAAGGGAAGGAGCAACAATGGGATTTTGGAGAGTGAGTTTTTCTGAAATAGTTTTTGGGGGGCATGTCACATTTAGGAAGCCCCTATAGTGCAATCCCCCCCCCCCACATGGCATACTACTTTGGAAACTACACCCCCCAAGGAACGTAACAAGGGGTACAGTGAGCCTTAACACCCCACACGTGTTTGATGACTTTTCATTAACCCCTTAAGGACTCAGACAATTTAATTTTTACGTTTTCATTTTTTCCTCCTCGCCTTCTAAAAATCATAACTCCTTTATATTTTCATACACAGACTAGTATGAGGGCTTGTTTTTTGCGCGACCAGTTGTCCTTTGTAATGACATAACTCATTATATCATAAAATGTATGGCGCAACCAAAAAACACTATTTTTGTGGGGAAATTAAAACGAAAAACGCAATTTTGCTAATTTTGGAAGGTTTCGTTTTCACGCCGTACAATTTATGGTAAAAATGACGTGTGTTCTTTATTCTGAGGGTCAATATGATTAAAATGATACCCCTTATCACATACTTTTCTATTATTGTTGCGCTTAAAAAAATCACAAACTTTTTGACCAAATTAGTACATTTATAATCCCTTTATTTTGATGACCTCTAACTTTTTTATTTTTCCGTATAAGCGGCGGTATGGGGGCTCATTTTTTGCGCCATGATCTGTACTTTTTTTTTATTCCACATTTGCATATAAAAAACTTTTAATACATTTTTTATAATTTTTTTAAAATAAAATGTATTAAAAAAGTAGGAATTTTGGACTTTTTTTTTTTTCGTTCACGCCGTTCACCGTACGGGATCATTAACATTTTATTTTAATAGTTCGGACATTTACGCACGCGGCGATACCAAATATGTCTCTAAAAAAATTTTTTACGCTTTTTGGGGGTAAAATAGGAAAAAACGGACGTTTTACTTTTTTATTGGGGGAGGGGATTTTTCACTTTTTTTTTTTACTTTTACATTTTTTTTTACACTTGAATAGTCCCCATAGGGGACTATTCATAGCAATACCATGATTGCTAATACTGATCTGTTCTATGTATAGGACATAGAACAGATCAGTGTTTTCGGTCATCTTCTGCTCTGGTCTGCTCGATCACAGACCAGAGCAGGAGACGCCGGAAGCCGGACGGAGGAAGGTGAGGGGACCTCTGTGCGGCGTTCTGAATTATCGGATCCCCGCAGCAGCGCTGCGGGCGATCCGATCATTCATTCAAATCGCGCACTGCCGCAGATGCCGGGATCTGTATTGATCCCGGCACCTGAGGGGTTAATGGCGGACGCCCACGAGATCGCGGGCGTCGGCCATTGCCGGCGGGTCCCTGGCTGCGATCAGCAGCCGGGATCAGCTGCGCATGACACGGGCATCGCTCCGATGCCCGCGGTTATGCACAGGACGTAAATGTACGTCCTGGTGCGTTAAGTACCACCGCACCAGGACGTACATTTACGTCCTGCGTCCTTAAGGGGTTAAAGTTTCGTGTGTAAATGAATTTTTTTTTCACTAAAATGCTTGCTAGTGTTCCCCCAAATTTTACTTTTTTACGAGGGGTAATAGGAGAAAATGCCCACCAAAATTTGTAACCCCATCTCTTATGAGTATGGAAATACCCCATATGTGGACGTCAAGTGCACTGCGGGCTAACTACAATGCTCAGAAGAGAAGGAGTCACATTTTCTAATTTTGCTGAAATGGGGGGGGGGGGGGCATGTCGCATTTAGGAAGCCCCTATTGTGCCAGAACAGCAAAAAAAAAACAAAAAAAAAAAACACACAGCATACTATGTTGGACACTACACCCCTCAAGGAATGTAACAAGGGGTACGGTGAGTCTTAACACCCCCAGGCAGTGGCGTAGCTATAGAGGTCGCAACGGTTGCCATGGCAACAGGGCCCCTACGCCCCCTTGCCATATTTACAAAAAAGAAAACCTCCCTGGCAGTTCTGCTCCCCGGGAGACCCCCTTCTCTGGTGGTGCTGAAGGGGGGCCTCATTTAGTCCGGTCCCCCGGCCCCAAGTAACATCGGCTGGGGGAAGGGACACTGCCGCTTTAAGAGCAGCAGACGTCGGAAGCACGTACCTGACGTCACGGTCCCTGCCCCAGCTCCGCAGGTGGACGAGGACATCCCACCGCCGCCTAGAGATGGTGCATCCTCCCCGCAAGGCGAGGAGGAGGACGAGGCTGGAAAACAATGACGGAGGGTCAGAGGTGAGAGTGGTGGGGGGAGGGTTTGCTGGCTAGAAGAGCAAGGAGCAGTGTTTTCCAACCAGGGTGCCTTCAGCTGTGGCCAAACTACAACTCCCTGGGCATGCTGGGAGTTGTAGTTTGGCCACAGCTGGAGGCACCCTGGTTGGGAAACACTGGCATGGACTATGACAGAGGGGGGGAAAGGAACATGGAGGACAGATGGGGGAGGGGGGTTGGAAAAGGAACATGGAGGAGGACAGGGGGAGGGTGCTCACTTCATAGTAGTTGCGCATAGTGACATCCTCTGATCTTAGAAGCCAGTGTTTTCCAACCATGGTGCCTCCAGCTGTTGTAAAACTACAACTCTCAGCATGCCTGGACAGCCAAAGGTTGTCTGGGCATGCTGGGAGTTGTAGTTTTACAACAGCTGGAGACACCATGGTTGGAAAACACTAGCTTACAGTAAATATCTTAAAGGAGTACTCCATGATGCAAAAATTTTCATTCAGACTGCCGACAGTATAATAATAAATATGCATACCTGTTGTTGCTCCCCTGGTGCCTCCAGGGGAGCGGCCTCCGCTGCGATCTTTTTCCTGGTATCCGGTGGTTGGTGAGGCTTAAGTCCTGCCTTGGCCAGAAGTCCTGCCTCGGCCAGAGATAGGCTGAGCGGCAGTGTGACTCACCGACCACCGGCAACCAGGAAAAGGATTGCGGCGGAGGCCGCTCCCCTGGTGCGTATATATATTTATTATTTTACTGCCGGCAGTCTGAACATTTTTGCATCCTGGAGTATTCCTGGAAGTTAGAGAAAAAAAAATAATATTTTGTAGAAACCTCTCTTATCATAAATCATCCTGTACAGATTAACATTAGAGTAGGGTTACATGTCTGCTGATCCGCCGATGATTTGACTCTATAGAGTGCCTCCTGCTGTTTTCCCACCTGTGTGCTGCTCACAACAGCAATCTGCCACTAACAAGCCACACAGGGGCCTGCGAGTCACCGTGGGCACATGCTGTGTACTCTGGGACATTGTGTAGTGGCAGATTGCTGCTGTAAGCACGACAAGGGGGGAAACAGCTAGAGGCACACTATAGGGTCAAGTCGTTGACGGATCAGCAGAGTAACACTATTGATCTGTTACATGTGACCCTACCCTAAGGGTGCGTTCACATGTGCGTATTTTTGCTGCATATTTTCTTTAGCAGATTTTGCTGATGTGTGTGCATGTATGATGTGTGTATGTACTTTATGTATGATGTATGAATGATGTGTGTATGTACTGTATGTATGATGTATGAATGATGTGTATATGTACTGTATGTACTTTATGTATGATGTATGAATGATGTGTGTGTATGTACTGTATGTATGATGTATGAATGATGTGTGTATGAATGATAGATGTGTGTAAACAAGATGTATGTATGATGTGTGGAGATGTTTTCTGTGGGGGGGATCTGGAGGCGACAGGTGTATGTATGATATGTGTCACACATATCATACATACACCCGCCGCCTCCAGACCCCCCCCCCCCACAGAATACATCTCCACACATCATACATACATTTTGTTGACACACATCTATCATTCATACACACATCATTCATAGTGTGTATGATATGTGTGTGTATGTATGTATTATGTATGTGTGTGTATGTACTGTATGTGGCAGTATTATAATTAGGGGGTACAGTGGGTGGCAGTATTATATTCAGGGGGTACAGTAGGAGGCAGTATTCAGGGGGTACAGTAGGAGGCAGTATTATATTCAGGAGGTACAGTAGTTGGCAGTGTTATATTCAGGGGGTACAGTAGTTGGCAGTGTTATATTCAGGGGTACAGTGGGTGGCAGTATTATATTCAGGGGTACAGTAGGAGGCAGTATTATATTCAGGGGGTACAGTAGGAGGCAGTATTATATTCAGGGGGTACAGTAGGAGGCAGTATTATATTCAGGGGGTACAGTAGGTGGAAGTATTATATTCAGGGGGTTAAGTAGGTTGCAGTATTATATTCAGGGGGTACAGTGGTGGCAGTATTATATGCAGGTGGTACAGTGGATGGTAGTTTTATATTCAGGGGGTACAGTGGTGGCAGTATTATATGCAGGTGGTACAGTGGATGGTAGTTTTATATTGAGGGGATACAGTGTGTGGAAGTATTATATTCAGGGGTACAGTGTGTGGCAATATTATATTCAGGGGGTACAGTAGGAGGCAGTATTATATTCAGGGGGTACAGTGTGTGGCAGTATTATATTCAGGGGGTACAGTAGGTGGCAGTATTATATGCATGAGGCACAGTGGATGATAGTTTTATATTCAGGGGATGCAGTATTTGGCAGTATTATATTCAGGGGGTAAAGTATTTAGCAGAATTATTGTTACGCCGAGCGCTCCGGGTCCCTGCTCCTCCCCGGAGCGCTCACGGCGTTCTTCTCTCTGCAGCGCCCCGGTCAGACCCGCTGACTGGGAGCGCTGCACGGACATTCACAACGGGGATTCGATTCGCATAGCGGGACTCGCCGGCTCACGAATCGCATCCCAAGCCACTTACCTGTCCCGGTCCCCGGCTGTCACGTTCTGGCGCGCGGCTCCTCTCTCTAGGGTGCGCGCGCCAGCTCTCTAAGATTTAAAGGGCCAGTGCACCAATGATTGGTGCCTGGCCCAATCAGTCTAATTAGCCTCCACCTGCTCCCTGCTCATATAACCTCACTTCCCCTTCACTGCCTTGTGCCAGAGAAAGCGTTTAGTGTATGTCCCAAGCCTGTGTTCCAGACCTTCTGCTGTTGCCCCTGACTACGACCCTTGCTGCCTGCCCTGACCTTCTGCTACGTCCGACCTTGCTCTTGCCTTGTCCTTTTGTACCGCGCCTGTCTCAGCAGTCAGACAGGTTGAGCCGTTACCGGTGGATACGACCTGATCAAATGGGAGTGGCGTCCCTTGGTGTGAATTCTGCTTCTCCACGTCTCACTCTGCCCGTGCGGATTGCTCCTTCTGCCAACTCCTCCTTCTCAGCTGTGGCCTTCTTGGACTCTGGTTCTGCTGGAAATTTTATTCTGGCCTCTTTGGTTAATAGGTTCTGCATCCCGGTGACCCGTCTCGTCAAGCCGCTCTACATTTCTTCGGTCAATGGAGTGAAATTGGACTGCACTGTGCGTTACCGCACAGAACCCCTGCTTATGAGCATTGGACTGCATCACGAGAAAATAGAATTTTTTGTCCTGCCCAACTGCACCTCTGAAGTCCTCCTTGGTCTGCCATGGCTCCAACGTCATTCTCCCACCCTTGACTGGACCACCGGGGAGATCAAGAATTGGGGTCCTGCTTGTCACAAACGATGCCTTACATCTGCTCCTCATAGCCCCCTTCCTGGTAACACTCTGCCCCGTGACAAGCTTCACCCTCTGCCCCCCTCCCCATTCCCACTTCTTCTGGATTGCCTGCCGCTGATGTTGCTTCCCAGGACTTCTCTATTCTCCGGAAGGAAGCTCAAGAGTCGCCCCCTATGTTCTCGTCTCATTTGAAGGGACAAGGAGACAAAAAGAGGGGGAGACCTAAGGGGGGGGGTACTGTTACGCCGAGCGCTCCGGGTCCCTGCTCCTCCCCGGAGCGCTCATGGCGTTCTTCTCTCTGCAACGCCCCGGTCGCCCGCTCGCGAATCGCATCCCAAGCCACTTACCTGTCCCGGTCCCTGGCGTTCTGGCGCGCGCGGCTCCGCTCTCTAGGGCGCGCGCATGCCAGCTCTCTAAGATTTAAAGGGCCAGTGCACCAATGATTGGAGCCTGGCCCAATCAGTCTAATTAGCCTCCACCTGCTCCCTGCTCATATAACCTCACTTCCCCTTCACTGCCTTGTGCCAGAGAAAGCGTTTAGTGTATGTCCCAAGCCTGTGTTCCAGACCTTCTGCTGTTGCCCCTGACTACGACCCTTGCTGCCTGCCCTCACCTTCTGCTATGTCCGACCTTGCTCTTGCCTTGTCCTTTTGTACCGCGCCTGTCTCAGCAGTCAGAGAGGTTGAGCCGTTACCGGTGGATACGACCTGGTTGCTACCGCCGCAGCAAGACCATCCCGCTTTGCGGCGGGCTCTGGTGAATACCAGTAGCAACTTAGAACCGGTCCACCGATACGGTCCACGACAATCCCTCTCTGACACAGAGGATCCACCTCCAGCCAGCCGAATCCTAACAATTATAATGATTATTGTCTTCATACAGAGGATGGAAATGTACTGACAAAGTGTGGAGCCAATGGTGTCTGGATTTCAGACTCTGCAGAGAAGATGGAGCTGGAAGATGTCCTGACGTCTGGAACAGATGAGGAAGAAAAGAAAAGACAACAGAGAAGACGTCACTCAGGTCACTGATATCAGAGCTGTAGTCACTGATATCACTGTGTATTCTCCTGACTGTCCCATCAGATCTGTAATCACTTGTAAGTTCTGCAGTGATGATGGGTGACACTGTACCCTAAGGGCAATTTTTCGCACCAGGGCCCTGGGGTTTCTAGCTACGCCCCTGCCCCCAGGTGTTTGATAAATGTTCATTAAGTGGGATGTAAAAAGGAAAAATTTGGTTTTTCACACTAAAATGCTGGGGTTACCCCAAATTTTTCATTTACACAAGTGGCAAAAGGAGAAAATGACATTGTAAATTTGTTGATACATTTATTTGGAGTAAGGACATACCTCATATCTGGATGTTAGCAGCTCTGAGGGTGCATACCAGGTTTTGGAGGAGCAGGAGCGAGGTCAGGGTCCTTGAGCTTATGTATAGCTGCCTATGGAGCCAGAACAGTTGGACCCCCCCTCAAGGGGCATTACATGGGGTAAATAACTGGGGTACACTAAATAACTAAAATGGGGTACAGTGGGACATAAAATTATAAAACAGGTTATGTTCCTAGAATGATGACCCAGAGCATAGCCAAAACTAAAAAATATGCCCACCCCAAACCCTATGCTCTGAATCATCATTCTGGAAATGTGATGTGTGTGGCCGTCCCTAACATGTTGCCTCAAATGCGCACCCTGCTCAGGTGGAGAGAGAGCGCTGCGCATTTGAGGCAAAATAAAAAAGTCCCCGATGATAGTAACTCAGTGGCCCATGACCCATTTTTGGAAAAAATACCCCCAGAGGTCTTATCAGATTTTTTTTTAATAAAAGAGTTTTTGGGACAATTTAGTGGTTTTATGGGGTTTAAAACTTGGAATGTACTCTGAACTTGGTACATTGGGGTCAAATTATGGAAAATTAAAATGAAGAGGGAAAATGTAGTGTTCCATGTGAGGCCCGGATGATCGGGGCAAGTGTTACACTGAGTGATGGTATCCTTCTGTATCCCCCTCTTGTAACACACTCTGCATCTTTTATGGGTTCGTCCCTTCTTTACAGTGTGGGGGACTTCACCTGGAAAGTGTTGGCCTGGGACCATCCTGGCACCTGTAACTTCAGTTCCTTAGGAAGTCTGACCTGTTCTATCCCGGTCGTCAAAGATCAGGGCCTTTAGGACTTCTTGGAACTGAAGGAATGCCCCTGTGTTTCCAGTGTTCTGGTACAGTACAAAAGAGTTGTACATGGCAACCTGTATCAAGTAGACTGCAACTTTTTTTGTACCATATCCAAGTTTTCCGCATGGCCATGTATGGCTTGAGGACTTGATCAGAAAGATCAACTCCCCCCATAAACCGATTGTAGTACAGAATACAATCAGGCTTGAGGACCGTTGTTGTGGTACCTCGCACAGGGACAGGTGAGCTGTCGTTACCATGAATTGTGGTCAGCATAAGGACATCCCTCTTATCCTTATACCTGACCAGCAACAGGTTTTCATGGGTAAGGGCACGGGACTCACCCTTGGGAATAGGTGTCTGGATCAAATTTATAGGGAGGCCTCTCTGGTTCTTCCGCACAGTCCCACAATCAGACGTGGATCTGGCGGCAAGGGATGTGAAAAGAGGGATGCTGGTATAAAAGTTGTCCACGTACACGTTGTAACCCTTATCCAGCAATGGGTGCACAAGGTCCCAAAAGATTTTCCCGCTAACACCCAGAGTGGGAGAACAATCTGGGTGTTCAATACGGGAATCTCGTCCCTCATATACTTTAAACTTGTAAGTGTACCCGGAGGTACTCTCACAAAGTTTATAGAGCTTCACTCCATACTGTGCCCGCTTCGAGGGAATATACTGGCTGAAGATGAATCTCCCCTTAAAACTGATAAGAGACTCATCTACCGAGAGCTCCCTGAGGGGTAGGTAGGCCTCCAAAAATTTGGCCCCAACGTGATTGATGACCTATACCAGACCTATGTATCCTATACATCCTATACCAGACCCCGCTTTACAGTATGGTCATGGCACGTAGGCTGTTCCAGGCCATTCGGAAATGCCTGCATTATGCAGATAATGTGGCATGTCCACCTCGAAGTGATCCCGCCTATGGCTGGCTTTACAAAGTAAGGCCGCTCCAGTACTGCCTGACACTTGGCTTTTTGACCAGGCCCATATGCCGCACAAGGCCCCAAAATGTCCTCATTTCTGCTGCATCAATGGCGTAACATTCATTGGGCCTGGCCAAACAGAATCAGGGTGGTGGGCGATGAACTGCTGGGCGTACAGATTTGTCTGCTCCACCATGTGATTAACAAGGCAGTCACTGAAAAAATAACTGTGGTGGTGGGGGGGGGGGGGGTCAGGGGAGTATGTAGTGTGTGTTTAGTGTGACTGTATTATATAACGGTGTGTGATTAAAAATCAAACACCGTTATATGGGGTAAAAAAAAAACCTGCTGCAGACAAAAAAAGGGGGGGGGGGGGCAAATCACAGTGCCCTGAACCCCTAATAGTGCCCAGGTCACGCTAAGAAAACTGTGGCGGAGCCTTGAGGACCTATTAGAGGGTCATGGAGGGGATTTTTTTTTTTACTTTCACTTTTTACTCCTACCTTTCCCTGTTGAGTAATGTGTCCCTGCTCTAAGGGGGCTTCTTCTCTCCTGAGGGGCACCGATCACAGCAGAGGTGGTGGGGTCCAAGGTTCCTTCTTGCAGCTCTGACCGCTGAATGAACTCAGCCAGCGGGCAGAGCTGCGAGAAGATGCCGTTAACCCCTCCCCTGCCGGTTACTATCTCTGGGTCAGCAGGTCACACGTGACCCGCATCACCGGAATCGGCGCATATCGCAAGTGTGAATTCGCGTTCGCCGACATGGGTTGGTTTGAAGACCCCCCTTGGCATTTGCACGGGGTGACTGCTGATCGATATCAGCAGTCATCCCGGTTCGGTCCCCACCTGGCGCGTGGCAGGGACCGAAATTCCCACGGACGTACGCGTACGTCTTTGGTCCTTAACTACCAGGGAGCTTAGACGTACGCATACGTCCATGGTCCTTAAAGGGTTAATGAATATAATAAATAGAACAGGACCCAAGACTGACCCCTGTGGTACCCACTATTAACAGTCACCCAATCAGAATAAGTACCATTAATAACCACCCTCTGTTTCCTATCACTGAGCCAGTTACTTACCCACTTGCACACATTTTCCCCCAGCCCATTCCAACATATGGATGGCCACAGTTTAGAGACCACTACACAGTGGTCTCCAAAATGTGACCCTCCAGATGTTGCAAAACTGCAACTCCCAGCATGCCCAGACAGCCATTGGTTGTCTTGGCATGCTGGGAGTTGTAGTTTTCCAACATAGGGATTGCCATAGTTTAGAGACCACTACACAATGGTCTCTAAACAGTGGTTTTCCAGATGTTGCAAAACTACAACTCCCAGCATGCCCACACTGTCTGGGTATAGTTGTAGTTTTGCAACTTCTAGAGGGAGGGCACTTACCCGCCGCTGGACCTCCGCACACCTGCCACTCCTGTCGCACACTCACCGCTCCCGCCGTATCTGCACACCCGATCACTGGGTGGGTTAATGAGATGGGGTCCCAGGCTGTCAGGCGGAAGTGGTCTCCCGCCGGACACACCAAGACTTCAGCTGATTAATCCGCTCAGCGCCTCAAGAGCGAATATTTAATGAATGCCATACATATATGGCGGAATGTACAAAGGTATTGCATAATCCGCCATATATATACGGCATTCTGCAGGAAGGGGTTAATAATTTAGACAATTCCACATATGGCGATACCAATATGTTTATTTTTATTATGTTTACATATTTATTATATGGAAAATAGGAAATGGAGGATGATTTTAACTTAGTATGGAAGGGGTTAATGCATATGTGTAAAACCTTTATTTGATTCTTTTTTTTTTTTTTTTTTTCCAATCTTTTATTGTAATTTCCTTAGAGGACTTGGATGAAGAATCATTAGATTCCTCATAAAAATAAATGCAGATCTATTGAACTGTATTGATTTACGTGATCTGTGCTCTATTGGTAGAGTCTGCTTTATTAAAGTAAGATAAGTCCTCTGGCTGCTGTGACAATGGATCACCCCCTCTTCCTGGGAGTGGGGAGTCTCTAGCCCACAGACCACATACTGCATAATTTTTTGTGGCCCACCAATGTTTCCCCCTGGAGTGCTGTTATTGTGTACATCCCAAATAAAAAATGTGCTCTGGCCTCTAGTGGCTGCAGGAAGATGCTGGTGACTATGGAAAAGCTGTAGTTAGTATGTGTTTGATTTAAAATATGGCTTGTTACATACATTGATCTTAAGTTTGAAAAAAGACCAGAGTCCCTCAAGTTCAGCCAATAACCTTATTTTGTCCTTACTGTGTTGATCCAGAAAAAGGAAAAAAAATCCTTATGAGGCTAAGTTTCCACTTGTTTTTTTTTCTGTCAGTTTTTGGAAAACTGTCACTGCAGTTTCAGAGCCAAAGTCAGAAGTGGATCCATAAGGGAGAAGAAGTGTAAGTCTATTCTTTATATGTCCTATTCATTTTGAATCCACTTTTGGTTTTCCAAAAACTGGTAGGAAAAAAGCCAAGTGGAAACTTAGCTTTAGGCTTATGCCAATAGCCCCATACCAAGGGACAGAAATTCCTTCCTAACGCCAAATATGGCATATAGATCAGAATAAATCCCTGGCCCTATAAATCTATTATCCATAACCCCTAATGTTATTACCCTCCAGAAACATGTCCAGGCCTCTTTTGAACTCTTTTACTGAGTTCACCATGACCACCTCCTCTGGCAGAGATGCTCATATATTTATATATCAGAGATTCTCATATATTTTATTAATGCGATCCAGTGATACAGAAACAATCTGACGTTTCGGTCTTAATTCAGGGATCTGTAACAAGTAACAACAACATTATAGTAAGAATTAAGAATGACATAAACTGGATTACCAGAAATAAATAAATCAACATCAACAAAAAAATATGGAGAAAAACTGTTCCAGGTTAAACCCCCCCAAAGGACGAGGGGGCACTCCCTCCATCTGGAGAAGAAAAAGTTTAGTCTCAAGGGGCGACACGCCTTCTTTACCGTGAGGACTGTGAATTTATGGAACGGTCTACCTCAGGAACTGGTCACAGCAGGAACAATTAACAGCTTTAAAACAGGATTAGATACATTCCTGGAACAAAATAACATTAATGCTTATGAAGAAATATAAAATCCCATCCCTTCCCCAATATCGCGCCACACCCCTACCCCTTAATTCCTTGGTTGAACTTGATGGACATATGTCTTTTTTCGACCGTACTATGTAACTATGTAACTATGTAACAGAAATAATACGGTCAGTTGTAATAAATAGCATGTTGTAATAAATAGAATGGTCACAAGGAACATAGGAAAGCATCAATGATGGTAAGTACAGTGGGGCAAAAAAGTATTTAGTCAGCCACCAATTGTACAAGTTCTCCCACTTAAAAAGATGTTAGAGGCCTGTAATTTACATCTTAGGCATACCTCAACTAGAGATGAGCGAACTTTTGAAAAATTCGATATATTAAAAACGGCTATTTCTGGACTACAGAGAGCCTCAATAGGGGTGTAGAACACTTTACTTTGTTCTAACACACATATGGAGTGTGCTGGGGTAGTGAAATAATACTGTTATTCAGAATGACATGCAGATTATAGGCATCACTTTTAGAGTCACTGCGAGCGGCACAATGACAGAGCCTGGAGATGGCATCAGTATGAGGAGACCATATAGTGGTTGAATGACACAGCGTGGAGGTGTTGGCAGCATGAGGAGACCATATAGTGGCTGAATGACACAGCGTGGAGGTGTTGGCAGCATGAGGAGACCATATAGTGGCTGAATGACACAGCGTGGAGGTGGCAGCAGCATGAGTAGACACTAGGCCTTTACAATCCCTAAGATTAAAAGATGAATTTTGAAATTTAAATTGAAGATTTATGGTAGCTAGTGCTACCTTAAAAATTTTTTAGGCCAGGCCCGGCAGCATCAGTAAACCATGTATTGGCTGAATGACACAGCCTAGACGTGGCTGAAGCATGAGGAGACCATTGAAATTTAAGATTTTGAAATTGAAATTGAGGATTTTGAAATTGAAATTTTAAATCCCAAGTTTTAGTGTCCCAGGCCCCGACGTGTGGGTACAATGGACCAAATCTAACAAGGAGTCACATGTCACATGGCAGTACAATGACAGAACCTGTAGGTGGCATCAGTATGAGGAGACCATATAGTTGCTAAATGACACAGCCTGGAGCTGGCAGCAGCATGAATAGACACTAGGGCTTCACAATCCCTAAAATTGAAAGATGAATTTTGACATTTAAATTGAATATTTAGGTTAGCTAGTGCTACCATAAAACATGTTTATTCCCAGGCCCAGCAGCATCAGTAAACCATATATTGGTTGAATGACACAGCCTGGAGTTGGCTGAAGCATGAGTAGACCATATAGTGTCTGAATGGCACTGCCTGGAGTTGGCAGCAGCATGAGTAGATGTCACGATGCCGGCTGGCAGGCAGTGGATCCTCTGTGCCAGAGAGGGATTGGCGTGGACCGTGCTAGTGGATCGGTTCTAAGCCACTACTGGTTTTCACCAGAGCCCGCCGCAAAGCGGGATGGTCTTGCTGCGGCGGTAGTGACCAGGTCGTATCCACTAGCAACGGCTCACCTCTCTGGCTGCTGAAGATAGGCGCGGTACAAGGGAGTAGACAGAAGCAAGGTCGGACGTAGCAGAAGGTCGGGGCAGGCAGCAAGGATCGTAGTCAGGGGCAACGGCAGGAGGTCTGGAACACAGGCTAGGAACACACAAGGAAACGCTTTCACTGGCACAATGGCAACAAGATCCGGCAAGGAAGTGCAGGGGAAGTGAGGTGATATAGGGAAGTGCACAGGTGAAGACACTAATTGGAATCACTGCGCCAATCAGCGGCGCAGTGGCCCTTTAAATCGCAAAGACCCGGCGCGCGCGCGCCCTAGGGAGCGGGGCCGCGCGCGCCGGGACAGGACCGAGGGAGAGCGAGTCAGGTACGGGAGCCGGGGTGCGCATCGCGAGCGGGCGCTACCCGCATCGCGAATCGCACCCCGGCTGGAAGCGGAATCGCAGCGCCCCGGGTCAGTGGATCTGACCGGAGCGCTGCAGCGGGAAGAGTGTAGCGAGCGCTCCGGGGAGGAGCGGGGACCCGGAGCGCTCAGCGTAACAGTACCCCCCCCCTTGGGTCTCCCCCTCTTCTTAGAGCCTGAGAACCTGAGGAGCAGACTTTTGTCTAGGATGTTGTCCTCAGGTTCCCAGGATCTCTCTTCAGGACCACAACCCTCCCAGTCCACTAAAAAAAAAGTTTTCCCTCTGACCTTTTTAGAAGCTAAGATTTCTTTGACAGAAAAGATGTCCGAGGAGCCGGAAACAGGAGTGGGAGGAACAGATTTGGGAGAAAAACGGTTGAGGATGAGTGGTTTAAGAAGAGAGACGTGAAAGGCATTAGGGATACGAAGAGACGGAGGAAGAAGAAGTTTGTAAGAGACAGGATTAATTTGACACAAAATTTTGAAAGGACCAAGATAGCGTGGTCCCAACTTGTAGCTAGGGACACGGAAGCGGACATATTTAGCGGAGAGCCATACCTTGTCTCCAGGGGAAAAAACGGGAGCTCTTCTTTTCTTATCCGCGAACTTCTTCATGCGTGATGAAGCCTGTAAGAGAGAATTTTGGGTCTCTCTCCATATGGTGGAAAGGTCACGAGAAATTTCATCCACAGCGGGCAGACCAGAGGGCAAGGGAGTAGGGAGGGGGGGAAGAGGGTGACGGCCGTACACCACGAAAAATGGGGATTTGGAGGAAGATTCAGAGACTCTGAAGTTGTACGAGAATTCGGCCCATGGAAGGAGATCTGCCCAGTCATCCTGGCGGGAGGAAACAAAATGTCGCAAATAATCACCCAAGACCTGGTTAATTCTTTCTACTTGTCCATTGGACTGGGGATGATATGCAGAAGAAAAATTTAATTTAATCTTGAGTTGTTTACAGAGAGCCCTCCAGAATTTAGACACGAATTGGACGCCTCTATCCGAGACGATCTGCGTAGGCAACCCGTGAAGACGAAAAATGTGTACAAAAAATTGTTTAGCCAACTGAGGCGCTGAAGGAAGACCAGGAAGAGGGATGAAATGTGCCATTTTGGAGAATCGATCAACGACCACCCAAATAACAGTGTTGCCACGGGAAGGGGGTAAATCAGTAATAAAATCCATACCAATCAGAGACCAAGGCTGTTCGGGGACAGGCAGGGGATGAAGAAAACCAGCGGGCTTCTGGCGAGGAGTCTTATCCCGGGCACAGATAGTGCAGGCTCGCACAAAGTCCACAACATCCGTCTCCAGAGTCGGCCACCAATAGAAGCGGGAGATGAGTTGCACAGATTTCTTGATGCCCACATGACCTGCGAGATGGGAGGAGTGACCCCATTTGAGGATTCCGAGGCGTTGGCGTGGAGAAACAAAGGTCTTTCCTGGAGGAGTTTGTCTGATGGAGGCAGGAGAAGTGGAGATCAGGCAGTCAGGTGGAATGATGTGTTGCGGAGAGAGTTCAACTTCTGAGGCATCCGAGGAACGAGAGAGAGCATCGGCCCTAATGTTCTTATCGGCAGGACGAAAGTGAATCTCAAAATTAAATCGGGCAAAGAACAGAGACCACCGGGCCTGGCGAGGATTCAGCCGTTGGGCAGACTGGAGGTAGGAGAGGTTCTTGTGGTCGGTGTAAATAATAACTGGAAATCTTGATCCCTCCAACAGATGCCTCCATTCCTCAAGTGCTAATTTAATGGCTAGAAGCTCTCGATCCCCGATGGAGTAGTTCCTCTCCGCCGGAGAGAAGGTCCTAGAAAAAAAACCACAAGTGACAGCATGCCCGGAAGAATTTTTTTGTAGAAGAACAGCTCCCGCTCCCACTGAAGAGGCATCAACCTCCAATAGGAAGGGTTTGGAAGGGTCAGGTCTGGAGAGCACGGGAGCCGAAGAAAAGGCAGACTTGAGTCGTTTAAAGGCGTCTTCCGCTTGAGGAGGCCAAGACTTGGGATCGGCATTTTTTTTGGTTAAAGCCACGATAGGAGCCACAACGGTAGAAAAATGTGGAATAAATTGCCTGTAATAATTGGCGAACCCCAAAAAGCGTTGGATAGCACGGAGTCCAGAGGGGCGTGGCCAATCTAAGACGGCAGAGAGTTTGTCTGGATCCATTTGTAGTCCCTGGCCAGAGACCAAATATCCTAGAAAAGGAAGAGATTGGCATTCAAACAGACATTTCTCAATTTTGGCATAGAGTTGATTGTCACGAAGTCTCTGAAGAACCATACGGACATGCTGGCGGTGTTCTTCTAGATTGGCAGAAAAAATTAGGATATCGTCCAGATATACAACAACACAGGAGTATAACAGATCACGAAAAATTTCATTAACAAAGTCTTGGAAGACAGCAGGGGCGTTGCACAGGCCAAAGGGCATGACCAGATACTCAAAGTGTCCATCCCTGGTGTTAAATGCCGTTTTCCACTCATCCCCCTCTCTGATGCGGATGAGGTTATAGGCGCCTCTTAAGTCCAATTTAGTAAAGATGCGGGCACCTTGGAGGCGATCAAAGAGTTCAGAGATGAGGGGTAGGGGGTAGCGGTTCTTAACCGTGATTTTATTAAGACCGCGGTAGTCAATGCAAGGACGTAGGGAGCCATCTTTTTTGGACACAAAGAAAAATCCGGCTCCGGCAGGAGAGGAGGATTTACGGATAAAGCCCTTTTTTAAATTTTCCTGGACGTATTCCGACATGGCAAGAGTCTCTGGGGCAGAGAGAGGATAAATTCTGCCCCGGGGTGGAGTAGTGCCCGGGAGGAGGTCGATAGGACAATCATAAGGCCTGTGAGGAGGTAGAGTCTCAGCTTGTTTTTTGCAGAAAACATCCGCGAAGTCCATATAGGCCTTAGGGAGACCGGTTACTGGAGGAACCACAGAGTCACGGCAAGGGTTACTGGGAACCGGTTTTAGACAGTCCTTGGAACAAGAGGGCCCCCAACTCTTGATCTCCCCAGTGGACCAATCCAGGGTTGGGGAATGAAGTTGAAGCCAAGGAAGTCCAAGGAGAATTTCCGAGGTGCAATTGGGGAGGACCAAAAGTTCAATCCTCTCGTGATGAGATCCGATGCTCATAAGAAGGGGCTCCGTGCGGAAACGTATGGTACAGTCCAATCTTTCATTGTTTACACAATTGATGTAAAGGGGTCTGGCGAGACTGGTCACTGGGATGTTGAACCTGTTGACAAGAGAGGCCAAAATAAAATTTCCTGCAGATCCAGAGTCCAAGAAGGCCACAGTAGAGAAGGAGAAGGCAGAGGCAGACATCCGCACAGGCACAGTAAGACGTGGAGAAGCAGAGTAGACATCAAGGACTGTCTCACCTTTGTGCGGAGTCAGCGTACGTCTTTCCAGGCGGGGAGGACGGATAGGACAATCCCTCAGGAAGTGTTCGGTACTAGCACAGTACAGGCAGAGGTTCTCCATGCGGCGTCGTGTCCTCTCTTGAGGTGTCAGGCGAGACCGGTCGACCTGCATAGCCTCCACGGCGGGAGGCACAGGAACAGATTGCAGGGGACCAGAGGAGAGAGGAGCCGAGGAGAAGAAACGCCTCGTGCGAACAGAGTCCATATCTTGGCGGAGCTCCTGACGCCTTTCGGAAAAACGCATGTCAATGCGAGTGGCTAGGTGAATAAGTTCATGTAGATTAGCAGGAATTTCTCGTGCGGCCAGAACATCTTTAATGTTGCTGGATAGGCCTTTTTTAAAGGTCGCGCAGAGGGCCTCATTATTCCAGGATAATTCTGAAGCAAGAGTACGGAATTGTACGGCATACTCGCCAACGGAAGAATTACCCTGGACCAGGTTCAACAGGGCAGTCTCAGCAGAAGAGGCTCGGGCAGGTTCCTCAAAGACACTTCGGATTTCCGAGAAGAAGGAGTGTACAGAGGCAGTGATGGGGTCATTGCGGTCCCAGAGCGGTGTGGCCCAAGACAGGGCTTTTCCAGAGAGAAGGCTGACTACGAAAGCCACCTTAGACCTTTCAGTGGGAAACAGGTCCGACATCATCTCCAGATGCAGGGAACATTGGGAAAGAAAGCCACGGCAAAACTTAGAGTCCCCATCAAATTTATCCGGCAAGGATAGGCGTAGACCAGGAGCGGCCACTCGCTGCGGAGGAGGTGCAGGAGCTGGCGGAGGAGATGACTGCTGAAGCTGTGGTAGTAACTGCTGTAGCATAACGGTCAGTTGAGACAGCTGTTGGCCTTGTTGCGCTATCTGTTGTGACTGCTGGGCGACCACCGTGGTAAGGTCAGCGACAACTGGCAGAGGAACTTCAGCGGGATCCATGGCCGGATCTACTGTCACGATGCCGGCTGGCAGGCAGTGGATCCTCTGTGCCAGAGAGGGATTGGCGTGGACCGTGCTAGTGGATCGGTTCTAAGCCACTACTGGTTTTCACCAGAGCCCGCCGCAAAGCGGGATGGTCTTGCTGCGGCGGTAGTGACCAGGTCGTATCCACTAGCAACGGCTCACCTCTCTGGCTGCTGAAGATAGGCGCGGTACAAGGGAGTAGACAGAAGCAAGGTCGGACGTAGCAGAAGGTCGGGGCAGGCAGCAAGGATCGTAGTCAGGGGCAACGGCAGGAGGTCTGGAACACAGGCTAGGAACACACAAGGAAACGCTTTCACTGGCACAATGGCAACAAGATCCGGCAAGGAAGTGCAGGGGAAGTGAGGTGATATAGGGAAGTGCACAGGTGAAGACACTAATTGGAATCACTGCGCCAATCAGCGGCGCAGTGGCCCTTTAAATCGCAAAGACCCGGCGCGCGCGCGCCCTAGGGAGCGGGGCCGCGCGCGCCGGGACAGGACCGAGGGAGAGCGAGTCAGGTACGGGAGCCGGGGTGCGCATCGCGAGCGGGCGCTACCCGCATCGCGAATCGCACCCCGGCTGGAAGCGGAATCGCAGCGCCCCGGGTCAGTGGATCTGACCGGAGCGCTGCAGCGGGAAGAGTGTAGCGAGCGCTCCGGGGAGGAACGGGGACCCGGAGCGCTCAGCGTAACAGTAGACACTAGGGCTTCAAAATCCCTAAGATTAAAAGATGAATTTTGAAATTTAAATTGAAGATTTATGGTAGCTAGTGCTACCATAAAAAAATGTTAGGCCCATGCTGAATAGCATCAGTAAACCATATATTGGCTGAATGACTCAGCCTGGAGTTGGCTGAAGTATGAGGAGACCATTGAAATGTTTTTTTTTTTTTTTTAAATAGAAATAGAGGATTTTGAAATTGAAATTTTAACTCCTAAGTTTTAGTGCCCCGGGCCCCGACGTATGGGTACAAAAGACCAAATTTAACAAGGAGTCACATGGCAGTACAATGACAGAACCTGGAGGTTGCATCAGTATGAGGCGACCATATAGTTGCCTAATGACACAGCCTGGAGCTGGCAGCAGCATGAATAGACACTAGGGCTTCACAATCCCTAAGATTAAAAGATGCATTTTAAAATTTAAATTGAAAATTTAGGGTAGCTAGTGCTACCATAAAAATTATTTAGGCCCCGACCGGGCAGCATCAGTAAACCATAAATTGGCTTAATTACACAGCCTGGAGGTGGCTGATGCATGAGTAGACCATATAATGGCTGAATGACACAGCCTGGAGTTGACTAAAGCATGAGGAGACCATATAGTGTCCAAATGGCACAGCATGGAGTTGGCAGAAGCAGTCACATGTCACATGGCAGTACAATGACAGAACCTGGAGGTGGTATCCGTATGAGGAGACCATATAGTGGCTGAATGGCACAGCCAGGAGTTGGTAGCATCATGAGTAGACACTAGGCCTTTACAATCCCTAATATTAAAAGATGAATTTTGAAATTTAAATTGAAGATTTATGCTTTTAGGCCAAGCTTAGCAGCATCAGTAAACCATATATTGGCTGAATGGCCGTACCATTCTCTTGGTTTATAATAGTGACTGGTAAGTCCTGGTGCAAATTATATACTTGGTGTATGAAGGTTTATTTTGTCACTGAAGGGTGTAGAGGAGGTATTGGGGGAGATTTACCAATCTGCATAATTGGCGAAGGCTGTTGAAAGCCAGGAAAAACGAGTTTTCCCAATTATTTTTTTACTTTTTACAGTCTGCGCCACTCACAACATGGGGGAAAAAAGGGAATGTGAATTTGCATCAGGGGAAGGGGCTTCAGCACACACCACATGTGTGCCAATCTATACCTGCATGGAAGAATAAACTAGTGCAGGAATCTAAGGAAGCCACAAGGCTGTCTCATATTTCTATGCCTCTCCATAAATCCAGTTCAGCAAACACCAGCAGAGTTTTACATAATGGGTATGAAAAGGCTGCACATTTCTCCCACATCAATTTTATCTAACTCCTTGAGAAATCTTCTGTATGCCCCTGAATATGGCGGTCTGGAGTGAACAGAGAAAGAAGGACAGAGTGCTACTCCAATTTAGGTCTACTCTACATAAGGTCTAGGGCAAGATGATGTCTGGTCCATAGTTTGTAAAGCCACAACTCACAGCATGTCCTTACTATTGTTCAGGTCATAGTGTAAGTTGTAGTTTTACATAGTACAAACGTATACACATTTTCCATGGCATCCAGCACTGTTGGCATCCAGCACACGAAGAAGGGAACATGTTGTTAAAAGTTTGCATCCCACCATAATTGTATTTACAATGGTAATTTATATTGGTAACACATTTTCTTTTCATTTTAAGGAATGGAGTTTCCAGCTTTTGAAGTTGATGTTTTTCAGCGTGTTGGTCATGTACAATTTCCTCTATCACCTGATGGAGCGATATCTGCAGTTGTACACCCTTCTCTTCAGGTAAACATCACAAACTAAGAGAAATGATCAATTAAAAGTATCAATAATTGACATCATAAAGATTTATTATGATATAATTATTAACATCAGATCTCTTGATATACCTGTAGTCCTAAATATATGTATTGCCCTTAAAATAAAATTCAAAAGCATCTTATCTCAGAACTCCGCATTCTGCTGTCCCTCAATTATTCACCCTGCAAATGTAAGAATAAACTGACAAATTTGCCATTCTAAGGGGGAAGATTCCTGCATACTTAGAAACTGCCTAATCAGTGCTGATAAAAGTACCTATGTAACATAGTGACTAGTTTTGAGCAAACTTTTGAACAGTTTAACTCGCCAGTTCCAATCCTTTTCAAAAATTTTGGTTCGATTCAGCTCGGTACGACGCAAACTGGCAATTAAATAAGTGGCAAACACGTTTCTAACACTGTGCAACAATTCTGATGCCCTCTCTACCACTGCTAAGAAGGTATTTAAAGCGTACTTTTCAGATCACAAAAATTCAATATGTTACTCAGTACCTAATCCTGATCATGTACATCAAATTTTTATGCCTCTTTCCCCTATATTTATTATAAAAAAATATTTCTTTTCTTTAGCTCACAGTGTTAAAAATCCTCTCAGGGGAAGGGGCGTGTCCCTGCCTTGTGGTGGTGGAAGATGATTGTCGTGTCTGCTCATGCAACCTTGTCCATGATTCATCACTTGTCCATGACTCATGGAGAAGCCTGATGCTGCTGCAGGACTGGTTAGTGTCCTAGCAGGTATGGGGACCCCTAGTGGTGGGATTTTCAGGAGCAGTTTTCTTTACTACATATATATATATATATATTTTTTTTTTAACTGGTTGCCGACGCAGGACAAGCCGGCTGATCCTAATCAGCGAGTACTTGCCGCATTAGGACGAGCTGGCTCGTCCTGAAATTAAACTGTCACATGCTAAACAATGTAAACATGCTGTGACAGAGAATGGCCCCCGACTTCTATTCCAACCAAATTCTCTTTCCAAAAGCCCAATGGCGATCCTACTGTTCTGAGACCTGTTGTGCGCCAGCAGACCACTTTACGTACACATCTGGGGTATTTCCATCACCATATAGGTACACCATCATTTTAGTGGTAAAAATCAATTTTTTCATTTTCACATCCAACTTCAATGCAAACCTGTCAAACACCTGTGAGTTTCCCTAATAGTATGCCATGGGGATTATTTTTTGCTGTTCTGGCACCATGGGGGCTTCCTAAATGCAACATGCCCCCCAAAAAACATTTCAGCAAAATACGCCCTCCAAAATCCCACAGTTGCTCTTTCCCTTTTGAGCCATGTTGTGCGCCCGCAGAACACTTTACGTCAACATATAAGGTATTTCCTTACTTGAGAGAAATTGGGCTACAAATTTTGTGGGTCTTTTTCTCCTTATAACCCTTTTAAAAATGAAAAAAAATGGGCTACATGAACATGTTAGGGTAAAAAATGGAGATCTTGATTTTTCTCCTCCACTTTGCTGCTGTTCCTGTGAAACACCTAAAAGGTTAGCAAACTTTCTGAATGGCATTTTGAATACTTTGAGGGGTACCGTTTCTATAATTGGGTCATTTGTGGGGTATTTCTCACAGAAAGGCCCCTCAAATCCACTTCAAACTTAACTGATCCCTGAAAAATTAAGATTTTGAATTTTCCGTGAACATTTTGAAAATTGCTGCTATACTTTGAAGCCCTCTGATGTCTTCAAAAAGTAAAAACATATCAACTTTATGATGCCAACATAAAGCAGATATATTGTATTTGTGAATCAATACAGTGGTCCCTCAACATACGATGGTAATTCGTTCCAAACGAGCCATCGTTTGTCGAATCCATCGTATGTTGAGGGATTCGTGCAATGTAAAGTATAGGAAGCTGTACTCACCTGTCCCCGCGTCTGGAGATGGTGTCCCCGCCGCTCCCGATGGTGACCCCGGGCCTCCGCTGTGGGCTCTCCGCTGTCTTCTCCGGTCCTCCGCTGTCTTCTCCGGTCCTCTGCTTTGTTCCGCAAGGCCTTACTGGGCCTGCGTAGCGACATCATTATGCCGCTGCGTACGCCATTCCTATTGGATGACGTGCACAGCAGCGTATTGACGTCATCGGAGAGGGCCAAAAGACACCGGAAGACCAGCGCTGGACCCGGAGGGCACCCCGGGGCATCGTGGAGGGGTAAGTAATACTTACCGCACCATACGGGGAACATTAAGCTGCTATCCGGCTGCAGCTTAAGCATTTGGCGCTGCCGGATAGCACTTAATGCGATGGCGCCGACAAAAAAAAGCATTGTATGTCGATGCTGACATCGACATGCGATGGCCTCTGAGAGGCCATCGTATGTCGATTTGATCGTATGTCGGGGCCATCGTAGGTCGGGGGGTCACTGTATATTATTTATTTGGAATATCCATTTTCCTTACAAGCAGAGAGTTTCAAAGTTCAAAAAATGCAAAATTTTCACCATTTTCATGAAATTTAGTGATTTTTCACCAAGAAAGGATGCAAATAACAACAAAAATTTACCACTATGTTAAAGTAGAATATGTCATGAAAAAACTGTCTCAGAATCAGAATAAAAGGTAAAAGCATCCCAGAGTTAATATATAATATAATATATTATATTCATATATAAATTGACAGTGGTCAGATTTGAAAAAAAAGGTACTCCAGTGGAAAACTTTTTTTTATTTTAAATGAACATGGTGAACTCTGTAATAGAGTTCAAAAAGGGGCTGGATGCATTTTTGGAGAGTAATAACATTACTGGTTATGGATACTAGATTTATAGGGACAGAAGGTTGATCCAGGGATTTATTCTGACTGCCATATTTGGAGTCGGGAAGGAATTTTTACCTCTAGTATGAGGGTTTTTTGCCTTCCTCTGGATCAACTCAATTCAATAGGGACTTATTAGGGTTATAGGTTGAACTTGATGGACTCTTTTTTCAACCTTATGAACTATGTTACTATGGTGCCAGAAAGTTAAACAGATTTGTAAATTGCAAAAAAAATAAGTGGTTGGTGCAGCTCACAATTTACTACTGTCCGAGGTATAGGGGCAATCACTTATACCCAAAGTGATGAAATAATCTAAATATGTGGTGCAAAAATAGCCCAAACCTCAAGGATAGTAGTTAAAAAAAAAAAAAGGTTAAAAAATATTTTCAAGACCATGCTTCAATTATTTTATTACATGTATAAGATTTTAATTGCGTATATTCCTCACACAGGGCCTTTGTGGAAGGAAAAATAAATGGCAAATACAACATACAAAATATGCATATGATAAAAATCTAAGTAAAAAATTGACCATATAAAACATACAGGGAATTACTAAATTTAGCTACTGGACTGGACATCCGGATACTAAACAGTCTGTGTATGTTGGAATAATGTTGGTTGAATGTCCACAAAAGTTATTGAAGTAGTGATTAAATATTACCCGTTCCTGGTGATGGTATCGTGCTGTGATGTTTAATTCACATTTAAGTCACTTTTAAAGAAGATATCCCATGCAGCAAAGAAAAAAAAATACCTAGCCATTCCATAGTATATTCACCTACCACCTCTCTGACATGTTTGTGATTTTTTTTCCGGCCCCCATTCACCAGCTATTCAGCTCATAAATTCCAGTTACTTCCTGGTTATGGTGGCTATGCCTGTGATCTCAAATACTACATTTCCCTGCATGCACTGCTCACATTTCCTGCTCTCAGCTGCCTGAGCAGAGAGCTTGTTACCACCCCTAACTTATGTTAGTCCCTCCTACAGCTCTGCTAGCTCACTCCCACATAACACTGAGCTCCAATCATAGCCCTATACAGCAGGGTGGCCACGAGAAAACAAAATGTAATCTCAGTGCTCAGAGAGAGGGACCCTGGAGTTGAAGCTGCAGTTTTACACTGTAAAATAACTCCCTCCCCTACTCCTCTCAGTGAAATAGCTTTACACTGGCACAATCACCTCCCCCCTTCTCTGCCCTGCACTCCTCTCTCCCCAGTGCTCAGTGTGACAACTCTACTCTCCCTCTCTCCCTCCCCTCCATTCTCAGTGTGACAGCCCTACGCTGGCAGCTCCCTCCCCTCCCCCCTCTCCTCCGTTCTCAGTGTAAAAACATTAGCAAGGAGAGGGGAGAGAATAAGTCTGCTTGCTGACTCTGCTATGATCTGAATCAGCCGGAATATAGGCAGTGCTGCTCAGCCAATCACTGCAGAACAGAGGGAGGACAGTGTGAATATTCATCAGATGGGAGGGGCTAAGGCCAAGCACAGGGAGCTCTCTGCAGCACAGGGGTTTTCTGGGTAATTGTCACGTCACGGCCCCGGGATGCTGCTGATAACAGCCTGAATAGGGGGTCGAAAGTCATGAAAACCTGGAACAGCTGAATTTCCTGTCAGACAGAAGAATGCAGAAAAAGCTTGTTTCTAAGCAGCATTGGTAATGGAAGTGATTTACAAACCTATATAACTTTACCTTCTGCACTAGAAGCTGAACAATTGTTTACTGTGAGACTTGTCCTTTAATATACATATGGCCCCTGCTAGTCACAATGTTCATTTTTAAATCTCCCTCTGAGAGCCCTGATTGGCTCCTCAGTACCGGCCATTCAGGGCTCCCCTCGGGGGATTTAAAAATGAAAGTTAAAACACACTGATACATCGCAGGGTTGCGGAGCTTGCCTCCTGCTCCCCTGCTTAATAACTTCAGATTGCATCGAGTCTCAGAAGTGAAACCCGGTGCGATCAATCCCTCAGCCCCTGTACTACAGCCCCCATCATGGAAAACTCTGTTCCATGATGGGGGTAGTAGTACAAACACTAATGTAGCCTCCCCAGCTGTCTGCAGACTCCTGCAGCTAGGGAATTACTACTCCCATCATGGAAACAAGTCTGTTCCATGATGGAAGTAGTAGTAGTCCCTCAGCACTGCAGGAGTCTGCTGATGTCACCTCTTCTGAGCATGCTCAGTAAAAATAGCATCCGTTATAATAACGGGCATTAATGGGTGTATTTACTAACGTCCATTGCCCATAGACTTCAATGTTAAAAGTAACGTCCGTTAATTTAACCGTTTCTTGTGACGGGCGAAAAATTTGTGCATGTCACGTTATTTCTCCCATCACAACTAACGTCCGTTAGTCATGACGGGCTATAACGGCTAAAGAAAAAACCCATTGACTTCAATGGGGTTGTATAAGGGCGTTAATAATAATTTTTCAAATGTACGTTTATTAACGGGTGAACCCTATAGTGTGAAAGCAGCCTAATATGATGTAGATGACCATAGGGCCTAATTTTTTAAAAGATTACATCGATTTTTTAAATTTAAGATTTATATTAGATTCCCAAGTTTAATGTCCCGGTGTTTACTTTGAACTAATACTGTATGACAACAAAACCAAATCTAACAAGGAGCCACATGGCGGCACAATGACAGAGCCAACAGGGCGCAGCAGCATGAGGAGACCATAATCTGGCAGAATGACACAGCCTGGAATTGGCAGCAGCACGAGGAGACCATATAGTGGCAGAATTACCCAGTCTGGAGGTGGCAACAGCCTGACAAGACCACAGGGCCTCACAATAGAGAAGATTAACCCCTTAAGGACCCAGCCCAAATATACCTTAAGGACCCGGCCATTTTTTGAACATCTGACCACTGTCACTTCAAGCATTAATAACTCTGGGATGCTTTTACCTTTCATTCTGATTCCGAGATTGTTTTTTCGTGACATATTCTACTTTATGTTAGTGGTAAAATTTTGTCGATACTTGTATTATTTCTTGGTGAAAAATTCCAAAATTTTATGAAAAAATTAAAAATTTTGCTTTTTTTTTTACTTTTTAACTTTTTTGCATTTTTTTTAACTTTGAAGCTCTCTGGAAAATGGATATTCCAAATAAATTATACATTGATTCACATACACAACATGTCTACTTTATGTTTGCGTCATAAAGTTTACATGTTTTTACTTTTGGAAGACATCAGAGGGCTTCAAAGTTCCGCAGCAATTTTCCACAAAATTTTCAAAATCGGAATTTTTCAGGGACCAGTTCAGTTTTGAAGTGGATTTGAAGGGCCTTCATATTAGAAATACCCAACAAATGACCCAATTATAAAAACTGCACCCCTCAAAGTATCCAAAATGACATTCAGTAAGTGTGTTAACCTTTTAGGTGTTTCACAGGAATAGCAGCAAAGTGAAGGAGAAAATTCAAAATCTTCATTTTTTACACTCGCATGTTCTTGTAGACCCAGCTTTTAAATTGTTACAAGTGGTAATAGGACAAAAAGCCCCCAAAATTTGTAACCTAATTTCACTCGAGTAAGGAAATACCTCATATGTGTATGTCAAGTGTTTGGCGGGCGCAGTAGAGGGCTCAGAAGGGAAGGAGCGACAATGGGATTTTGGAGAGTGAATTTTGCGGAAATGGTTTTTGGGGGGCATGTCACATTTAGGAAGCCCCTATGGTGCCAGAACAGCAGAAAACCCCACATGGCATAACATTTTGGAAACTACACCCCTAAAGGCACGTAACAAGGGGTCCAGTGAGCCTTAACACCCCACATGTGTTTGACAACTTTTCGTTAAAATCAGATGTGTAAATGGAAAAAAATTATTTCACTAAAGTGCAGTTTTTTACCCAAATTTACCATTTTTGCAAAGGGTAATGGGAGAAAATGCCCCCCAAAATTTGTAACCCCATCTCTTCTGAGTATGGAAATACCCCATGTTAGGACGTAAAATGCTCTGCTGGCGAACTACAATGCTCAGAAGAGAAGGAGTCACATTTGGCCTTTTGAAAGCAAATTTTGCTGAAATGGTTTTTTGGGGGCATGTCGCATTTAGGAATCCCCTGTGGTGCCAGAACAGCAAAAAATACCCACATGGCATACTATTTTGGAAACTACACCCCTTAAGGAACGTAACAAGGGGTACAGTGAGCCTCAACTACCCACAGGTGTTTGACGACTTTTTGTTAAATTTGGATGTGTAAATGAAAAAATGTTTTTTCCCAAAAATTTTACATTTTTACAAGGGGTAATAGGAGAAAATGACCCCCAAAATTTGTAACCCCATTTCTTCTGAGTATGGAAATACCCCATGTGTGGACGTCAAGTGCTCTGCTGGTGCACTACAATGCTCAGAAGAGGAGGAGTGCCATTGAGCTTTTGGAAAGAGAATTAGTTTGGAATGGTATTCAGGAGCCATGTGCGTTTACAAAGCCACCCGTGGTGCCAGAACAATGGACCCCTCACATGTGACCCCATTTTGGAAACGACACCCCTCACAGAATTTAATAAGGGGTGCAGTGACTATTTACACCCTACTGGTGTTTGACAGATCTTTGGAACAGTGGGCTGTGCAAATGAAAAATTAAATTTTACTCCTGAGCCTTGTTTACACCCACATATGGGGAGAAATTGCATTACAAATTTTGGGGGTCTTTTTTTCCTTTTACCGCTTGTGAAAAGTATGGGGCAACACCATCATTTAGTGTAAAAATTTTTTTTTTACACTAACAGGCTGGTGTAGCCCCCAACTTTTCCTTTTCATAAGGGGTAAAAGGAGAAAAAGACCCCTAAAATTTGTAGTGCAATTTCTCCCGGGTACGAAATACCCCATATGTGGCCCTAAACTGTTTCCTTGAAATACGACAGGGCTCCGAAGTGAGAGAGTGCCATACGCATTTGAGGACTACATTAGGGATTGCATAGGGGTGGACATAGGGGTATTCTACACCAGTGATTCCCAAAAAGGGTGCCTCCAGCTGTTGCTAAACTCCCAGCATGCCTGGACAGTCAGTGGCTGTCCAGAAAAGCTGGGAGTTGTTGCTTTGCAACAGCTGGAGGTTCCGTTTTGGAAACACTGCCGTACAAGCCGTTTTTAATTTTTATTGGGGGGGGGAACAGTGTAAGGGGGTTTATATGTAGTGTTTTACCCTTTATTATGTGTTAGTGTAGTGTAGTGTAGTGTTTTTAGGGTACATTCGCACTGGTGTGTTACGGTGAGTTTCCCGCTAGGAGTTTGCGCTGGAACGAAAAATTTGCCGCAGCCCAAACTTGAAGCAGGAAATATGCAGTAAACCTACCCGTGTGAATGTACCCTGTACGTTCACATGGGGGGGGGGGGGGGCAAACCTCCAGCTGTTTCAAAACTACAGCTCCCAGCATTTACTGACTGAGGAGTTGTACTTTTGCAACAGCTGGAGGCACACTGGTTGGAAAACCTTTCTGTTAGGTTCTGTTACCTAACTTAGTATTTTCAAACCAGTGTGCCTCCAGCTGTTGCAAAACTACAACTCCCAGCATGTACTAATCACCGAAGGGCTTGCTGGTAGATGTAGATCTGCAACAGCTGGAGGTACGCAACTACAACTCCCAGCATGCCGAGACAGCTGTTTGCTGTTCAGGCATGCTGGGATTTGCAGTTTTGCAACATCTGGAGGGCTACAGATTATAGATCGCTGCACAGTGATCTCTAAACTGTGGACCTCCAGATGTTGCAAAACTACAAATCCCAGCATGCCCAGACAGCAAACAGCTATGTGGGCATGCTAGGAGTTGTAGTTTTGCAAGATCTGGAGGGATATAGTTTAGAGACCACTGTATAATGGTCTCAAACTGCACCCCTGCAGCTGTCGCAAAACTACATATTCCAGCATCCCCAAACAGCTGTCTGGGCATGCTGGGAGTTGTAGTTTTGCAACATCTGGAGGGCTAGAGTTTAGAGACCACAGTCTCAGACTGTAGCCCTCCAGATCAACTTACCGGCTTCTGTTGGATCCCGGGAGCCATCCTCTTCAGACGCACGACATGCCGCCTGCTGGTCGCCTCTCTGCCCCGCTTATTGTGGGTGGGCAGGATGGGGAAAACAAAAGTTAACCCCCTGCCCCCGATCTGCTATTGGTCTTCGTTTCTGATGATCAATAGCAGACCAATAGCATGGATAGGAGGGGTGGCACCCCTGCCACCTCACTCCTATCCCTTCAGGGGGATCGCAGGTGTCTTAGACAACCGTGATCCCCCTTATATTCCGGGTCACCATAGACCCGTATGACCCGGAATCGGCGCAAATCGCAAGTGTGAATTCACTTGCGATTTGCGCCGATCGCCGACATGGGGGGTCTGATGACCCCCCCTGGGCATTTGCGCGGGGTGCCTGCTGATAGATATCAGCAGTCACCACGGTCAGGTCCCCGCCTAGCAGGCGGCGGGGACCGAAATTCCCACGGGCGTATGGATTTGCCCTGGGTCCTTAAGTACCAGGTCGTCAAGGCGTATCCATAGGTCCTTAAGGGGTTAAAGATATTTTTGAAATTTTAAAATAAAGAATTTAGATATATTATCATTTTAAAAGTTTAATTTAAGGTGCCAACAGCATAAGGAGACCATATGGTGGCACAGTGACACAGCCTGGAGCTGGCGGCAGCCTGATTAGACAATAGGGCTTCACAATCCGCAAGATTAAAAGATGAATTTTAAAATTGAAATTGAAGATTTATTGTAGCTAGCATAAAATATAGTAGTTCTACCATAAAATATTTTAGGTAATGTCCCAGGCCCAGCAGCATCAGTAAACCTTATAGTGGCTGAATGGCACAGTCTTGAGGTGGCGGAACCATGAGTAAACAATAGGGCTTCACAATCCCTAAGATTAAAAGATGAATTTCAAAATTGAAATTGAAGATTTATGGTAGCTAGTGCTACCATAAATTATTTTTAGGTAATATCCCAGGCCCAACAGCATCAGTAAACCATATAGTGGCTGATTGGCACAGCCTGAAGCTGGCGGCAGCATGAGTAGACAACAGGGCTTCACAATCCCTAAGGTTAAAAGATGAATTTTAAAATTGAAGATTTTGAAATTAAAATTTAAGATTATACTCCCAAGTTTTAATGTCCCGGGCCCCGGCATGTGGTTACAAAGGACCAAATCTAACAAGGAGTCACATGTCACAAAGCGGCACAATGACAGAGCCTGGAGGTGGCATCAGTATGAGGAGACCATATAGTGGCGGAATGACCGCCTGGAGTTTGTGGCAGCATGAGGAGACCATATAGTGGCTGAATGGCACAGCCTGGAGTTGGCGGCAGCATGAGTAGAACATATAGCAGCTGAGTGGCACAGCCTGGAGTTTGGGGCAGCATGAGGAGACCATATAGTGGCTGAATGGCACAGCCTGAATTTGGCGGCCGAATGAGAAGAACATATGGTGGCTGAACTGCTTGGAGTTTGTGGCAGCATGAGGAGGCCATATGGTGTCTGAATGGCACAGCCTGGAGGTGGCTTAAGCATGAGGAGACCATATAGTGGCTGAATGGCACAGCCTGGAGGTGGTGAAGCATGAGGAGACCATATAGTGGCTGAATGGCACAGCCTGGAGTTGGCGGCAGCATGAGTAGAACATATGGTGGCTGAATGCACAGCCTGGAGTGTGTGGCAGCCTGAGGAGATCATATAGTGTCTGAATGGCACAGCCTGGAGATGGCTGAAGCATGAGGAGACCATATAGTGGCTGAATGGCACATTCTGTAGTTGGCGGCAGCAGGAGTAGAACATATAGAGGCTGAATGGCAAAGCCTGGAGTTTGTGGCAGCATGAGGAGACCATATAGTGTCTGAATGGCACAGACTGGAGGTGGCTGAAGCATGAGGAGACCATACAGTGGCTGCATGGCACAGCCTGGAGGTGGTGAAGAATGAGGAGACCATATAGTGGCTGCATGGCACAGCCTGGAGTTGGCTGAAGCATGAGGAGACAATATAGTGGCTGAATGAGACAGCCTGGAGGTGGCAGCAGCAGCATCAAGAGTCCTGAAAATTACCCGGTGACAGAGTGGTGTGGTGGGTGGCAATACCAGTACCCGGTGATGAAGGTGGGTGAAAAATGGCCTGATGCGGAGGAAGTGTTGGTGTGGCACCATGGTAAATCTACTCTGATGCATCAGGCATTGGTGGGTGGAAATCCTAGCTTAACCATGCCTGATTCATCTTCACAAAGGTCAGGCTCTCCACATTTATCGTGGACAGCCGAGTTCTTCTTGGGGTGACTATGGCCCCCGCCGCACTAAACACCTGCTCTGATGGCACACTACTGGCCCGGGAGGACAGCTTTTCCAGGGAAATCTCTGCTAGTTGTGGCCACAAAACAAGTTTGGGTGCCCAGAAGTCCAGCGGATCTTCAAGGTGTGTTGGCATGGGCATGTCAAGGTATGCCACAACCTGCTGGTTAAGGTCCTGGTTCAGGTCCTTCTCCAGGTCTACCTGCTGCTGATGAGTTTCTTCACTATGCGTGTGAAGAAAGATACTCATCAGCGACTGTAGACTCAGCCATGGCAATGGAAGGTGAGCGCAGAGGTCCCCTCTAGTCAGACCTGCGAGAGGATCGGCGATGGTGCCGATAGGCATCGGCCAACTGACTACGTAGACTCTCAGTGGGTGTGAAAACGGCCTCCATTTTGTGCCGGTAGCGAGGGTCCAATAAAGGGGAGAGCCAGAAGTCATCCCGCTGCCGAATGGTGCCAATTTGGCGGTCACTACGCAAGCAAGGTAGCATGCATTGTGCCATTTGTGCAAGTGACACGGAGGGACTCCCTGCCTCCATCTCCACTGCATACTGCAATGGTGTGTCTAGGTCCTCTGTCTCGCCTTCCTTATAACCCTCTAGCTCCTCTGGCTGCTCCTGCTTCTCTCCTGTCAGATTTAAAAAAAAAAATGCCCATTTGGCAAAACCTAAACTGTGCTCCACTGTGCCCCTTCCCTATCCTGCTCCAGTTCAGCCCCCACAGGGCTCATGTGGCCGTGAGATGTAGGCGCCACGTCTCCATTGCCCTGATCAGCCATCGTTTCCAACACGTGTTGTAAGAAATGAAGCAGTGGAATGACATTGTTCATTCCGTAATCCTGGCGACTTACTAATAATGTGGCTTCCTCAAAGGGCCTGAGCAAACAGCAGGTGTCACGTATGAGCTGCCACTGGTTGACATTGAAGTTACACAGGGAAGAACCCCTATCCACTTGGATCATCAAGAAATCGGTGATGGCTTTTCTCTGTTCGTATAGTCGGTCCAAAATATGAGGGTGGAATTCCAACGTCAGTAAACGTTGCAAATCAGACTATGTTGGGGTATACCATTCTGACGCTGCAGCTCAAGGAGGGTGTGCTTTGCGGTGTACGAGTGGCTGAAGTGCATGCAAAGTTTCCTTCCTATTGTTAGGATGTCTCTCAAATGGGGGGAACACTTCAGGAACCACTTGACAACCAGATTGAACACATGTGCCATGCAGGGCGCATGGCTCAGCCTTCCCAGTCGCAACGCAGACAAGATGTTCTTCCCGTTGTCAGTCACCATGGTTCCCATTTCTAGTTTTTGTGAAGTAAATAATGCTCCGATTTTGTGACACCGCCATGCCCTGCACACATGGTATGCTGAAGGCTGAGACTTGTCTCGGCAGTGGAGGCTGAGGACATGGTGGAGGATGAGGAGGCAGACTCGCACAATGTCACAGGACCAACGGGCTGAGAGCGTGGAGGAGGAAGCGGCTTGACCTGTCCAAGTTGGGATTGTGGCTGTGCAGGAACCACATTTACCCAGTGAGCCATAAAGGACATGTATTGTCCCTGACCGTGGTTACAGCTCCAGACGTCGGCACTGCCGTACACTTTGGTACACACCGACAGGCTCAAGGACTGGCCCACGTTCTCTTCCACAAAATTGTACAGGGCTGGTACTGCCTTCTTTACAAAGAAATGACGGCTTGGCACTCTCCACCTCGGCTCGGCACAAGCCATCAGTTCCCTGAAATGTGCAGAGTCCACCACTTGAAAAGGGATGGACTGCAGCATCAGCAACTTAGACAGGAGCACATTCAGTTTCTGCGCCATTAGATGAGTGGGCGCATACTGTTGTCTCTTGGACATGGCTTCGCCGATGGATTGTTGGCAGAATGGCTGACTATAAGTAGGAGGAGCGGGAGCATCTAGAGCGACAAAAGGAGGGTATGAGACACAGCTCCCTTCGGCTGAGGTGGTGGATCCTTGGCTGGCTGAAAGAGGGATCGACGTGCTACTGGGTGATGCAGCAGGGTTGACCACTACATCGGAGACACGGTTCTCCCAGAAAGCATATGTTGACACAGGGCTGTTATGCCAACATTGGTACCCTGGCCACGCTTCACCTTCTGTCGACATATCTTGCATGTAGCTATGTGAACCTCTGCCACATGCTTGATGAAAAACTGCCACACCGCCGAGTAGCTGATTTTCCCACCAACAGTCCGCACTAATTGACTGCTACTGCTGCCGTCTCCAGGAACCCCTGTTCCACTACCTCCCGTTAAGGTAAGCTGCCGCGAAGCAGGTGATCTCCCCTGGGTACGTTTGGCTCCAGAATTTCCACTAATGCCACCATGCTGACTGCCATCCATGCTACCACCTTGCTGGTTCAGCTGCTGCCTCACGGGCAACCTGCAACTGTCTTTTCCTGATGATGATGAAGCCCCTTCTGCACCCGGCTCCCAATTGCGATCGACTTCATCATCATCATCAACAAGTATCTGCACGTCACTGATGTCCTTCTCAGGTTCCTAAACAGTGTCTGCTTCAGGACCCTGAACCCTTGCAACACCGCCTCCCACAGGAGGGAACAGAATAGGACAGAGGCAATGGGAGGACAGGGACTGCTCCCAGGCGATGCCAACTGAGGGTTGTGTCTGAGGAACCCACCGACTGTTGACTGGGGGTGTCAAATGTCACTTGTGTGGAAGTGGATGACTGTGTTAACCAATCGACGACGGCAGATGGGTTGCTGGTCGAGACACAACCGCTAGCTGATAACGGGAGCTTAGGCCTCTCGCTGCAACTCCTGCTGCCACTCGCCCCTAGTCTGCTGCGACCTTTTCCTGAAGGATTTAGGCCTCTGCCACTCCTCTGTGCACGTCCTTGCACATCTCTTCCTGACATACTTAGTGCGTATATGAGGGGAGTACAATACGCTTCACTACGCTTAAAACAGTATTTGTCTAGAACAGCAGCAAGTGTGCACTTTTGGCTGACCTTCCACAGTATCTAGGCCCTTGACAGATTAACAGATACAAAATAGGACACTACTTAGATGTACGTATACGGTATGCACTGATGAGGGCAGAAAAATACACTACAGTACGCCTTAAAACGCTGTATTATTAAAAACACCAGCCGGTGATTACTTTTGTCTGTCCTTTCACAGTATGTAGGCCCTTGACATATTAAGTACACATGTACGTATGCACATGTACGTATACAGTATGCACTGATGAGGGCAGAAAAATGCGCTACAGTACCCTTAAAAAAAAAAATTTTTTGGGGAAAACGCCAGCAGTACACAACAGTGCTGCAGCCAAAAAAAAAGCTGTGTACTAAACACAAAATTGCACTCTGTCAAACACTATTAGGAATGGACTGCTGGTTATTATACCGTCTACAGACTAGTATAACCAGTAGATGATTTTTTTGTGGAACAAAGACACTGAATTGCACTGAAAAATTGTTCCAGCCTCATCTGCTAAGGTTTATGAAGTTGAGGCAGCCTGTTGAAATGTATGAGGCAACAAACAGCGATGTGCCCCTCTCTGTAATAGTATGCCAAAGAAAGTGACTGGGAGGTTAATCTCTGCAGCTGCAGTAAAAATCCTTTTCAGTGGAAAAAAAACAATCCTCTCTGTCCACGAGAACGCTGATGTGACTAGGAGGATGTTAAAAGCTGCTGGACTGCGCTTTTCTCTGCTGTAACACACACACACACAGCGATGTCCATCCTATCTCTAAGCAGTGTAATGAATTATATGACGAGCCACAAAATGGCTGCCGAATTTAAAGGGCTGTGACATCACAGGGGTGACTGGCTGCTGATAGGCTGCATCCTGCATGTGATTCAGGGTCATCCTACCTACTTCCCGCCTTGCCTTCCCAGCGTTCCTTGCCCGATGTACTGAAATGTGGATCCGCCATTTTAGATGCCCTGGAGCCTGCACCGTCGTAAATGGAGTTTAATTAAGCGATTTGCGTGATAGAATCGAATATTTCCTGAAATTCCTGACAAATTCAGGTTCGTCAGCTTCGATTCGCTCATCTCTAGTTATTTAGTTTACAAAAAAGAAGGCTTAGGGGAGACCTAATAACTATGTATACATATATCAGGGGGCCATACAGAAATCTCTCCCATGATCTATTTATACCCAGGACTGTATCTATAACAAGGTAGCATCCTCTAAGTTTAGAGGAAAGAAGGTTTCTACACCAGACGGGGGTTCTTTACTATAAGAGCACTGAGACTGTGGAATTCTCTGCCAGAGGAGGTGGTCATGGTGAACTCTGTAAAAGAGTTCAAAAGGGGTCTGGATGCATTTTTGGAGAGTAATAACATCGCTGGTTATATATACTAGATTTATAGAGACAGAACGTTGATCCAGGAATTTATTCTGACTGCCATATTTGGAGTCGGGAAGGAATATTTACCTCTAGTATGAGGGTTTTTTGTCTTCCTCAGAATCAACTGAGTAGGGACTCATTAGGGTTATAGGTTGAACTTGAAGGACTCTTTTTTTCAACCTTATGAAGTATGTTACTATACATTTTCAAATTTTAATTGAAGATTCATGGTAGCTAATGCTGCCATAAAATGTTTTAGTTAATGTCCCAGCTGCGTGATGAGACCATAGGGCCTCACAATCCCTAAGATTAACCCCTAACGGACCAAGCCCATTTCCCACTTAAGGACCAGAGCATTTTTTGCACATCTGACCACTGTCACTTTAAGCATTAATAACTCTGGGATGCTTTTTACTTATGAATTTGTTTCTGAGATTGTTTTTTCATGACATATTCTACTTTAACACAGTGGTACATTTTCGTCGATACTTGCATCATTTCTTGGTGAAAAATTCCAAAAATTCAAAAAATTCATGAAAAAGTTGACAATTTAGCTTTTTTCTAACTTTGAAGCTCTCTGCTTGTAAGGGAAATAGATATTCCAAATACATTTTATATTGATTCACATATACAATATGTCCACTTTATGTTGGCATCATAAAGTTGACATGTTTTTACTTTTGGAAGACATCAGAGGGCTTCAAAGTTCAGCAGCAATTTTCAATTTTTCACAAAATTTTCAAAATCTGAATTTTTCAGGGACCAGTTCAGTTTTGAAGTGGATTTGAATGGCTTTCATATTAGAAATACACCATAAATGACCCCATTAGCGAAACTGCACCCCTCAACGTTTTCAAAATCACATTGAGAAAGTTTGTTAACCCTTTAGGTCAGGGGTCTCAAACTCCCGGCCCACAGAACGAAAGTTTGTGGCCTGCGCCTGGTATGTAGTGAAGAAAACTGTGTCTTGAAGCAGTTCTGTGTCCTGAGCAGAGCAGAGACTGCACACGCCCCCCCCCCCCCCCCCCATCAACCAATCACAGTGTCTCAGCACTCAGCACTTTGGGACACAGAACATTTCAAGACACAGTTTTATTCTCTACTCCGGAGAGGAGAAGCGCAGTGCAGGACAGGTAATGTTGTCTATGTGTGTGCGTGTGTGTGTTTGTCTGTCTGCGTGTATGCATGTGTGTCTGTCTGTCTGTCCGTCTATGTGTGTGTGCATGTGTGGGTGTCTGTCTACTTGTGTCTATGTGTGTGTGTCTGTCTGTCTATGTGTGTGTTTGTGTGTGTCTGTCTATGTGTGTGTATGTGTCTGTCTGTCTGTCTATATGTGTGTGCATGTGTGGGTGTCTGTCTATGTGTGTGTGCATGTGTGTGTGTCTGTCTGTCTGTCTATGTGTGTGCATGTGTGTCTGTCTGTCTCTGTCTGTCTGTGTGTGCATGTGTGTGTGTGTGTCTATCTGTCTATGTGTGTGCATGTGTGTGTGTGTCTATCTGTCTATGTGGGTGTGCCTGTCTGTCTATGTGTGTGTGCATGTGTGTGTGTCTGTCTGTCTATGTGTGTGTGCATATGTGTGTGTGTGTGTCTGTCTATGTGTGTGTGTGTCTGTCTGTCTATGTGTGTGTGCGTCTGTCTGTCTATATGTGTGTGGGTGTCTGTCTGTGTGTGTCTGTGTGTTTGTCTGTGTGTGTGTGTGTGTGAGTCGGGGGGAGGGGGGTAATTGAAAATGCTACCTAATGTGGGGAACCTGCTACTACCTAATGTGGGGAACCTGCTACTACCTAATGTGGGGAACCTGCTACTACCTAATGTGGGGAACCTGCTGCCTACCTACTGTTGGGAACCTGCTACTACCTAACGTGGGGAACCTGCTGCCTACCTAATGTGAGGAACCCCCAGAAGTAGAACCCCCATCATCCGTCAGCTCATGCTATTACCACACGGGCTAATGGGAATGGGGGAGGTTGCTGTGGATGATGGTGGTGCTACTGCTGGTGGAGGGTGTTGCTGGTGGATGATGAGGGGCGTATGATGAGGGCATTATATGTAATGGGCGCATGCGGCCCAGCCTCACCCAGCTGCTACCTCCAGTGGCCCCTGGATAATTTGAGTTTGAGACCCCTGCTTTAGGTGTTTCACAGGCATAGCAGCAAAGTGAAAGAGAAAATTCTAAATCTTCAATTTTTACACTCGCATGTTCTTGTAGACCCAGTTTTTGAATTTTTACAAGGGGTAATAGGAGAAAAAGCCCCCCAAAATTTGTATCCCAATTTCTCTCGAGTAAGGAAATACCTCATATGTGGATGTAAAGTGCTCTGTGGGTGCACTAGAGGGCTCAGAAGGGAAGGAGCGACAATGGGATTTTAGAGAATGAAATTTGCTGAAATGGTTTTTGGGGGGCATGTTGCATTTAGGAAGCCCCTATGGTGCTAAAACAGCAAAAAAATAAATAAATAAATAAAAAAAAACACGTGACATACTATTTTGGAAACTACACCCCTCAAGGAACGTAACAAGAGGTACAGTGAGCCTTAACACCCCACAGGTGTTTGACAACTTTTCGTTTAAGTCTGATGTGTAAATGAAATCCCTATGGAGCAGAGGGGGGGGGGGGGGGGTTAGAGTAGTTAACACGGATAGGCTTCATAGGAAGAAAAGACATACACCATTGAATTGCATGATAACTAATGCCAGAAGTCTGTCCAATAAAACTGATGAACTGAAGTGGTTGATGTCTGAGGAAAATTATGACATAGCGGGTATAACAGAGACTTGGTTGGATGATACCTGTGACTGGGCGGTCAACATACAGGGTTATAGTCTATTCAGGAAGGATCGGACAAAACGGAAAGGGGGAGGAGTTTGTCTGTATGTGAAATCAAGTCTGAAGGCCGCACTGCGGGAGGATACATGGGAGGGGGACGATAATGTGGAGGCATTATGGGTAGAAATATATGGAGATAAAAATAAAAAAATTCTGATCGGGGTTTGTTATAAGCCACCAAACATAATGGAAGAGGCAGAAGATCAATTACTGAGGCAAATAAACAAAGCAGCAAATCAAAATGATGTGGTAATAATGGGGGACTTTAACTATCCTGATATAAACTGGGAGACTGAGACCTGTGAATATCATAAAGGAAACAGGTTTCTGACTATAGCTAAAGACAATTATCTGTCCCAAATGGTGCAGAGACCGACCAGAGGGGGCGCCCTACTAGACTTACCATTAACCAACAGACCTGACAGAATAACTAATGTTCAGGTAAAAGGACACCTGGGAAATAGTGATCATAATATAATACATTATAAATTGTTCTTCAATAAGGGAATCTCTCGAGGGGCCACAAAAACAATGAACTTTAGGAAGGCAAAGTTTGATCAGCTCAGAGAAGCCCTTAACAATATAAAATGGGATATTGCCCTCATAAACAGGAATACTGATACTAAATGGGAGACATTTAAAGATATCTTAAATTATCACTGTAATAAATACCGTATTTATCGGGGTATACCACGCACCGGCCTATAACACGCACCCTCATTTTACCAAGGATATTTGGGTAAAAAAAGTTTTTTACCCAAATATCCATGGTAAAATGAGGGTGCGTGTGTGTGCGTGTATACCCCGATACACCCCCAGGAAAGGCAGGGGGAGAGAGGCCGTTGCTGCCCGCTTCTCTCCCCCTGCCTTTCCTGGGGTCTAGAGCCCTGCTGCCGGCCCTTCTCTCCCCCTGGCTGTCGGCGCCGCTGCCCGTTCTGTCCCCCTGACTATCGGTGCCGGCGCCCCATTGCCGGCGCCGATAGCCAGGGGGAGAGAAGCGGCGCCGACAGCCAGGGGGAGAGAAGGGGCAGCGGCACCCATTTCCGGCGCCGCTGCCCCGTTGCCTCCCCCCATCCCCGGTGGCATAATTACCTGGGTCGGGTCTGCGCTGCTGCAGGCCTCCGGCGTGCGTCCCCTGCGTCGTTGCTATGCACACTTACAAAAAAATCAAAACAGACAAATCACCAGGTCCGGATGGCATTCACCCCCGTGTTCTAAAGGAATTAAGTAATGTTTTAGACAGACCCCTATTTTTAATATTCCTGGACTCTATAGCAACAGGGACTGTTCCCCTGGACTGGCGCATAGCAAATGTGGTACCAATATTTAAAAAGGGAACAAAAGGTGACACCGGGAATTATAGACCTGTTAGTTTAACCTCTGTTGTATGTAAATTGTTTGAGGGTTTCCTAAGAGATGCTATTTTGGAATATCTTGATACAAATAAATGTATGACTCCATATCAGCATGGCTTTATGAGGGATCGGTCCTGTCAAACTAACCTGATCAGCTTCTATGAGGAGGTGAGCTCCACACTGGACCAGTGTGAATCACTGGATGTCGTATATCTGGATTTTCCAAAGCATTTGATACGGTGCCACATAAAAGGTTGGTGCATAAAATGAGAAGGATAGGGCTGGGGGAGAATGTGTGTAAGTGGGTAAGTAACTGGCTCAGTGATAGGAAACAGAGGGTGGTTATTAATGGTACTTATTCTGATTGGGTGACTGTTACTAGTGGGGTACCACAGGGGTCCGTCATGGGTCCTATTCTGTTTAATATATTTATTAATGACCTTGTAGAGGGGTTGAATAGTAAAGTAACAATCTTTGCAGATGATACTAAACCCTGTAAAGCGGTAAACACAATAAAGGACAGTGCACTGTTACAACTGGATCTGGATAGGTTAGAGGTTTGGGCTGGGAAGTGGCAAATGAGGTTCAACACTGATAAATGTTAGGTAATGCACATGGGGAGCAAAAATCCGGGCTTGGATTATGTATTAAATGGGAGAACACTTGGGACGACTGACATAGAAATGGACTTAGGAGTCTTAGTTAACAGTAAATTGAGCTGTAGTGACCAGTGTCGGGCAGCTGCTGCCAAGGCTAATAAAATCATGGGGTGCATCAATAGGGGCATAGATGCCCACGACAAGGAAATAATTCTACCGCTGTAGAGAACTGGAAAGGGTTCAAAGACAGGCAACCAGAGTAATACGGGGAATGGGAGGACTACAGTACCCAGAAAGATTATCAGAATAAGGGTTATTTAGTTTAGAAAAAAGAAGGCTTAGGGGCGACCTAATAACATGTATAAATATATCAGGGGGCCATACAGAGATCTCTCCCATGATCTATTTATACCCAGGACTGTATCTATAACAAGGGGGCATCCTCTACGTTTAAAGGAAAGAAGGTTTCTACACCAGCACAGACGGGGGTTCTTTACTGTAAGAGCAGTGAGACTGTGGAATTCTCTCCCGGAGGAAGTGGTCATGGGGAACTCTGTAAAAGAGTTCAAAACGGGTCTGGATGCATTTTTGGAGTGTAATAACATTGATGGTTATGTATACTAGATTTATAGGGACAGAATGTTGATCCAGGGATTTATTCTGACTGCCATATTTGGAGTCGGGAAGGAATTTTTACCTCTAGTATGAGGGTTTTTTGCCTTCCTCTGGGTCAACTCAGTAGGGATATAGGTTGAACTTGATGGACTCTGGTCTTTTTTCAATCTCATGAACTATGTTACTATGTGTGCTTCAGGAGCCTGAACGTTCCCAACACCACCTACCATGCCACTCTCCTCATCACTACTTGCCCGCTGAGCGAAGGAAGCGGGGGATGTCTCCATCATTTCTTGGCTGGGCTGCTGACTGTCCTCTAGTAGATCGTCCTGATTAAAAAGTGGAGCTGAACCCACAGCATAGGATACTTCCATGGGGGTGGGAACAGCATAGGACAGAGGCAATTGGAGGACAGGGACTGCTCCCGGGCCATGCCAACAGATGGTTGTGTCTGAGGAACCCACCGACTCTTGACTGGGGGTGTCAGATGTCACTTGTAATGAAGTGGATAGCCGAGTTAACCAGTCAATGACGGCAGATGGGTTGCTGGTCGAGACTCGACCGCTAGCTGATACCAGGAGCTCAGGCCTCTCGCTGTGACTCCTGCTGCCACTTGCCCCTAGTCTGCTGCAACCTCTGCCTGCGCCTGATAAATTTAGGCCTCTGCCACTACTCTCTGCACGTCCTGGCCCTTCTCTGCCTGACATACTTATTGCGTATATCAGGGTAGTACAATACGCTTCACTATGCTTAAAACAGAATTGGTCTAGAACAGCAGCAGGTGTGTACTTTTGGCTGGCCTTTCGCAGTATCTATGCCCTTGAGACTTTGACAGGAACAAAATAGTACACTACTTAGATGTACGTATGTGGTATGCACTTATGAGGGGAGGACAATGCGCTACAGTACGCTTAAAAAAGTATTTGTGTACAACACCAGCAGTACACATCAGTGCTGCAGCGCACAGTCGCTATGTACTACACCCAATATTGCTCTTTCTATCTCAATCTCACTCCCTTCCCTATCAGTGCTTCTAGGCAGGATTTGTGCTTGAGCTGAATCGCTGCTGTTCTGTGCAACACACTGTGCAACACACTGCTCTCTGTCCCTCTCTGTAATAGAACGCGGTAGTGACTGGGAGGTGAATCGCTGCAGTAAGAATGCTTTTCTGTGCAACACACTGCTCTCTGTCCCTCTGTGCAACAGATCGCTGACGTATATAGGAGTTGCATTGCTTCTGGAAAAAAGCTTTTCTGGCCAACACACAGCACTGTCTGTCCGTATGTATCTCTCAGCAATGAAAGTCTGAAGTGACTGGCCGCAATGTGGCTGCCGATTATATAGGGCTGTGACATCACAGGGGTGACTGACTGCTGATAGGCGGCATGCTGCATGTGATTCAGGGTCATCCTGCCTCTCTTTGTTCCCACCTTCCCAGGATTCCTTGCCCCATGTCCTCACATGTGGATCCACCATTTTAGATGCCCTGGACCGCGCTAAATGGAGTTTAATTAAGCGATTCACGTCGATATTCACATTCGTTGCAAAACTAATTTTTCTTGAAATTCGTAACAAATTTGGCTTTGTCAGATTCGATTCGCTCATCCCTAGTGCCAACATTTACAACCCTGACTGTACATGTATATGTCATCCAACTTAACCTAGTCATATAATATGCTGGTGAAAAATTAGGTAAGAGATATGAGACAGTTATAATAAAAGACCCAAACATGGATAGCTAAGTAGACTGCGCTGACTGCGAGATGTTCCTCACCATCATCCCCACCACTCCTGTCAGTAAGAACTTCTGATGTGTGATCGTGGCCTTGTTCCCCCTCAGAACATCCACCATGATGCCTTACAGTATCACCACCAAGCCTACCACCACCAGTCCCCCTAGTGCTATGCTTGGCTACTGGATCCCCCTCCACCACCTCAGCAACACGCTCCAAAGGCTAATAGTGACACAACTCCTCCTTGTGGCTCGTTCTATCAATCTGCGTAGCAGTAGGGGGAGGGGGGGTGCAAAAACAGAGATGAGGAAACAGAGGGTATTTGCGATTTTGTTTGACAAAACCAATAATACTCACAAACACACTGTTTACAGAACAGATGCATGTGTCTTGAAGGAGTTTATTGCTTTTCTGCTATGACACAACTACGTGTTTAAGTAAACCAATATTATGCATGATTACTGTATTTACAAGGCAAATGTGGGTGACTTGAAGAGGCTTATTATTTTTCTGCTATCACACAAGGAAGATATAATGTGTGTTTCATTGAACGGGGAAAATAAATATACAGTCTCTTTATCAGGCTGATGCGTTTTATTTTCACATGCTTTTTAGTCCGCTACTATGTGGGTGAAAGTGCTATGTGCACTGCAGATGTTAGTGTTAGTATCAAGCTTTTGACAGAGGAATCAGGATTATGGCTTAAGGAATATGCTTCCTGTTCACACATACAGGGAGATTTATCAAAACCTCTCCAGAGGAAAAGTTGCTGAGCTGCCCATCAGATTGCTTCTTTTCTCTTTAACAAGGCCTCTGCTAAATTAAAGAAGCAATCTGATTGGTTGCTATGGGCAACTCAGCAACTTTCCACTGGACAGAACAGTGTCTATCCTCCTAGCTCTATTTTCTTTTCCCTTTCCCTTCCCCTTCCCTTTCGCAACTTCTGTCTAATGCAACTCGCTCTCTGTGTGCTGCTCACACTGAACGTTGCAAATGGCTAATTAGGGTTATAGAATTCACAGAACTAAATAATATTTAGTGTCTGACAAAATTACCAATCACCGAAAAAACACTAAAATATAACTTTTAATGAATAATAGCATAAAATGCATCAAAAAACCACCACAGCGCTGCTCAAAAAAAGAGGCTAAAAGTATTGATGCTCAATCACAGGATCTATGGATGACGATCCTAAATGTATGACATATATATCACAAAAAATGCCATAAGTTTGCTCCTCAAATGAGGAGACTCACTTTCCAGATTAAATATTAATATAGTTCCTATGAGATAGATGGGGTACAGGTAAGTGAGGGGGGATAGGGAGGGAGGACCTAGGGTGGTGTAGGCCTGGTGTGGATGTGGCCACTACCTAAGTGTCCCTACAGTAGGGGCCCTACGCTACCCCTATACCTAGGCGGGTTGGTCTGTCCTAAAAAGGACGGGCCCGCACTGGAACCTACCCCTATGTTCCTAGAGATTCCCTATGTAGATAGACAATGAGGCAACTGACTGTCTCACTGGATCAGCCTGTCTAACTAGGTGAGGGTAGGAATAGGGTAGACATATGGCCTTTTGCCAATACTCAATGTGTATATGGTAGCACCTCACTCTTGTGATTAGAGAACAGATACTGGATCCACAAATATACTAGTAATAGGTGATCAAATACTGGTGGGCTAGTAGCCAACTGTAAAGACTGAATAAAGTTCTGTTTATATAGTGTGACACAAATATATGTCTAGGTGATGATTAACCATAATCAATGCTACTGAAGGAATTTAGTATTGTTCCCAACAAGGAATATAGTATTGCTCCCAATAAGTATACAGACAGCTATGTATAGACAAAGATGTGTCTAAAAATACCTTAGACAGTTGTAATTGCCGTGGCACTAGGACCCACAGTGTGGCCAGCAATAAATAATAAAAAGTCCAATTTATCTGGATCTTGTAACATTGTTAATGATACAACTTATCTGGGTCTTATGGCATTATTGGTGGTAACGTCTCAACGCATTTCTTGCCCCAATCATTAGGTAGGGGGCCTGAGCGATGTCAGTCAGATGTCTATGATGGTCGTTCCCGGTAGCTGATGTATGCCGGAAGTGATGCCGCCATGCTGAATCACGCGGCTTGTTGCTATTTATATGGTGGAAGCTAATACGTCCACCAATGACCAGACGTCTTCCTAATATGGATGAATAAATCAGTGGCGCTGTTACAGACAGCGATACACGTAACCGGAAGTCCCAGTTAGCACTACGTCACATCCGGTATGTTGATATTATAGAGAGATGGAGACGGGGCGTATATTGGTATCCAGGATACTGATCACGTGACCGTTCCCATAACTACGCATCTTATGGGACATGCATCCAGGTATGAGGTCACATGATGGATCATGACGCCCGATCATGTGACATCCTTCGTCATCCAAAAGGATTTATTGGACGTGTGCATTCGTGCAGCCGCATACAATTAAGATCCCAATCACATGACCCAGGTATTGGAACGCATCATTGTGAACCGCAAATGGAAAAAAAAGGGATTAGTTAATCGGCATGTTAGAACCAAGCTGCCAAGATGGTACGCCACTGAAAGCTAATAAAAAGAAAAGGAAAAACTTAGATAGATTGGATACAATTGTATATCTAAAGGTAAGTATTCCGGTAAAATGGGACCTATTTGGGAGACATATAGTGATAAAAAATTAATGATAAAATATTAGAAATAACCAAGCTGGGGGAGTTGTAGATACTGATAAAACTCCTATCAGTCATATGTGGTTTACAGTCCTAGATGGGCTGATGGATAAAAACAGAGGAATGAGCACTCTAGAGCAGATTCCAAGTAGGCTGGAAAAATTGGATTGGTTGATCACCTGTACACTGGGCTCTATTAGAGATGAATAGCCCCAGTTAGTGGTCAGCCAAACTCGTCATGGTTTAACTAATGTTAAATGAAACTAGTGAATGACAGTGTCTCGTTGAGACCACGTGGAGCAACAGATTGAAATCTGTGAATCCAACAGGTCTCTTTTTGAACCAATAGTTGGTCAAAATTGCCCCCTCGCTTAGACAGAAGGACCACTTCAATGATAGAGAATTTAAGACTCTGGGGATTACCCTGATGACTTTCATGGACGTGTCTAGCTATGGGTGTTAATCTAGCGTGCTTGATGTCATTGATGTGTTCACATATTCGTCTACGAAATTCTCTTATAGTTTTTCCTATATAGTCCATGGGGCAACTACACTTACACAGATAAACCACTCCTTTAGATTTGCAATTACAGAAGTCCCTAATAATATAACTGATCCCTGTTACTGAGCACACTACTATTTTTGTTTTTGTACATAGGGACAAGCCCGACACCCACCACATTTGAAGTTGCCACAAATGCGGCGTTGAAGCCATGATGATTCTGTGGCTGGTCTGGTGTAATGACTATGAACTAGTCGGTCCTGGAGGCTACGTCCCCTCCAATAAGTAATCAACGGGCGTGATGATAATGCCCTATCTAAATAGGGATCAGCTTCTAGATTGGACCAATGTTTAGATAGAATATTGTACATTTCTTTGGAATGGTCATCATAGGTGGCTATAATGCGTGCTACTCCATCAGCCGCTGAACGTTCTCGGGGTGTCAGGAGATCATCCCGGGGTTGATCCCTCGCATGCTGAAAAGCAGGTTTTAGAGTTTCATTGGGATAACCTCGTTCTTGGAATCTCTTTTGGAGTCTCCTAGCCTCTTTGTGGAATTCAGTATCGGAGGAACAGTTACGACGTACTCTTAGGGACTGTCCCTTAGGAATCCCCTTCCTGAGTGCTGACGGGTGGAAGCTCGACCAGTGAAGCAAGCTGTTAGTAGCTGTTGTTTTGCGAAAGAGAGTAGTGAAGATGTTGCCAAATTGATCTTTCTGTATCAAAACATCTAGAAAAGGAAGGGAGTCATGACCTATCTCATAGGTGAATTTCAATCCCAATTGATTAACATTGAGTTGCTCGATGAAGTCAAGAAAACTTGACTCACTCCCATTCCACAACAACAAAATATCGTCGATGTATCTAACCCACATTACGATATTAGGTGTCCAGGTGTTATCGTCCGGCGGGAAGACCACGGTGTCTTCCCACCAACCCAGGAGGAGACTTGCGTACGTGGGGGCACATGGGCTCCCCATGGCAGCCCCCCTGAGCTGGTGGTAGGTCTTCCCGTCGAAGGTGAACACATTGTGGGTTAAGATAAATTAGACTAATTCAATGACAAAGTTGTTGTGCGCTTGAAAGAAATTGCCTCTGGAAAACAGATAGTATGCAATTGCGTGGAGACCTTGTTCATGTATGATGGAACTGTACAAGGCCTCAACGTCAATGCTAATCAGAAGGCCCAAAGCTATCTACTTGTACCCCTTCTAGTCGTTTCAGGAGGTCCATTGTTTCTCTAATATATGATGGCAATGAGATAACAAAACTGTGCAAGATCTCATCAACGTACACTCCTACTGACTCAGACAATGGGTCTCCCTTTTAGTTTTTTTAGGCCTTTGTGTACCTTCGGCAGGCAATAAAATGTTGCCAGCCTAGGGTACTTGGGGTATAAGTAGTTAAACTCTTTGGAATCAATCAGTTTATTTCGTTTGGCCCCATCAAGAAGAATTCTAAGTTCCTCCAGGTGACTCTTGGTAGGGTCAGAGGGAAGAACAGCATAATTCTCCTCCATGGATAAAATATCCAAGCACATTCTCTTGTAATTGGAGTGATTTAACACTACCAAATTACCCCCCTTATCTGCCGGCTTTATAACCAATTCGTGATTTCTCTCAAGCTCAAGCGTGGCCAGAGTTTCTTGCGGAGTCATGTTGGCAAGATAAGGTTTTGGTCTAACGTCAGTTGATCAAGTTGTTCAATCTCATTAGTCACGACCTTTAAGAAAATATCAATACTGGTTAGGTCGGACATTGGTGGGACCAAGGTGCTTTTGGGGCGAAGCTCAGTGAAAGGTCCTTCTCCAGGGTTTCTTTTGCCGCTTTCTAATAGGTCATGTAACAGCCTTACATCAGGAAGATCTTCCTCACTGATCCTGAGTTCCTGGCATTGTTTCTTATCATGGAGTCTAAAAAATCTGTGCCATTTTAATTTTCTGCAAAATAAGTTTAGATCTTTAATCCAATCAAATTTGTCCAAACATTTAGTCGGTACAAAAGAGAGACCTTTCTGTAAAACTCTGACTTGTTCGTCTGATAAAGGATCCATATTTGTGGATCCAGTGAGGTGCTACCATATACACATTGAGTATTGGCAATAGACCACCTGTCTACCCTATTCCTACCCTCACCTAGCTAGACAAGCTGATCCAGTGAGACAGTCAGTTGCCTCATTGTCTATCTACATAGGGAATCTCTAGGAACATAGGGGTAGGTTCCAGTGCGGGCCCGTCCTTTTTAGGACAAACCAACCCGCCTAGGTATAGGGGTAGCGTAGGGCGCCTACTGTAGGGACACTTAGGTAGTGGCCACATCCACACCAGGCCTACACCACCCTAGGTCCTCCCTCCCTATCCCCCCTCACTTACCTGTACTCCTTCTATCCCATAGGAACTATATTAATATTTCATCTGGCAAGTGAGTCTCCTCATTTGAGGAGCAAACTTATGGCATTTTTTTTGTGATATATGTGTCATACATTTAGTATCGTCATCCATAGATCCTGTGATTGAGCATCAATACTTTAAGCCTCTTTTTTGAGCAGCACTGTGGCGTTTTTTGATACATTTTATGCTATTATTCATTAAAAGTTATATTTTAGTGTTTTTTTGCTGATTAGGGCTATAGTGTAAAAATGCACCCCCCCCCCCTTTACGTGTTTTCACACTTTACTGCTTTGTGTGAGGTAGAAATTTCTAAATTTTGGATAGCCAAGCAAAACCCAAGGTTCTGCTCAAATCTGGGCTTGGCTATCTCAATATTAATAGTGACATAGGTTGTAAGACATACGTCTATCCAGTTCAGTCAAATATACAGGGTGGGCCATTTATATGGATACACCTTAATAAAATGGGAATGGTTGGTGATATTAACTTCCTGTTTGTGGCACATTAGTATATGTGAGGGGGAAAACTTTTCAAAATGGGTGGTGACCATGGTGGCCATTTTGAAGTCGGCCATTTTGAATCCAACTTTTTTTGTCCAATAGGAAGAGGGTCATGTGACACATCAAACTTATTGGGAATTTCACAAGAAAAACAATGATGTGCTTGGTTTTAACGTAACTGTATTATTTCATGAGTTATTTACAAGTTTCTGACCACTTATAAAATGTGTTCAATGTGCTGCCCATTGTGTTGGATTGTCAATGCAACCCTCTTCTCCAACTCTTCACACACTGATAGCAACACCGCAAGAGAAATGCAAGCACAGGCTTCCAGTATCCGTAATTTCAGGTGCTGCACATCTCGTATCTTCACAGCATAGACAATTGCCTTCAGATGACCCCAAAGATAAAAGTCTAAGGGGGTCAGATCAGGAGACCTTGGGGGCCATTCAACTGACCCACGATGACCAATCCACTGTCCAGGAAACTGTTCATTTAGGAATGCTCGGACCTGACACTCACAATGTGGTGGTGCATCATCTTGCTGGAAAAACTCAGGGAACGTGCCAGCTTCAGTGCATAAAGAGGGAAACACATCATCATGTAGGCCACTGGATATGCGAAATTGCTACATGATGATGTGTTTCCCTCTTTATGCACTGAAGCTGGCACGTTCCCTGAGTTTTTCCAGCAAGATGGTGCACCACCACATTACAGGTGTCAGGTGTCAGGTCCGAGCATTCCTAGATGAACAGTTACCTGGAAAGTGGATTGGTCGTCGTGGGCCAGTTGAATGGCCCCCAAGGTCTCCCGATCTGACCCCCTTAGACTTTTATCTTTGGGATCATTTGAAGGCAATTGTCTATGCTGTGAAGATACGAGATGTGCAGCACCTGAAACTACAGATACTGGCCTGTGCTAGCATTTCTCCTGTGTGAAGAGGGTGAGAAGAGGGTTGCATCGACAATCCAACACAATGGGCAGCACATTGAACCCATTTTATAAGTGGTCAGAAACTTGTAAATAACCCATGAAAGAATAAAGTTATGTTAAAACCAAGCACATCATTGTTTTTCTTTTGAAATTCCCAATGAGTTTGATGTGTCACATGACCCTCTTCCTATTGAAAAAACTAAAGTTGGATTCAAAATGGCCAACTTCAAAATGGCCGCCATGGTTACCACCCATCTAGAAAAGTTTCCCCCCTCACATATACTGATGTGCCACAAACAGGAAGTTAATATCACCAACCATTCCCATTTTATTAAGGTGTATCCATATAAATGGCCAACCCTGTAGTATAGTTAGAATCCAATGTTCCTTATTTCCTCATTGTAGGTGGGAAAACTTGCTCCTGACTCCACCGCTGGCAAATAGGAAAAAATCCTGGATCAATTGTGGAGATTTATTAAATCCTGTGCAGAGGAAAAGCTGCCAATAGCAGCCAATCAGATTGCTTCTTTAAGACCTCTGACAACTAAAACAAGCAATCTGATTGGTTGCTGCACATATTTTGATATATTTTCCAAAATGACCCTATTAGAGACTCTATTAACTATAACCTGTAGTATTTTACACTCTAGAAATGCATCCAGACCCTTTTTCCTCTGACAAGTCTATAGTTTCACTTTTTGATCCCTTTAGGAATATTGGCATCATATTTTCCTTGCACCAGTCCTTGTGGTACACACTCAGGACCCCCATCAGGGGGTACAGCCGATACAACAGTAAGGGGCCCGGGCTCTATGGGTGCGACCCGGCCGTTAACTGCCATGCTAGGAATTGCAGTGGTGTAACTGATCTCTTCACCTGCGTTCCCCATTGCACCCCCTGCAACCGGGCCCACAGGCCAAGGGGGCCTGCCAGGGGATCCGGGACATACCTTTCAACACTGAGTGCACCTTTAAGATGCACACAGTGTTGAACCTGCACCAAGGCGGCTGACAGGTTCTCTGCATCTCTGCATGATGCTGTCTGCACTGGAAACTTAGAGAGAAGAGTGACAGAGGTGTGGGGGAACAAAGGAGATGTGAGTGGTTTATTCTACTCTGGGGGGAGGGGGCATGTTTGTGGCCTAATACTCTATGGGGGTAAAGTGAGAGGGCCTTATGCTTTATTGGGGGTAATGTTAGAGGACCTTACGCTATATGGGGGCAATGTAAGGGGGCCCTAATGCTATATGGGGACAATCTAAGGGGGCCCTAATGCTAAATGAGGGCAATTTTATGGGGTCAAATACTCTATGTGACAATGGTAGGGGGCCCAATACTATATGTAATATATAGAAAGAGAAAAAACTGCTTACCTGAGGGTGTTGAATTAAGAGCTCAACACTTTGTAGAGCTCTGTGACAATTTGCAGGGCTGCCCCCGATCCAAGTCCATCATGCCAGACGATCCACTGATCCTCCTAGGAAGAATGAAAAGGGGTCTTTCGGGCACACACTCCATAGGTGACTCAGACTCGGATGTATGTGTATGGTCTAATGATTTTATTAATTCTACATAAATGTGTCTGTACAAGTGTACCTGTACACCCTGATCCTGCTCCCCTGCTATGAAGCAGGTTCACGGGCTGACCCCGAGCTATCAGGCACCAGGACCCATGTCTAATGCCGGACATCACCAATTGCAGTGATGCCCAGCATTAACCCCTATGACGCATCGATCAAAGTTGATCACCGCATCTAAAATGAATGTAAATGGTTCCCGGCTGCTCAGTCGAGCTGTTCGGGACCGCTGCGGCATCCGGAACAGCTGAGAGGACAGGGGAGAGTCCCTACCTGCCTCCATCTCTGTCTGATCGGCGATCTGTTGCTCCATGCCTGCTCAGCAGGCTGGAGCAGCGGAGCGCCGATAACACTAATAAATGCTAGGCTATGGGATAGCATTGAACAGTGTATGCAATCAGAAGATTGCGTGTAATAGTACCCTATGGGGACTTAAAAATGGTGTAGAAAAAAGTAAGAAAAAAAGTTAATAAATGCTAAAAAAAAGTTAAACATTAACCCCTTCCCTTTTCCCATTTGAAAAAATGTAAACAAAATAAACTGTCATGTCTGTCACACACAGCTATTGGATTTGCTTGTGTGTGAACAGTTTTATGTTCCCTGGTCAGGGAATAGTTAAAGCCTTTGGCTTTCTGTCCAATTGCTCTTAGGATGTGTCTACATAAGATCAGCTCTGTCTAGCCTAAGGGCTGGTGATTACAGATTTACAGATGGACATGCTGCCACAGAGCTTTGGGTGAAACACTCTTTGTTTGAGCTTTTAATCTACTATCTCTATTTTAGCATGCACCTTGCATTTATCTTTGATAGTTCTGGGCTTTTTTCCCTGGTTAGTTAGCATGCTCTTAGTAGATTTTAATCTGTGTTTATATAGTCAGTCTTAGGATTTGTATATCCTTTCTGTTATGTGTCTGTTCACACTGTGTTTTCTCTTGTATCCGTTGTCTGTGTTTCTGTTACTAGGCATCTCTGTTACCTTTCCATGGGGATTCCTGTGTCTACTGGAGGTGTTCTGAGGGATTGTGTTCCCTGTCTTGTGTTCAGTGTGAACAGTGTTCTATAATTATATCCTTTTGTATCCATTTTTCTGAGTTGTAACTAGGCATCCCTGTTACCTTTCCATGGGGACTCCTGCATCTACTGGAGGTGTTCTGAGGGATTGCGATGATTCCTGTTTAGCGATTGATCCCGTTTACCTGTCCGTGGGGACTCAGAGGGTATTGTTATTCCTGTGTCAACCTGAGGTTTTCTAGGGGATTAAGCTTATTCCTGTTTGTTCCTGGAGTCTGTTCAGACTTATCCGTTTTCCTGTGTGATGTTTTGAACTCTGTTTATTAGTTCATGATTTATTCCTGTTATGTTTCTGGCTCGTGACTGACTGTTTATTAGTATGTGTTTTTAGGCCCCTGCACATTAGTTCAGGGAGGAACCGGCGCCATATGCGTAAATGTCCGAACTATAAAAATATAATGTTACTTAAATGTACGGAATTAAACGGTCAATGGCATATACGTAAAAAAATATCCAAAGTCCAAAATTGCGTATTTTTGTTCATTTTGTATACCCTAAAAAAAACTAATAAAAAGTGATCAAAAAGGCTCCATTGCTCATGTTTATAATTATAGATGAGCGAATCAAAGCTGACAAAGTCAAATTCATCCCGAGTTTCATGAAAAATTCGGTTCGGAACTAATCTGAATTTCATCGCACTTCATGGTAACAAATCACTTCATTTACTACATTTTGTGCGGGCTGGGGGGCTAAAAGGGCAGCTACATGTGAGAGGACCAGGGGCAAGGAACTCTGGTAGGTGGAATCACATGGAGGCATGCAATCTATCAGCAGCCAGCCAGCCCTGTGATGTCACAGCCCTATATATTCGGCAGCCATTCCAGAAGATGTGCATTTAAAAAAAAACAAAAAACATTTTATTGAAATGTTTCCAATACATAACGTACAAAAAGAGAAAAAAAAAGGAAAAACAGGAGCTTAAACATTCAGTCAATGGATATTGATACGCATTCCAGGAGATCAGGCAAGAACATTCAAATGGAGCGATCAAGTTAAGAAAATATAAGCAATACAAAGATCAATATGGGTTGAGGACCCTTCTGAATGGTGTGAGGAAAGCCTCAAGCCAGTCAAGGAGCTACGGTGGTAACTGTAAGGCCCCCAGTGTGTTCTCTATCGCCCCCAGGCAGTACCATTCTGTGGAGCAAAATGGTCTGACAATATCTGCTATTTCACTGTCAGTGTAATGAGAAAGAATGAACACCTTCAACTTGTCAAAAAACTTCTCGGTGTGAGTGGTCTTCTGTCTTTCTGAGTTAATTCTGTCTATCCTAAAAAGTATTTTAAGCTGCGTTATCACCATAGGCAAGGTAGGGGTAGAGCCAGGAGGCAAAAATAAAACGCAAGGCTACCAAAAGGACAATGTGTATAATTTGGGGCACTTTAGGGGGAGCCTGCAGGACTGGTTCTGGTGGTCGGAATTGTTAGAAGAGTAGAGCTCTCGGTGTGTATGGTAAAGTCACACCTCACATGTCTTTAACACAGTACAGAACAAGTCCCCAACAAGCAGCAGTATGAGAGCAAGTCCACACACCATGCCATAGATTAGTCATGGGGGTGGAAAAGTCAGGGCAGGCAGTGATTCTGTCCAGGGAAATCTGGGGATGGCAGAATATTAAAGCCATAGGGGGCTTTATGGACCAATTTATAGTAAGTTTCCCGCCACAGCTCATTTATGATTCCATCCCCGCAACACACAGTCAGAGATATCATCACCTGGCACCCATGTGGACCACGAGGCTAAGAGGGTGGCGGGATCAACTTATTACTCTCCTGATGGCGGAGTAAATGGTGGAAATTGAGAGTTTACGGGGTCCTGAGCCAATTAGATAGTCTATCCCATGGTCCTGCGCTTCCTTATCTAGATTTCTCAGACGAGCACTAAAAAAAAAAAGTACAAATGGTTTAAAGGGAACATATTGGAGAGCAGTAAGTTATATTTGGAATGCAGGGACACTGAAGAGAGCCAACATTTGTTTGGTTTATCAATAAAATGACGAGCTGCGGTCCCACCCTTGGCAGTCCACACAGTGTACACATGAGGAGGAATACCTGTCGGGAGTTCCGGGTGATTTATCAAGGGGTGGTGTTTAGAAACTAGAAAAGGGAGTTAATTCATGAACCTCCTTCCATGTCACCACAGTATCTCTCAATAGTACAGAGCTCTTCACCAAGGGTGGTAGTTTAGAGTAGGAAGTGTGGAGAAGAGCTGAGAGGTCCCATGGGGTGGTCAATGCCGTCTCCAGGTCATGGACAGCATGAAAGGAGGCCCCGTGGATCCAGTCCATCACAAATCGAAACAGGCAGGATAAGTTATAAGATTAGGGAATTTCAAGCCCCCATTCTGTTTGCCCAGCATGAGTTTAGAAAGGGCTATCCTAGGTCATTTACTAACCCAAATGAATTTTGTAAAAGCTGAGTTCAAGGACTTAACATCGGAATGTTTTAATAAGAGTAAGGTCTGCATGGGGTAAAGAAGTCGAGCAAAGCTGATCATTTTGATCAACTGACATCTGCCCATAAAGGTGAGTGGGAGCTTACCCCATCTCAGTAATTCAGCTTGAATTTTGGAGAAGAGGGGGGTAGTTCATGGTGTATATCATGTTAGGAAATGTCATAGATGGGCCAGGACACCCCTAAGCGAGGATCCCGGGTCATCTAGGAAAAGCAAGATGTCGTCTGCAAACATAGTGAGTTTCACCTCCTCCTCCCCACTCTAAAGCCTGAATAAATGTCGGCAGGCAGTAATGATCTGGCCAATGGTTCGAGAGCCAGGTCAAAGAGGAGGGGTGAAAGGGGGCACCCCAGTCTCGTCCCCATAAATAAAGGAAAGGATATCTGGTGTGTAGACTCTAGCCATAGGTGTCCTATATACCCTCACCATATAATCATGGAAGGCTCCTTGTAAACCCATCCAGTCTAGCACCATCCCCAGCCAGTCCCAGTGCACATTGTCGAAGGCATTTTCAGCGTCTAGAGACAAAAGTGCTGACTTTTCACCTGGCAGGGTGCTGCAGCCGGTCCAATACCGCAAGGACAGTCCTCAAATTTAGAGTAGCAGATCGGTTTCTGATGAACCCCACCTGATGGGCTCCAATCAAGTCTGGCACAAACCTAGACAAGCAGTCATCTAGAATTTTAGACAGTATCTTAATATACTGATTAATTAACCCCTTAACGACGCAGGACGTATATTTACATCCTGCGCCGGCTCCCGCGATATGAAGCGCGATCGCGCCGCGATCCTGCATCATATCGCTTCGGTCCCGGCGCTCATCAACGGCCGGGACCCGCGGCTAATACCACACATCGCCGATCGCGGCGATGTGCGGTATTAACCCTTTAGAAGCGGCGGTCAAAGCTGACCGCCGCTTCTAAAGTGAAACTGAAAGTGACCCGGCTGCTCAGTCGGGCTGTTCGGGACCGCCGCGGTGAAATCGCGGCATCCCGAACAGCCGATCGGACACCGGGAGGGCCCTTACCTGCCTCCTCGGTGTCCGATCGACGAATGACTGCTCCGTGCCTGAGATCCAGGCAGGAGCAGTCAAGCGCCGATAATGCTGATCACAGGCGTGTTAATACACGCCAGTGATCAGCATAGGAGATCAGTGGGTGCAGTGTTATAGGTCCCTATGGGACCTATAACACTGCAAGAAAATGTAAAAAAAAAGTGTTAATAAAGGTCATTTAACCCCTTCCCTAATAAAAGTTTGAATCACCCCCCTTTTCCCATAAAAAAATAAAACAGTGTAAAAATAAATAAATAAACATATGTGGTATCGCCGCGTGCGTAAATGTCCGAACTATAAAAATATATAATTGATTAAACCGCACGGTCAATGGCGTATGCGCAAAAAAATTCCAAAGTCCAAAAAAGCGTATTTTGGTCACTTTTTATACCATTAAAAAAATGAATAAAAAGTGATCAAAAAGTCCGATCAAAACAAAAATCATACCGATAAAAACTTCAGATCACGGTGCAAAAAATGAGTCCTCATACCGCCCTGTACGTGGAAAAATAAAAAAGTTATAGGGGTCAGAAGATGACATTTTTAAACGGATAAATTTTCCTGCATGTAGTTATGATTTTTTCCAGAAGTGCGACAAAATCAAACCTATATAAGTAGGGTATCATTTTAACCGTATGGACCTACAGAATAATGATAAGGTGTAACTTTTACCGAAATATGCACTGCGTAGAAACGGAAGCCCCCAAAAGTTACAAAATGGCGTTTTTTCTTCGATTTTGTTGCACAATGATTTTTTTTCCGTTTCGCCGTGCATTTTTGGGTAAAATGACTAATGTCACTGCAAAGTAGAATTGACGACGCAAAAAATAAGCCATAATATGGATTTTTAGGTGGAAAATTGAAAGGGTTATGATTTTTAAAAGGTAAGGAGGAAAAAAACGAGAGTGCAAAAACGGAAAAACCCCGAGTCCTTAAGGGGTTAAAGATATATAGGACGTTATGAACCTGGGTCTTTAGGGTCTTTGCTCGGTTTTGGTAAGACTTTGATATAAGCTAGTGAAGCCTCCTTCAGGATGGAGCCAGATGTCATGTATTCCCGGAATTCATCTACCAATAACAGGGACAATTGGGGCAGGAAAGCTTTATAAAATTCTCCTGTGTAGCTATCAGATCCGGGGGCTGTGCTGTTATGTAGGTTTTTAATGACACCCTGAATCTCCTCCTCTGTCACCGGGGCATTAAGCTCGTCCATCTGAGTATCCATCAGGGAGGGGAGGTTCAGATCTCTAAGAAAGGCCTCTCCAGCAGATAGGTCAGAGGGAGAAACCCCATAGAGATTACAATAAAAAAAAATCCAAAATCTTATTGATGAGGTGGGGGTCAGTGCACAGTACACCTGTAGGGTCTTTTCAATGCTGTAATGTGGGATGGGGGGCATTTCCCATTCGTCAAGCAGCAATAAGATGGCAAGCTTTGTTGCCATGGCGAAAGAGGTCAACCTCAAACTCAGAGTGTCGTAAGCGCTCCCTTCTATCAGCCAGAGCTCAAAATTAGCTCTAGCTGCCTTCCACTCTTCCCTATGTGCTTCCAATGGGGAGTTAAGAAAAAGGTGTATGCATCGCGCAGGCGAGTACCATCCGTAGTGAACTGGGTGAGCGAGGTACATTTCTGGGCAGACATATGCCGCAAATTCCAACCACCAGGCCCTAAGCAGGTCAACATAATTGTCATTAGTCATAAAAAAAAAATGGGAGGGGATCTCCAGAGTATGTCTGTTCCCCTTGGAATGTCCAATGTCCACGGATCGCACCCGAGTACAAAGTTCCTTACTGACAAAGATATAGTCGATTCCTGACCATGAGCCATGAACATTGGAGAAGTGGGTGAATTCCCGGTCCTCCGGGTGAGACAATGGCCATGCGTCCTGTAAGCCCAACTAGGAAAGGAGGAAGGACACAATCCCAAAACCTAACAGGAGGAACTACAGATTGAGGGCTCTTCCTATGCACTAGCAGATCCAGTTCAGTATGAAAGTCGCCCCTAGAAACTTCCCCATGGTAGTGTCAGACTGTACCCTGGCAGCTAAGTCACTAAATACCTGTTTTCCCCATTAGGAGCGTAAACATTATAAAGACTAAGAGTTTCCCCATTATGTTCCAGATGGAGATGCGAGATTCTGCCTTCAGTGTCAATGGTGTGTGAGAGAAACGTGAGGGCAAATTCTTTGTGAATCAGTGTGAGGACTCCCGCCTTCCCCTCCTTAGCTGGAGAGCCGTGGACATGCCCAAACTATTTCTGCGGCATCCTAAAGAAATCATGTTCAGGCAAATGAATTTCCAGCCACAGAACTATGTCTGGGCAGAAATGTTTGAGATAACTCAATAAGACCCTACGTTTTTGTGAACAATGTAGGACCTTTACATTCCAGGAGAGAATATTAGCCACAATATTAGCGTCAATAATAAAACCAGCCAGCGAAAAGTGGTAATATGGAAATAGAGTAGCTTTTAGAAGGAAGATGCAGCAGTGATGAGGTAGGCAGTTAGCCCTTCCTGAGCCCCGCCCAATAGACACAACATACACCTGTAGGGAGCAGCACATCGAAGGAGAACATAATACTGAGACCATCAAGTGAAATAACGCTGAACAAAACAGAAGAACAATAATGCCGAATAAAATACCCGTTATGGATACAGCTGCGAGCTATCAAGCACTAGTAGGTATCAGAGGGTACAAAAACATACATACAACTGAATACTGGGGAACATAGAACCTGAGCGGAGTGTCGAACAGAAGGAGCGTCCATGGCAGGGGTCAAGAGCCAACTGCAAGGAAATACAACTCAGGAATGGATCCTCAGTCTGGAAAGGAGTGGAGAGGTCACTGCATCCACGTCGTGGAGAACGCTGTCGGCATGCTGAGTCCCTTTTTTATTTTAATTTTTTTTATTTAGGGTTGATAAAATTGAGTCTCGAGGGAGTGAAATTGAGTCTCGAGGGAGTGAAATACCAACGGTAAGTTGTTTTAAGTACTGCTTCCCTATGATTGGTTGAGCGAAACAAACTGCGAGACTGTCGCAAGGCTAGCTGCCGTTGTTCTTTAGTGAACATTTCCCCAAGATCATTTTCCATTTCGCCATGCACGGGAGTTTGGTAAACTCCAGGCGGTCTCCCAACAAATCATTGAACTGTGTGTTACGCCGAGCGCTACGGGTCCCCGCTCCTCCCCGGAGCGCTCACAGCGTTCTCCTGTTCGCAGTGCCCTGGTAAGACCCGCTGACCGGGAGCGCTGCGAGAATGTCCCTAGCCGGGATGCGATACACGATGCGGGACGCGCCCGCTCGCGGTTCGCATCCCGGCCCGCTTACCAGACTCGTTCCCCATCTGTTCTGTTCCGGCGCGCGCGGCCCTGCTCCCTAGGGCGCGCACGTGCCGGCTCTCTGCGATTTAAAGGGCCGGTGCGCCACTGATTGGCGCCTGGTTCTAATTAGTGTGTTCACCTGTGCACTTCCCTATATAACCTCACTTCCCCTTCCCTTCCTTGCCAGATCTTGTTGCCATTGTGCCAGTGAAAGCGTTCCTTGTGTATCCCAAGCCAGTGTTCCAGACCTCTTGCCGTTGCCCCTGACTACGATCCTTGCTGCCTGCCCTGACCTTCTGCTATGTCCGACCTTGCTCTTGCCTAATCCCTTGTACCGCGCCTATCTCAGCAGTCAGAGAGGTTGAGCCGTTGCCGGTGGATACGACCTGGTTGCTACCGCCGCTGCAAGACCATCCCGCTTTGCGGTGGGCTCTGGTGAATACCAGTAGCAACTTAGAACCGGTCCGCCGGCACGGTCCACACCAATCCCTCTCTGACACAGAGGATCCACCTCCAGCCTGCCGAATCCTGACACTGTGTAGTACCCCTCTTACAGCTCAGAGAACTTTGGAAAAAGGCCAATGTACGTGGAGGGAGTAGGATGTTGTTAATGAACTCAGGAGTCAGAACACTCCAAACCTGAAGCCCCTTATAAAAGTCAGTGTGCGGTATGTCGAATTTCTCATGCAAGTATGGAAAATGTATGGATCGATTATTGTCAACTAGGTCACCTAGAGTCCATATGCCTTTGCGAGTCCAAGAATGTGGGGTAAAGTCAGAGATGTAATGTGTAAGAAAATCCAATGGGACCTCACCCAGTGGGACTCTCCCTTTGTTGGCCACCTGCTTGAGAAACAGTGTCCAAACAGTATCGGAGACATTAATGGAGGATAGGTGGGTGGGGCGGGGTGGAGAGGGACCTCTCTGAGCTATTACAAGTAGACGGGACTTGAGAGAAAGCGGTAGAGATGCTGTTTCTTCCCCTTCAAGCCATCGCTTGTCGCCACTATTGGACCACCAATGGTGGAGTTGATCTAAAATACATGCCTGATAATAGTCCTCGATATGCGGCATGCCAAGGCCTCCCGCGTCCGGGTGAGTAGTCATAACTTTCCTGGCCACTCTAGGTCTCTTACCAGCCCACATAAACCTATACACTATTTTATTTAGAGAAGCATAGAAGGGTTTGGGTATGCGGATGGGGAGGGTCCTGAAGAGATATAAGAGTTTCGGTAGGAGGAGCATCTTAAATGCCGCCAGACAGCCCAGCCAAGTCGGTAAGCGTTGAGAGAAGTTCGTCAGAGAATCAGAGAAAGATACCAGGAGAGGGGAGAAATTAGTATGGAAGGTGTTAGAGGAAGGGAGCGTTAATTGTATACCAAGGTACGTGACAGAGCTTGGTTGACAGTCTAAGGGGTGTAGAGCCCTCAGGGAGGCCAGCAGGTCGGTAGGTATGTTAATAGGAAGGATCTGAGACTTGGAAGCGTTCAGTTTGTAGAAAGAAATGTCACTAAATGTCCGTAAAAGTGCGAATAGGGTCGGCAGGGAGGAGGACAGGTCAGTCAATGTAAGAATAATGTCATCGGCAAAGAGAGCCAGTTTGTGTGCGGTCCGTCCAACTGTAACCCCGTGTATGTCGTCATCGGCCCTAATGGCACACGCCAGGGGCTCGATCGTAAGTATAAACAAAATAGGCGAAAAAGGGCAGCCTTGCCGAGTTCCGTTCGACAGGGTGAACTGGTCTGAAAGGGCACCCTCGGTGAATACCATGGCTGCCGGGTTCGAGTAGACGGCACGTATTGCTGTTAGAATCGGACCTGAGAAGCCAAAAGCTCCCAAAGCCGAAAATGCATATTGCCAGTTCACCCTGTCGAACGCCTTCTCAACATCTAGGGCAAGGAAAGCTGCAGGTACGTCATATCTAGAGATGAGCGAATCGAACTTGACGAACCCGAATTCCTTACCAATTTCATGAAAAATTTGATTCACAACGAATACGAATATCGCCACGATTCTATTGCAGGAATCGCTTCATTAAACTCCATTTTACAGCGTTCCAGGCTATTGTAGAGCTAAGATGGCGGATTCACATGTGAGTACATGGGGCAGGGGATTATGGGAGGGCGGGAAACAGCGGCGGGAATGAAGGTAGGCATGCTGACCCTGAATCACATGTGAGATGCAGCCTATCAGTGTTCACTGACCCCTGTGATGTCACAGCCACTATATAATCGGTGGCCATCTTGCCTCTCTTCATTTCATCTATGCACTCAGATGGAGAGGACGGGACTGTGTGTGTGTGAATAGCTCATACCACAGCGTTACACTGCAACTGCTAGTCACATCAGCATTAGGGAAAGGCAGGAGTGCAGAGTGCTGTGCTGTTACACTGAGAAGGATCATTGATAGCTAAACCTCCTATTCACGTTATTGAGCATTGCAGCAGAGAGGGGCAGATAGCTGTCAGCTGCCTCATACAGATCTCCAAGCTGCCTGAACTTTCTGAAGCATCTTATCTCCTCATTTTTCAGCTCTATTGAGTTTTTTTTTTCTCCACAAATCTTCTGCTGCTCAGAATTGTGTGACAATTTAGGGTATAATCCCTGGATTTTTTTTTGTGGTGCTGCACTGTTGGGTCCTGCTGCTGTTCAGAAATAAGTCATATTAGTGTGGACTTTAGTGTCTTTTTACCATTTTTCACCTGTTACTCTGTCTCTGTGCTAAATTCAGTGTTATACCACACGTTATACACCTGCCAGTGTATTAAAGAAATTTTTTTTTCCTGAGTACAAATACGCTTTTTCAGTGGCCTTATCGTTGCAAAGGGCCTCCATACAAGCAAATAGTGTACCATATACCACCTTTTTTTCTGTCTCTGTGCTAAATTCAGTGTTATACCACATGTTATACACCTGCCGGTGTATTAAAGAATTTTTTTTTTCCTGAGTACAAATACGCTTAACAGTGGCCTTATCATTGCAAAGGGCCTAAATACAAGCAAATAGCGTACCATATTCTACCTTTTTTGATGTCTCTGTGCTAAATTAAGTGTTATACCACATGTTATCCACCTGCCGGTGTATTAAAGAAATTTTTTTTTTCCTGAGTACAAATACGCTTAACAGTGGCCTTATCATTGCAAAGGGCCTAAATACCAACAAATAGCGTACCATATATCACCTTTTTTTCTGTCTCTGTGCTAAATTAAGTGTTATACCACATGTTATACACCTGCCGGTGTATTAAAGAAAAAAAAAAGTTTTTCCTGAGTACAAATACGCTTTTTCATTGACATTATCATTGCAAAGGGCCTACATGCAAGCAAATAGCGTACCATATACTACCTTTTTTTCTGTCTCTGTGCTAAATTCAGTGTTATACCACGTTATACACCTGACGGTGTATTAAAGAAAAAAAAGTTTTTCCTGAGTAAAAATACGCTTAACAGTGGCCTTATCATTGCAAAGGGCCTAAATACAAGCAAATAGCGTACCATATACTACCTTTTTTTTTGTCTCTGTGCTAAATTCAGTGTTATACCACACGTTATACACCTGTCTGTGTATTAAAGAAAAAAAAGGTTTTCCTGCATACAAATGAGCTTAACAGTGCGCTCATCATTGCAAAGGGCATACATACAACCAAGTAGTGTACTATTTAGTACCTGTATTTCTGTCTCGGTGCTAAATTCAGTGCTATTCCACACATTAGTATACACTGGCTGGTGTATACAACAAAAAAAAATAATTTTTTTCTGCGTATAAATACGCTTAACAGTGCGCTCATCATTCCAAAGGGCATACGTACAACAAAGGAGTGTGCTATTTAGTAACTGTTATTCTGTCTAGGGCCTATATACTTTGAAAGGACAGCCGTAAGTAATCGCCTGCTGCTGTTCTATACCCTCATAAACGCACTAAGTATGTCAGGCAGGGAAGTGCCAGGACGTGCACAGAGAAGGGGCAGAGGCCTACATACGTCAGGCAGAGTTGGCAGCAGACTTGTGGCGAGTGGCAGCAGGAGTCACAGCAATAGGCCTGAGCTCCCGTTAACACCCAGCGGTCGTGTCGTCGACCCATCTCTCCTCGTCAATTGGTTTGCACACTCATCCCCATCAACACAAGCGACATCTGACAACCCCAGTCAAGAGTCGGTGGGTTCCTCAGACACAACCCTCAGTTGGCATGGCCCGGGAGCAGTCCCTGTAATCCCATTGCCTTTGTCCTATGCTGTTCCCTCTCCCAAAGAAGTATCTCATGCTTTGGGTTCAGCTCCACTATTTAGCAAGGACGATGTAATAGAGGACAGTCAGCATCTAATGGGCAGCCATGAATGTGAGGAGACATGCGTCCCTTGCTCCGCAAGGTGGCCAAGTAGTGATGCGGAGAGTGACGTGGGAGGCAGTGTTTCAATTGCTCAGGGTCCTGAGGCAGACACTGTTGTGGAACACGAGGAGGACATCAGTGAAGTGCACACATCTTTTGATGATGATGAAGCCGATCGCAATTGGGAGCCGGGTGCAGAAGCCGGGGCTTCAGCATCATCAGGAGAAGAGATTTGCTCTTTGTCTATGAAGCAGCAAGGCGGTAGCACGGTTGGCAATCAGGTGGTGGCAGTAGTGGAAATTCAGGAGCCAAACGTGCCAGGGGGAGACCACCTGCTTCGCGGCAAGCTACCATTCAGGGAGGTAGTGGAACAGGGGTTCCTGGAGACGGCGCCAATAGCAGTGAAATAGTATGAACTACGGGTGGGAAAATCAGCTACTCTGCGGTGTGGATGTTCTTCATAAAGAATCCGGAGGACCTTAGCTTAGTCACATGCAAAATCTGTGGGCAGAAAGTGAAGCATGGCCAGGGTCCCAATCTCGGCACCACGGCCCTGCGGCAACACATGATTCGCCACCATAAAGCGGCCTGGGATAACCGTGGCTCCGAGGTAGTGGTCCAGCCTGCCGCATCACCCAGTGGCTATCCGCTCCCTCCGTCATCCAGCCAGGGCTCCACCACCTCAGCCGAAGGGAGCATTGTGTCAAACCATCCTTCTTGCGCTCCTGCTTCCTCCGCTCGTAGTCAGCCATTCCGCCAACAATCGATCGGCGAAGCCATGTCCACGACACAACAGTATGCGCCCACTCATCCAACGGCGCAGAAGTTGAATGTGCTCCTGTCCAAGTTGCTGGTGTTGCAGTCCCTCCCTTTCCAACTGGTGGACTCTGCAGCTTTCAGGGAATTGATGGCTTGTGCTGAGCCGAGGTGGAGAGTCCCAAGCCGTCATTTCTTTGCGAAGAAGGCAGTACCAGCCCTGCATAAGTTTGTACAAGAGAAGGTGAGCCAGTCCTTGAGCCTGTCGGTGTGTTCAAAAGTGCACGGCAGCGCCGACGTGTGGAGCTGTAACTATGGGCAGGGACAATACATGTCTTTTACGGCCCACTGGGTAAATGTTGTTCCTGCACAGCCACAGCAGCAACTTGGACAGGTCACACCGCTTCCTCCTCCACGCTCTCGCTCCCAGGCAGTTGGTCCTTTTACAGTGTGCGCCTCCTTCTCCTCCTCCCCGTGTCCTCGGCCTCCACTGCACATCCAAATCTCGGTGGCCCTTCATCGTACCACGTGTGTAGGGCACAGCGGTGTCAAACCGTCCTTCACATGGTTTGCCTTGGCGAACGGAGTCACACAGGGGAGGAACTGCTGAAGTTCATTAGGGAAGAAATCCGAGTATGGCTTACTCCACGAAATCTGGAAATGGGAACCATGGTGACCGACAATGGGAAGAACATTGGGGCCGCGCTGCGACAAGGAAGTGTGAACCATTTGCACTGCATGGCACACTTGTTGAATCTGGTTGTCAAGAAGTTCATCAAGTCTTCACCCCATTTTCAAGACATCCTGACAATGGCAAGGAAACTGTGCATGCACTTCAGCCACTCGTACTTGAGCACTTTGCTTGAGCTGCAGCGTCAGAACGGTATCCCACAACATAGTCTCATTTGTGACGTTGCCACACGTTGGAATTCCACCATGCTGAGTTGCTTGCGTAGTGACCCCCGAATTGTCAAAATTCGTCAGCGCGATTACTTCTGGATCTCCACTTTATTAGACCCTCGCTACCGGCCCAGAATGGGGGCCTTTTTTACACCCACTGAGAGGGAGGACAAACTGACCTACTTCAGGGAGCTTCTACGTAGTCGGTTGGCCGATGCCTATCGGCCACATGGTCCATCCACTCGCAGGTCTGACTCGGGGGGCCCTCTGCGCTCACCTTCCACTGCCACGGCTGCTGGGGAGGGGAGGGGTGGCAGGAGCAGTACCGGCTCAATCAGCAGCAGCCTGAGTCTACAGTCGCTGATGAGTAGCTTCCTTCAGCCGCATAGTGAAGCTACTCCTCAGCAGCAGGTGGACATGGAGCAGGACCTGAACCAGCAGGCGATGGCTTACCTCGACATGACCCTGCCAATAACCGTTGAAGATCCGCTGGACTTCTGGGCAGCCAAAATGTATGGCCGCAACTAGCGGAGTTTGCCCTGGAAAAGCTGTCCTGCCTGGCCAGTAGTGTGCCATCAGAGCGGGTGTTTAGTGCGGCCGGGGCCATAATCACCCCAAGGCGAACTCGTCTGCCCACTAAAAATGTGGAGAGACTGACGTTTGTCAAGATGAATCAGGGATAGATCAGCCAGGATTTCCAGCCACCAATGACAGATGGGTCTGAGTAGATTGACCATGCTCCTACAACAAAATTTTCTCTATTGTGGTTGGTTATGAAACCCTCTGGGGCAGACCTGGAGATTGTACCGCCCGCTTGACACATACGGCCCTTTGATTGGCTCTGACCGGCCTGCGCTGATTGGGGGACAACTATGCTGCCTAATCTGGGGGACATCTATGCTGCCTAATCTGGGGGACAAGTATGCTCCTAATCTGGGGCCATCTATGCTGCCTAATCTGGGTGATATCTATGCTGCCTACTCTGGGGGACAACTATGCTCCTAATCTCGGTGACATCTATGCTGCCTAATCTGGAGGACAAGTATGCTCCTAATCTGGGGGACATCTATGCTGCCTAATCTGGGTGACATCTATGCTGCCTAATCTGGGGGACAACTATGGTCCTAATCTGGGGGACATCTATGCTGCCTAATCTGGGGGACAACTATGCTCCTAATATGGGGAAAACTGAAGCTTCTGGCCTTGGGCCTATAATTTTTTGAAGTTTAGCAGTAGCTAAATACATGTTTAATGCAAATGTAACCATTGATCTTTAAATGTAAGGGGTTATGAAAACCTCTTGGGTACTGCAAATGCATGCTCCAGACTCATTCTGTGTCTTTCAGGAACTACTTGCCTCCCTGGTGCCTTACATTTTTGGATGTTTAGCAGTAGCTATATACATGCTTAATGCAAATTTAAACAATGATCATTACATTCTCAGGGCCTTCTCCTACCCCGCCTGGGCCGATCCGAGGACCTCACTAACCAACTCACTAACTAATCCAATCGCTTATAGCGACGGGCGGTGTGTACAAAGGGCAGGGACTTAATAAACACCAGTTTATGACCCTCACTTACTGGTAAATCCTCGTTTTAAGATTAAATAATTGCAATCACAGATCCCTATCACGAACTGGTTTCAGTGTGCAACACGCACCTGTCCTTTAAAGATAGAGAGACGCTAATCCATTCAGTGGAGCGCTAGTGCGGCCCAGGACATCTGAGGCCATAACACACCTGTTATTGCTCGATCACGCAATTGATCGGGCAAGGTAAGGGGTTATTAAAGCCTCTTGGGTACTGCTGAGGCCTACTCCTGACTGCTCCTGGTGCAATGTATGGGGTAATTAAACACTCTTGGGTAGTGTTATTGTTAAATTTACTGGTAATTTTATCAGTAATAAAATTGAATTTTGCAGAATGCTAACTGTTACACAACGGAATGCTTGTTGCGTGTGATTTTTCAATGAAAAAAAAAATAGATGGAGAGGGATTAACTCTGCTTAATCATTTTTGGCGAATAGAATCCTTTTGCCATCTGATTTTTTGGAGACAGATGCACTTACACACATGCAATCATTTTTTTTAACCAAATTTCAAACATTGTGTGGTTTATTACCTTTGAGAAGAATGTCTTTGGGTGGTCCACCATCCTGCATTATAGAGTCTTCTGAACTGCTGTATATGCGCTTGTTTTTTTAAAAAAAGGTATTTTGTCTGACAATTTTGATAAAAATTTGCGGTTTTTTGGGGTGGATTGTGAAGCCCGGGTGACGGGTGTGTAGTGTGTACTCGTGCATCAGTCAACTCCAGTCTGTGTCCGTTAGGCAATATATGGGTTACTGATGCAGCAGAGGTGGGGCATTGGTCTTGGAATTTCAATTATTTAAAAAAGTTTGAACATATTGTGTGGTTTATTATATTATAGAAGAATGTCTTTGGGTGGTCCACCGTCCTGCATTATAGAGTCTTCTGAACTGCTGTATATGCGCTTGTTTTAACAAAAAGGTATTTTGTCAGACAATTTCAAAAAAAATGTAAGTTTTTTGGGGTGGATTGTGAAGCCCGGGTGTGTACTCGTGCATCAGCCAACTCCAGGCTCTGTCTTACAGGCAATCTATGGGTTACTGATGCAGCTGAGGTGGGGCCTGGGTCTAGGAATTTCAATTATTTAAAAAAAAAAATTCAACAATTGTGCGGTTCATTATTTTTGAGAGGAAAGTCTTTGGGTGGTCCACCATCCTGCCTTATAGAGTCTTCTGAAATGTTGGATATGCGCAAAGTTGTAAATTAAAAAAAAAATGTATACAATTTTGTTGATTTTGGGGCGGATTGTGAAGCCCTGTGTGTACTGGTGCATCAGCCAACTCCAGGCTTTGTCCTTCAGGCAATAAATGGGTTCCTGATGCCGCAGAGGTGGGGCCTGGGTCTGGGAATTTAACATTTTTGGATTGCAGGTGCTAAAAAAAAAAATGGGACACACCCTAATCCGTTCAGTGGAGCGCGCCTGAGGCCCCGGACCTCTGAGGGCATAACACACCTGTTATTGCTCTATCTCAGGAGAAGGGGGTTCATCATCGTGAGAAGAGAGTTGCAGGTTGCCCTTCAGCAAGGCGGTAGCACGGTTGGCAGTCAGCATGGTGTGGCAGTAGTGGAAATTCTGGAGCCAAATGTGTCCGGGGGAGACCACCTGCTTACCTTTCCGGGAGTTAGCGGGTTACCAGCTCCGGTCGATGAAAGATAGAGACACGCTAATCCGTTCAGTGGAGCGCGCCTGCGGCCCCGGAAGTCACAGGGCATAACACACCTGGTATTGCACGATCTCGCAATTGATCGTGCAAAGGTAGGGGGTTATTAATGCCTCTTGTGTACTGCTGAGGCCTACTCTTGATTGCTCCTGGTGCAATGTATGGGGTAATTAAACACTCTTGGGTAGTGTTTTTTTTTTTATTTACTGATAATTTTATCAGTAATAAAATTGAATTTTCCAGAATGCTAATCGTTACACAACGGAACGCTTGTTGCGTGTGATTTTTTTATGAAAATAAGAAAAAAAATACGGACAGGGATTAACTCTGCTTCATCATTTTGGGCGAAAAAGTCCTTTGGTGATCTGATCTTTTGGAGACAGATGCGCTTACACACATATTGAATTAGTTTTTGTAAAAAAATTTCTAACATTTTGTGGTTTATTATTTTTGAGAAGAATGTCTTTGGGTGGTCCACCGTCCTGCATTATAGAGTCTTGTGAACTGTTGGATATGTGCTTGTTCTTACACAAAGGTATTTCTTTAAAAAAATTCTAAAATGTTGTTGTTTTTTGGAGGGGATTGTGAAGCCCGGGTGTGTACTGGTGCATCAGCCAACTCCAGGCTGTGTCCTTCAGGCAATATATGGGTTCCTGATGCCACAGAGGTGGGGCCTGGGTCTTGAAATTTCAAATTTTTGGATAGCGGGTGATACCAATGAGAAATCTTTGACAAAAATTTCATATATTGTGTTGGTTTTGGGGGGGGGGGGATTGTGAAGCCCTGGTGTGTACTCTTGCATCAGCCAACTCCAGGCTGTGTCATGCAGGCAATATATGGGTTACTGATGCCGCAGAGGTGGGGCCTGGGTCTGGAAATTTCTAATTTTTGGATAGCGGGTGCTACCAATGAGAAATCTTTGTCAAAAATTTCATATATTGTGTTGTTTTTTGGGGGGGGATTGTGAAGCCCTGGTGTGTAGTGTACTAGTGCGTCAGCCAACTCCACGCTGTGCCATTCAGCCACTAAATGGTCTCCTCTTGCTGCCAACATGTCCACGCTATGTCATTCAGTCACTATATGGTCTCCTGACACTGATGCCACCACCAGGCTCTGTCATTGTGCTGCTGTGCGGCAGTGATTCTAAGAGCGATGCCGGTAATCTGCATGCTATTCTGAATAACAGTATTATTTCACTACCCCAGCACACTCCATATGCGTTTTAGGACACAGCAAAGTGTTCTATACCCCTATAGAGGCTGTATGTAGGCTAGAAATAGCCTTTTTTTAACATCGATTCACCGCGAATAAATTTGGATCGAAAAAACTTTTCGGGAAAATTCGGGGAATCGGCCGAATCGAATTTTTGAAAAGTTCGCTCATCTCTAGTCATATCTCTCACAGTGTTGTAGAAGGGAGAGGACACGTCGGGTATTGTCAGGGGCCTGGCGACACGGGATAATCCCTGCTTGATCCGGGGCTATAAGGCGGGGTAAGATAGGGAGGAGCCTATTCGCTAGAATTTTGGCATACAACTTTACATCCCCATTGAGCAGGGAAATTGGTCGATAATGCATTGCTTGATCCTCAGATTTACCCGGTTTAGGGATAGTATTTATCAACGCAGTCAACATCTCCTGTGGTAAAGAGCCTGAAGACATAGCCTCCGTAAAGACTGAAAGTAGGTGGGGCACTAAAATCGAGCTATATCGTTTATAATATTCCTTCTGCAGACCATCAGGTCCTGGGGATTTACGAGAAGGCAGGGACCATATGGCTCGTTCGATTTCAGTGGTGGAGATCGGTAAGTTAAGAGAGGCAAGGGCAGAGTCAGTTAGTCGGGGCAACTGTAGTGAGGTCAAGAAAGAGTCAATGGTCGTCTGAGGGTCTCTCGCAAGGTTGTATAAGTCACTATAATAAGATTGGAAGGCGTTTGCTATATCTTTAGGTGCTAGTAAAGTCTCTTGGGTGAAGGGGTGTCTCAATTTGCCTATCCTACACTTCAGTTTCGGGGGTGTTAACTTTTTAGCGAACAGGGCTGTTGGCCTATTGTCCTGAGTGTAGAAGCGCAATTTAGACTTTTGCTGGGCTGATTCAAATTGGTACAAGAGGAGTTGTCTCAGATGAGTGCGGACTGAGAGGAGTTGGGCATAATTATCAGGTGTCGGGTGCAATTTATGTAAAGACTCTTGGATCCGGACCCTGTCAGTAGCTTCCCGGATATCAGTTAAAAAGAAGGTACGAACCTGCACCACTCACACGTGATTTGGACGGCGTTGACAATAGGAGGCTAAATCCAAAACCCGTGCTCAGTAGAGAAGGGAGAGAGTCCACAATTGTAGTAGAGAAGAAAAGCACGGCACTGGGTACGTTTTGCAATTAAAAATTCTTCTTTATTGCAGCATAGCAGGTCAGTGCAGGAGTAGGACCAGAACGCAGACGAGCGCTGGTTTCGCGTGCAGACACGCTTTGTCAAGGCGACCTTGACAAAGCGTGTCTGCACGTGAAACCAGCGCTCATCGGCGTTCTGGTCCTACTCCCGCACTGACCTGCTATGCTGCAATAAAGAATTTTTTATTGCAAAACGTACCCAGTGCCATGCTTTTCTTCTCTACTACAGCTTCCCGGATATCCTTTTGTCATTGTCTTTTAAGGAAGGAACCTAAACCTATGAACTCCCCTCTGATCACCGCCTTATAGGCCAGCCACAAGGAGGTGACCGATATATCAGGGGTGGAATTGAGTGTAAAATAGTCAGTGAGTCTGTACTCTATGGTTTGGCTGTGTGCAGCGTGAGTCATGATGTATTTGTTGGCCCTCCACACAAAGTCGCTTTGTCGAGGACGACCATCTAACAAACTCAGTGTTGTAGGGGCATGGTCCGACCACGTTAGCTCACCTATTCCAGCCACTGAAATCTTATCTAGCAATTTCTGGGATATCAAGATCAGGTAAATTCTGGAATAGGTGTGGAACCGTGGGGAGAAGGTGAAATCACGTTCAATAGCGTGACTCACTCTCCAGGAGTCAAAGAGATCATAGCGAACCATAAGGGTCGCGAGGTCACAATATGCACGATTGGGTGTAGCCGAGAGGTCCAGAACTAGATCCGGGACCGTGTCGAAGTCCCCACAGATAATTAAGTCCCCAGCACAAACTTCATGAATCAACTGAAAGACCCTCCTCAAAAAGCGACCCTGTCCATGGTTAGGAGAATACAGCTTCACCAGAGTGTAGGGGGCATTGTCTATAGTGGCTACCAGAATAATGAAACGGCTTTGAGGGTCCACGTATTGGTAGGAGATTTGGACCGCCAAATCAGCATGAAAGGCAATTAAACCCCCCCCCCCCTCGTTGGTTCTTGCGAAAAGAGAATTGTACGATCAGTGGGAATTTCCTGTGCGAGAGAGGAGGTGGATTAGCAGCCGAAACATGGGTCTCTTGTACGCAGACCACTGAGGCTTTGCGAGCCTCCACCTCTCTCCAGAGGAAATGTTGTTTCTGCGGGCTGTTGAGCCCATTTACGTTGAGGGAGAGAATATCAAGGCTCATGGTCACGGTGGGTGAGGGAAAGGGGGTAATAAAAACTCGACTTACCACAGGGCGATATAGGCGAGGATGTCACAACTGCACAGACCAGGGGACATGCGAGGCGTGTGGTAGGTTTAAAACTTGACTGGACTCCAAGGATGTCACAATTTGCTGTACTCTGAGGGCAAGGCGTACCTGGAACAAAATTTAAATTAGAGAGGGAGAACCCGGTTGGACCCAAAGAGATCCAAACGGGGATGTCACAAGCTAGAACGACCACCAGAAGAGGAATGCTCCCAGATAGCTAAGAGATAGCACACAAAGTCAGGACAAACAGAGAGAAGCAAGATAGGAGAGAGACGACAAAGAGGACAGGAGGTTAGGTTAGAGGGTCAGGGAAAAAAAAGAGTTGGGATAGAGGTAGGAAATCGGGTACTAGGCAATAGTAGCGGGCGTCCTAATATATGCAAAAACACAGATGGGTAGGAGCACCGATACAGTGGGGGTGGAAGTTCAAACACAAAGAAATCAGTTGTTAGCAGTTGCTCCAGGGACCGATGAAGAAATCAGCAGGATACCACCAGCAAACCAAAGAAACTTCAATCAGGAACATTGTTCTTTTGCGGTTGGGCAGGAAGGTGCAGGCGCTCATCTGCCGATGCAATCATGCCCCACTCCTGGAGAGTGGCGAGCCCATGGGCAGCAGTAAGTAGGGCATGCACAGTTCCTTGGCGGGTGACAAGCACCTTAGCGGGGAATCCCCAGCGGTATGGGACCTCAAGTTCTCTGAGGACAGGTCCGCATATATCTTAATGTCGGCATACGGGTCCGGAAGCGTGGGGGGAAGCGCGGGAGAATTGCAATAGCTGTTCTTTAGTGCGAAAAAAGGTAAAGCGAGCCAGCACATGTCTGGGCACCTCATCTGGAAGGGAGCGGGCCTTGGGTACCCTATGTGCCCGATCCACACTGTAGTCATAGTCCGCCATGTCAGATAGCAGGTGTTTAGTAAGGTGATGGATATAAAGAGAGCAGTTGTGAGCCCGGTATATCTTCAGGTATACCCCTAAACTTGACATTGCAGCAGATCCACCTTCTCATCTAGAGCGTTGTGGGCTTCCTGGAGGTTATTATGGGCCGAGGCAAAAGAGACTAGCTTGGCTTCAGTGTGCGCCACTCTGCTTTCTAGAAGGGCTGCAGAGGCTTGTAATGGGGACAGCATTGTAGGGAGCCCCTCAGTAATCATGTCTTTTAAAACTGTGTCGGAAACCGTTTTGTCCGAGGTCTCATAGGCCGCAAACAAGTCCTCCGAGAGAGCAGTGCCCACGACTGCGGAGTCCTCCGCGTCTCCAGCTGGGGCTACCAGCCGGGGTCGTTGCTTGAGGGGACTGACCTGAGGAGAGTCGTCTCGGGAGCTCCATGCAGTTTCGGCGTGCGGATCTCCAGGCTTCGGAGACGCGCCCTGAGTCATGCCATCTGGGCCCTCAAGGCTTGGGCAGTCCTTCGTCTGAGGCCGAGCATCGTGGGACGCGGCTGTATCCGGGCCTTTGAAGCACAGCGCCTGGTGTACACGGGTGGATGGAAGAGACTGGTAAGGACTCACATGCAGGGCTGATTGAACCACCGCGGCTCTCGTGTAGCGCCCACGGCCAGCAGGAGTCTGTCGGTCACGCTTGGCAGCGCCATCTTGGGAAGCTCACCTCGTCGTCTCCCCGGACCGAAAGAAATAAGTTAGCGGCTGGGAAGCGCCCAGTTTGTGGTTCCTTTTCCTGCCTGGGGTCATCATGATCTGTCGCTGAGCTTGAACAAACAGCTCGGAGTCGTTGGCAGGGTGATATGTCACAAAAATCGGTGCCTAGAGCAGGAGCACTCGGTTCACGCGGCCATTCAGTTCAGCGGCCAAGCCACGCCCCCTCACGCTGAGTCCCTTGTGGCTGAGCTGTAGCATCGGACTCCTCTAGGTGAGCGGGATTGTCTGTGCTGCGATGAACGGGAAGAACGCCTGGAGGAGGAATTCAGGAGTTGATCCAGGGAAACAGCAGCAGCCTCTGGAGTGTTGTAGACAGAAACAGTCCCGTTGGCATGGAACACCCGCAGAACAGCCAGATATTGTAGTTGAAATCGATATTTCGCTTTGAAAAGTTTGGTACAGATTGCACTAAAGGCTCTCCTGCGTTTTGCTACTTCCACAGAAAAATCCTCAAAGAGCAAGAGGCGCATGCCGTAGATTACTAGCGGTTGGGTCAATCGCCTGTAAGCTTGTAAAATTTCCACCTTATCGTTGAAGTCTAGGAACTTCAGTATAACCTAGCGAGGGCGGTGGGCCAGGGCTGCAGGTGTATGTGGTGAGGAAGCAAGACGAGGCGGACCAATCTTGTGGGCCCGTTCCACCCCGCAAGGGTGAGAGAGACCCAGGTTCTTAGGGAGGTCTTGTTCACATAAGCGCTGCAAGTCAGGGGAGGTGACTGATTCCTTAATTCCCACAATGCGCAAATTGTTGCAGGCCCTCTCATGGTCCCGCTATATGGTCTCCTCATGCTGCTGCCAGGGAGTTCACAAAAGCGCTGCAAGTCAGGGGAGGTGACTGATTCCTTAACTCTCACAATGCACAAATTGTTGTGCTGGGACCTATTTTACAGGTCCTCAAGCTTGTCATTTACTCTGGCCAGTTTGAGTTCTGTAGCTTTAAGGTGCCGTTCAATAAGGACATCGTCATCCTCAATACGGGACACCCTCTGTTCCACCTCTGTGAGGTGCCCTGTATTTCCCTTCACTTCCAACTATAGGTTTTGCAATGTTGCTTTGAGGACCTCCTCCAATATATGCTGGACATTAGGGGTTATTCTGAGCGCCACCTCTGCTGCCAGTTTTTGATAATCAATGTGCACCAGAGTCTCATGTGGTGCAGGGCTTAGCAGGGTCTGGGAGGCTAGTGGGCCTGGTGCTGGTGTCCCCTGTGAGGAGCTGGGAGGCTGGTATGGGCTGTCAGCCGACAGGAGGACCTTCATGTCTGTCAGCTGCTATGAGGAGGACAGTGGTGACAGTGGCTGCAGTCCCGGCGCTGCTGGCGGCTGGCCATATTGATGAGGCCGCATGGTGTCAAGGCGAGCTCGGGTGGCAGTAAGGCAGGCAGGCCGCCGCGCTGAACATATCGGTCCATGCCCGGGAGTATGCGGAGGCACTGGGGACCATCGGGGCAACGGAGAGGCGGCACAGAGCAGGTAGGCAGCAGAAAAATATACGCACTCCTCAGTTCTATGTTTTTTCTGGTTAAAGCTAATAGGGGGCAGTAAGTGTAAAAGCACTAGATTGTTATGCTTATTTCTGGGGCAAATGTACTGGGGTATATTACTCTAAAAAAAAGGGAAATACATACGTACTCAGCAATTCTACATTTTTTCTGGTTAAAGATAATAGGGGGCAGTAAGTGTAAAAGCACTACAAGAATTCCACACTAGATTGTTACGCTTATTGCTGGTGCAACCGTACTGGGGTGTATTACTTTTAAAAAAAAAAGTGAAATATACTGTATACGTACTCCGCAGTTCTAAATTTTTTCGGGTTAAAGCTAATAGGGGCAGTAAGTGTAAAAACACTAGATTGTTATGCTTATTTCTGGTGCAACCGTACAGGGGGGTATTACTAAAAAAAGTGAAATATATATGCACTCTGCTGTTGTAAGTAAGCGTATAGTGTCCAGTTAGTGTAAAAGCAGGGATATATACACACACATTGAGAGTTCTGCAAGTTTCTGTTGCAGCCGTATAGGGGCGTATTGCTCTATAAAAAGTTAAATGTATATACACACACCACTGTTCTACATGTATGTCAGGCCGAGAAGTGCCAGGCCGTGCACAGAGGAGTGGCAGAGGCCTAAATTCATCAGACGCAGGCAGAGGTCGCAGCAGAGTAGGGGCATGTGGCAGCAGGAGTCGCAGCGAGAGGTCTGAGCGCCCGGTGTCAGCTAGAGGTCGTATCTCGAGCAGCGAACTCCGCAGCCATGATTGATTGGTTAACTTGGTCATTGACTTCATCCCAAGTGACATCCGACACCCCCAATCAACAGTCGGTGGATTCCACAGACTCAACATTCATGGCCCTCATGCTGCTGCCACCTCCAAGCTTTCTCATTGTGCCGCCATATGGTCTCCTCATGCAACTGCTACCTCCAGTCTCTCCCATTGTGCCACCATATGATCTCCCTCATGCTGATGCTACCACCTCCAGGCTCTGTAATTGTGCCGCCATATGGTCTCTTCATGCTGCTGCCACCTCCAGGCTCTGTCATTGTGCCGCTCTGCGGCCTACATAGGCTGCCACCACCTCCAGGCTGTGTCATTGTGCCGCCATGTGAGCTTATAGTTTTTTTTTTTTTAAGTCAACTGGTACCAGAAAGTTAAACAGATTTGTAAATTACTTCTATAAAAAATCTTAATCCTTCCAGTACTTAGCTGCTGTATACTACAGCTCTTTCCTCTGTAGTATACAGCTGCTAATAAGTATTGAAAAGATTAAAGGGGTACTCCACTAGAAAACATTTTCTTTTAAATCAACTGGTGCCAGAAAGTTAAACAGATTTGTAAATTACCTCTATAAAAAAATCACAATCCTTACAGTACTTATCAGCTGCTGTATGCTCTAGTGATGAACGAATCGAATCGGACGAAATTCAAATTCATTTCGAATTTCATAAAAAATTTGATTCGGAACAAATCCGAATTTCGCTGCGATTCAATATAACGAATCGCTTCTTTAACTTAATTTTGTGCCGGCCAGGGGGGCTAAAATGGCGGTTACACGTGTGGGGACATGGGGCAAGGAATTATGAGAAGGTGGGTAGGAGGGATAACCTTGAATCACACGGTGGCATGCAGCCATTGCTGAAGACAGGCATTTATGTGACTTTTTTGCTCAGAGAGCAGACACTGTGTGTTACAATACAGATCTATTCTTTACAGCGGTGAATCCATTCACCTCAAGCCTGCATCCCTGCGGGCAGGCAGACAGGTAGGGACATTTCAGAGAGAGAGAGAGAGAGAGAGAGTATGCTTATTTCTGGTGCAACTTTTTTGAGGCGTATTATCCTCAAATAAGTGAAATATATACGCACTCAGCAGTTCTAAGTTTTTCTGGTTAAAGCTCATATGGGGCAGTTAGTGTAAAAGCACTAAAACAGTTACACACTAGATAGTTCTGCTTATTTCTGGTGCAACCGTACTGGGGTGTTTTATCCGCAAATAAGTGAAATATATACACACTCAGCAGTTCTATGTTTTTTTTCTGGTGAAAGCTCTTAGGGGCAGTTAGTGTAAAAGCACTAAAACAGTTATGCACTAGATAGTTACACTTATTTCTGTGCAACCTTTTTGGGGCGTATTATCTGCAAATAAGTGAAATATATACGCACTTAGCAGTTCTACAAGTATGTCAGGCAGAGAAGTGCCAGGCCGTGCACAGAGGAGAGGCAGAGGCCTAAATTCATCAGACGCAGACAGAGTTCGCAGCAGATTAGGGGCGCGTGACAGCAGGAGTCACAGCGAGAGGCCTGAGCTCTCGGTATCAACTGGAAGTCGTGTCTCGACCAGCAAGGCTGTGTTCACACTACGTTTGTATTGTATGGGTGCCGGGTCTTCCGTATCCCAGCCGGATCTGGCCCTAACCCCATTCATTTCAATGAGCTGACCGGAGTCAAATGCTGACTCCGGTCGGCTCATTTTTGCCCTGTATACCATTCTCTAACGGTACGGTATACCACGGTTTTAGGTCCGGTGGGAAACCCGCATATGGGACAAAAATGAGCCAACCGGAGTCAGCGTTTGACTCCGGTCGGCTCATTGAAATGAATGGGGTTCGTGCGGGATCCGGCACCAGTACACTACAAACGTAGAGTGAACCCACCCTAACCAATCTGCCGTCATTGATTGGTTAACTCGGTCATCCACTTCATCCCAAGTGACTTCTGACACCCAGGGTCAACAGTCGGTGGGTTCCTCAGACACAACCCTCAGTTGACATGGCCCGGGAACAGTCCTTGTCCTCCAACCACCTCTATCTTATGCTGTTCCCTCCTCCAGAGAAGTATTGTATGCTGTGGGCTCAGCAACACTATACAGTGAGGATGATCAACTAGATCGTCAGCAGCTACTGCCCAGCCAAGAAGTGGAGGAGACATCCGCCACTTCCTCCCCTAGGTGGGCAAGTAGTGATGAGGAGAGTGGCATGGGAGGTGGTGTTGCGAGCGTTCAGACTCCTGAAACAGACACCGTTGAGGATAACATCAGTTACGTGCAGACACAACTCGATGATGAAGCCGATCGCACTTGGGAGCCGGGTGCAGAAGGGGCTTCATCATCATCAAAAGAAGAGGGTGGCAGGTTTCCCGTGAGGAAGCAGCTGAGCCAGCAAGGTGGTAGCATGGTTGGGAGTCAGCATGGTGGCAGCAGTGGGAAGTCTGGAGCCAAACATGCTCGGAGTAGACCACCTGCTTAACAGCAGCCTACCTTCCCGGGAGGTAGTGGAGCAGGGGTTCCCGGAGTCAGTGGCAGTAGCAGTCAGTCAGTGCGGACTGTTGGGGTGAAAATCAGCTACTAGGCAGTGTGACAGTTTTTTTTATCAAGCACCCGGAGGAGGTTAACGTGGTCACATGCAAATAGTGGAAAATGGAGAAAAACGGTCTTTGAGGCGCTACGATAAAATGGGCACAAATGGAGAGACTCAAGCCAGCACAGGACAAATAATATTTTATTTGACACAACGGACTACGCGTTTCGGCACACAGAGAGTGCCTTCCTCAGGTCCAAACATATAGTGCAATCTTTGGGGTGGAATAGTGCTAAGATGCACTTGTGGGGTTCCTGTGAAGAGAGGTGCTGGCAGCAATCCATCACCGAAGCGATGTCCAAGAGACAGCAATATGTGCCCACTCATCCAACGGCACTGAAGCTGAATGTGCTCTTTTGCAAGTTGCTGGTGCTGCAGTCCCTCCCTGCAATTTCTCAGGGCTTTTAGGTGGATATAGGGAGAGGTTCCTGTGTGGGGCCACCCTTTTTAGGGTGAGTAACACTTACCAAGAAGGGAATTAATAGGGCGAGAGTAGGGCCGTACAGGGTCAGTTTTACCCCCACCTGTTACAATGGACCATAAATTGTTCCCTTCCACCTTTTGGAGGCAAGTGGTACTCACACTAAAAAAGGTGGCCCCACACAGGAACCTCTCCCTATTTCCACCTAAAAACTGTGCTATTTCCCAGGGTTTTTAGGTGGAAAAAGGGAGAGATTTGTGTGTGGGTCCACCCTTTTTAGGGCAAGTAACACTTGCCAAGAAGAGAATTAATAGGGCAAGAGTATGGCCTTACAGAGTCAGTTTTAACCCCCACCTGTTACAACGGACCATACGTCGTTCCCTTCCACCTTTTATAAGTTTTTGCATCACATCAATACTTGGTATAGGTGGCACATGGTGTTTTTTGCACACCTTTCCTTTTGTTTGACTTAAAAAAAAAATGTTTGGGTCCATATATTTTATCCTAAGAATATTATTAAAAGTTACGTTTTAGCTAATGCATATCCTCAATACTCACTTGTGCACATCAACACTTTGACAAAAGAGACCGGTTTCTTCTGCCTATCTGCCTCAGCTACTATTCTGATCTTGCCACCCGCCTGATGCATACATCTTATGCCAAGTGCTCCTTCTTTCACCCACCTTCGTCAGCTGGTACTGGTATTGCCACCCACCGCCCCCATATGTTCTCCTCATGCTACCACCACCTGCAGGCTGTGTCATTCTTCCACCATATGTTCTCCTCATGCTGCCGCCACCTCCATGCTGTGTCATTCTGCCACCATTTGGTCTCCTCATGCTGCCGCCACCTCCAGGCTTTGTCATTCTTCCACCATTTGGTCTCCTCATGCTGATGCCACCTCCAGGCTGTGTAATTCTGCTGCCATATGGTCTCCTCATGCTGCCACCACCTCTAGGCTGTTTATTCTTCCACTATATGGTCTCCTCATGCTGCCACCACCTCCAGGCTGGGTCATTCTGCCACCATATGGTCTTCTCATGCTGCTGCCACCTCCAGGCAGTGTCATTTTGCCACCATATGGTCTCCTCATGCTGCCTCCATCTCCACACTGTGTCACTCTGTCACCATATGGTCCCCTTATGCTGATGCCACTTCCAGGCTCTTTCATTGTGCCGCTCTGCAGCCTTCATAGGCTGCCACCCCCTCCAGACTGTGCTGTTCTGCCACCATATGGTCTCCTCATGCTGCCGCCACCTACAGGCTGTGTCATTCTGCCACCAAATAGTCTCCTCATTGCTGCCGCCACCTCCAGGCTGTGTCATTCTGCCATCATATGGTCTCCTCATGCTGAGACCACCTCCAGGCTGTGTCATTCTGCTGCCATATGGTCTCCTCATACGGCTGCCACCTCCAGGCTGGGTCATTCTTCCGCCATATGGTCTACTCATGCTTATGCCACCTCCAGGCTCTGTTGTCATGCCGCTCTGCAGCAGTGATTCTAATAGCGACGCCTGTAATCTGCATGTCCTACTGAATAACAGTATTATTTCACTAACCCAGCACACTCCCTATGCCTGTTACGTCAAGGCAAAGTGTTCTAAACCCCTATTGAGGCTCTCTTTAGCCCAGAAATAGCCGTTTTAAATAGAAATTCACTGCAAATAAATTTGGATTGAACCAAATTTTTTCAGAAAATTTGCTCATCTCTAGTAGGCTCCACAGGAAGTTCTTTTCTTTTCCTTTCTGCCTGACCACAAGTGTTCTCTAATGACACCTCTGTCTATGTCAGGAACTGTCCAGAGCAAGAGAGGTTTGCTATGGGGATTTGCTCCTACTCTGGACAGTTCCCAAAATTGACAGAGGTGTCAGCAGACAGCACTTGTCGTCAGGCAGAAAGGAAATTAAAAAAGAAAAGAACTTCCTGTGTATTATTCAGCAGCTGATAAGTACTGGAAGGATTGGGATACTTTTTAATAGAAGTAATTTACAAATCTGTTTTTAACTTTCTGACACCAGTTTATAAAAAAAATAAATGTTTTCCACCGGAATACTCCTTTAATCTCTTAAAATTTTTTAATTGACATCTCAAAAATCTCTTTAATCTCAGCTGTGATGCCATATGGTCTCCCGACCCTGCTGTCATTGTGACACTCTGCAGCCTACATAGGCTGCCGCCACCTCGAGGCTATGTCATTGTGCCGCCATGTGATCTCTTCATGCTGCTGCCCCCTCCAGGCTCTGTCATTGTGCCACTCTGCGGCCTACATAGGCTACTGCCACCTCCAGGCTCTGTCATTTTTCTGCCATATGGTCTCCTCATGCTGCTGCCACCTGTCAGTGTGCCACCATATGGTCTCCTCATGCTGCCGCCACCTCCAGACTCTGTCATTGTGCCTCTCTGCGGCCTACATAGGCTGCCGCCACCTCCAAGCTGTGTCATTGTGCCGCCATGTGAGCTTATAGTTTGTTTTTTTTTTGCTCTATCATAGTGCCGCCCTATGGTCTCATCATGCTGCTGCCAACTCCAGGCTCTGTCATTGTGCCACCATGTAATCTCCTTATTAAATTGATTTTGTGGTAATCATTTTTTTTCTAAGTAAACACTTCGGGCCTCCGGGACACTCATGAGCATCGGGGGGTGCCGAGAGGCAGGGGCTGGAACAGGTGGTAGCTCGCCTCGCGGCAGACCGCCAGCTCGATTTTAAGATACAAGTATGAGCTTTTTCATAGTTTACACTGCCGCAATTATACACTATTGGAGCTGGAACTCTTTTTAGTATAAAATACAAAAACTTATACAATACAGAAAACAAAACGAAACAAGCGTAACCAGCTATAACATAATTACAAGAACAAAAACCCTGCCTAACCGGCCAACCCAGCTTTGCTGAAATACTAAACTAATCCTACTTTCCAAACCAAACTATCAACTTATCAAAATCAACACACCAAAACATACCGAAAAAGAACATAAAAATAGCCCAACTTGGCTTATGTAAACATAAAAGTTAGCACTACCGGTGCATTGCCGTGGAATGAGATTTGCCATAGTATGAGATGGTCCGCCTCCATCACATCCTATTGGCTCTCTCTTGTCATGTTACATATTTAAACGTCACGCATCGATGCGCACAGTAGTGTCAGTTTGGCTATCACAGGGAGAGGATCTCCTCACCCTGTGATAGCTGAAGCTGTACGGAGCTCTCATGGCCTCTGTGGCCCGACAGAAGTTCACACACGTACGCAGCTCATACGGCTGCCTCATATACATTTACTCTATTATTACATCCACAGCGCTATCGGGATCCCTATGCCCGATGGCGCTGTCATCAGTGTGCGTCCCCGCGAGCGCCCCCCGCCCGCAGCTCCACTCCCCGTCCCCCGCAGCTCTACTCCCCGTCCCCCGCAGCTCTACTCCCCGTCGCCCGTAGCTCTACTCCCCGTCCCCCGCAGCTCTACTCCCCGTCCCCCGTAGGTCTATTCCCAGTCCCCTGTTAACGCTCAGGGAGCGATCAACAGCGCTATGGGGATTCCTATGCCCGATGCCGCTGTCATCAGTGTGCCTCCCCCCGAGCGCCCCACGCCCGCAGCTGTACTCCCCGCCCCCCGCAGCTGTACTCCCCGTCCCGTTAACGCTCAGGGAGCGGGGAACAGAAAGTAGAGCATCGGGCGCAGGTAAAGTAGTACTGCGCATGCGCAGCACTACGCGAATAACTTAACCTGCGCCCGATGCTCTACTTTCTGTTCCCCGCTCCCTGAGCGTTAACGGGACGGGGAGTACAGCTGCGGGGGGCGGGGAGTACAGCTGCGGGCGTGGGGCGCTCGGGGGGACGCACACTGATGACAGCGGCATCGGGATCCCGATAGCGCTGTGGATCAACAGTAAATGTATATGAGGCAGCCGTATGAGCTGCGTACGTGTGAACTTCTGTCGGGCCACAGAGGCCATGAGAGCTCCGTGCAGCTTCAGCTATCACAGGGAGAGGAGATCCTCTCCCTGTGATAGCCAAACTGACACTGCTGTGCGCATCGATGCGTGACGTTTAAATATGTCACGTGACAAGAGAGAGCCAATAGGATGTGATGGAGGCGGACCATCTCATTCTATGGCAAATCTCATTCCACGGCAATGCACCCGGCTTTAACTGAAAAAAAAATCCCAAAAAATAAAAAAAAATTTAAAAATGTAAAAAATTCACAGAAACCTAACAAAAACATAACACACCACTACAAACTTCTCTTCTTTTTTTCTTTCTTTTTTAAAATAATATATTTGTTTATTTAACTAAAATGAAATTTTGCACTGCCCAGCTATAACTCATACCATCCATACTTGGAAAAAGAAGACGAAAAATAAATAAACAAAGAAATAATAACATACAAAACCACACACACGTAAAGAAAGTACCAACCAAAACATGACAGATCCTGGACAAACAAAAGTATAACAGATAATCATAAAAATATTTGTGGCATCGCACACACACACATATTAACATAACATCTGGCCCGACTGCCTTATCTACTATAATGTATAACATACAAAACATACATATTAATATTTTTTTCCTTCCTCTACAATATAACATAAATATAATATACATGTAATTATAAATATAGTATAATATATACTTACAAAACAATAGAAAACCCATAGAAAAAAAACCCACACCTCCTCTACATGGGTCAGAGTCCATAGTGTCCATACAGTTCACATAAGCCCAGTCCTTACCTGACCCATGTCAGGTCACTCAACTGCACACAAATACACCCACCCCACCTTGCACTCCTCCCAACCAACTTATACACAAACGTTTACACACAGAAACACAACCCACTTTAGGCCCAAGTTTGGTTGCCTATAAGCCCTTCATACCATGTCAACCTAAAACAAAACAAAAAGATAGAGTGTGCATGCACTAGCCCACCACCAGGAAGAAGGATGGCAGACTTGATAAATAAAATATGAACTCTTCCCCTAATTTTCCCCTACAATTGTCCCTAATTCTATCCCTCCATTAAAACTAACCCTGCTTTCACCCTATCTCTATCCCTATAACACTGCCCCTAACCAAAATAAAGGTACTCTACCCAAAAGGTCTAGTACCTAGGGCACATCAAAAGAAAATCCTCTCCATAGGAAAGATGCCCTACTGGTACCAAGTCTGCCATACTCCAAAGACCTGATCTTCCCAAGGTCACCAGTGATGTTCTTACACAACTCCACCATCGGAGAGGACCTTCTGCTGAGTAGACACTAGACACCATGCATTCCATGTGTAGTACCTAACCACTAAACTGACTAGAAACAAAGTGCCCCGATCTCGGCCACCCAGGTTTTTGAATGCCCCATAAGCCCACTCAGAATAAGCAAGGCCGGCAAGTTGACTCCAGCCGATGGAAGCGCCCACCCGGTTGTAAACCCCTATATTAAAGGGACAATGAAGCAGGAAGTGGTCCATGCTTTCCAGCGTGCCCCTACACTCTTCTCGGGGACAATCCCGATCATCAGAGTTCCTGTACTTCAAGTTGTCCCTCACATAAAGTTTCCCCTGAAAGCCGCTCCAGGCCAAATCCCAAAACTTCAGGGGGATCCTTTTCATGTTTAAAAGATACAACCCACCTCTAGATCAAACAGAACTCGTTTGTCAAGGAATTGCCTTCACTGAGTCCTGATTTCCCACACTCCCAGACCCCACCGACGTAACGCCTTCAGAGCATAAGCCGGAAGATACCCATGGGGCGTACGGAGGTCCTTCACTCGCCCTCCTATCTCCCATTCCTGGAAGAAAGGCCAAAACCATTCCCTGCAGGAGAGTACCCACGGAGGAGCCCTCTCTGACCAGAGGTTAGAGATTTTATTTTTCAAAAAGGTGTTCGTTAAGAACACCACAGGGTTTACCATAGATAAACCCCCTAGTCTCCTCGTGCGGTACGTAACCTCCCTCTTGACTAGGTTCATCCTGTTCCCCCATAACAGTTAGAAAAACAGGCTGTAGATCCTAGTGTATTAAGCCTCTGGTAAAATACATACACTGCCCAGATAGATAAACAAAGGGAGCAGGTACGATTTGATCAGGTGTACCCTTTCCCTGAGGGTCAAAGACCAACCCTTCCACTGGTTAACCCTCTGAGCGGCATCCTTAAGCTTACCATCCCAGTTTTTGGAGGGATAATCATCCTGGCCGAAAGTGATGCCCAGAATTTTAGCCAAGTCCTGGGGCTCTGGAAGGGTGTCCGGGAGATCAAATGTGGGATCCCCCCCTCCCAGCCAGAGACATTCACACTTATCCCGGTTGATCTACCTCCGAAGCCTCCGGAAGCCTCCGAGTAGTGCTCCACCTCTCTCTCTCGAGGACGCGAAAATGATGACATCATCAGCGTATGCCACCACTCTCTGGGCGACACCCGGCTCCGCCAAACTCATCCTGACTCCCGCCAACGGACCGCAATCTACCCTCCGGAAGAAGGGATCGATTGCGAACACGTATAAAAGCGGGCTCAAAGGACAACCCTGATGTCTAAAGAGCGGCCAGACCACCCGTTCACAAGCGGGAAACTCTCTGCCCCTGCGTATAAAGTCACAAGCCAATTCACAAAGGTACCCGGTAAGCCATATCTCAGAAGGACAGACCAGAGGTACTCATGGTTCACCCGATCAAATGCTTTGGCCTGATCAAAGGACAGCATGTACCCCTTCCAAAGGCCAGCCATACCAGCCAGCCGGACACCGAGAACAGCATTTAAGGTGCTACGGCCTGGAACGGAGCAGTGCTGAGCCCCCGAAAGGAGCCGGGGTGCAAACTTGACCAACCGATGAAACAATATTTTGGCCAGAAGCTTCCTATCTCCTGCAGGAGAGTACCCACGGAGGAGCCCTCTCTGACCAGAGGTTAGAGATGTTAGCTTTCAAAAAGGTGTTCGTTAAGAACACCACAGGGTTTACCATAGATAAACCCCCTAGTCTCCTCGTGCGGTACGTAACCTCCCTCTTGACTAGGTTCATCCTGTTCCCCCATAACAGTTGGAAAAACAGGCTGTAGATCCTAGTGTATTAAGCCTCTGGTAAAATACATACACTGCCCAGATAGATAAACAAAGGGAGCAGGTACGATTTGATCAGGTGTACCCTTTCCCTGAGGGTCAAAGACCAACCCTTCCACTGGTTAACCCTCTGAGCGGCATCCTTAAGCTTACCATCCCAGTTTTTGGAGGGATAATCATCCTGGCCGAAAGTGATGCCCAGAATTTTAGCCAAGTCCTGGGGCTCTGGAAGGGTGTCCGGGAGATCAAATGTGGGATCCCCCCCTCCCAGTCAGAGACATTCACACTTATCCCGGTTGATCTACCTCCGAAGCCTCCGGAAGCCTCCGAGTAGTGCTCCACCTCTCTCTCTCCCGATCAAATGCTTTGGCCTGATCAAAGGACAGCATGTACCCCTTCCAAAGGCCAGCCATACCAGCCAGCCGGACACCGAGAACAGCACTTAAGGTGCTACGGCCTGGAACGGAGCAGTGCTGAGCCCCCGAAAGGAGCCGGGGTGCAAACTTGACCAACCGATGATACAATATTTTGGCCAGAAGCTTCCTATCCGTATTGAGAAGAGCTATGGGCCTCCAGTTCTCAATACAGCTCGGATCTTTACCCTTTCACAGAAGAATCAGGGCTGACCTCCTCATTGAATTTGGCAGAGTACCCGAGGAAAGGCACTCATTAAAGACCTCAGTCAAGAGGGGAGCTAAAGACTCCTTAAAGGTCCTGTACCACTCAGATGTTAAGCCATCCGGACCTGGCGACTTCTTAGGGGCAAGTCCCTCGATCGCCAGTCTCACTTCCTCTTCCCTGATTTCCTCAACCAAAACGCCAAGAGAGGGGTTTACCCCTGGCTCAGGAATGGTTTCAGTCAGGAAAGCCGACATCCTGTCTCGATCTAGATCCTTCCTTCCCAAGAGGTGTGAGTAGAAGGATCTGACAACCTCCAAGATCCCTGATCTGGACCGATTCAATCAACCAGTCCCGGAATGAACTTACTGCTCACTGACATCTTGCAGGGTAAGGGTCAGGCGAGCGGTATCTCCCAAAATCCCTCTCAAACACCAAAGATGTGTGCCTATCATACTGACACTTCATCAGCAAGGATTTCACTCTGGAGATATCCTCCTGGCTACCTCCAGTCGAGACAAGGAGCTCGAGTTTCCTCCTCAGACCCCGATACAGCCGGTACCTGTTCAGGGACCTGAGGCTCGAGAGCTGGCGGAAGAACCCCACAACCCGCTTCTTGAACATCTACCACCACTCCAGCTTATTACTACAAAGGCCCAGCAAAGGTACCTGACTCTGAAGAAAATCCTCAAAGGACTGTCTTATCTCTGCTTTCTCCAGGAGAGACGAATTAAGCTTCCAGTAACCTTCGCCAATCCGAGGAGTTTCTGAAACATTCAAAGAAAAAGAAATCAAACAGTGGTCGGAAAACTCTACCTCAACCGCGGACACTGCAGAAGAGACAGCTTCCTCCTTTAAATAAAACCTGTCTATTCTAGACCTGCAGCTACCTCGATGATAGGTGAAACCAGCATGGCCTGAGGGACTCCGGATGTGGGCATCCTCTAGGCGAGCTTCCCTAACTATACTATTGAGAGCTATGCTATCATAAGCCAACCGATCATTGGAGCCTCTCCTATCTTGGGATCTCGTGACATTATTGAAATCCCCTCCAAAGATCACCTATCGGCTCGTAAAAAGGAAGGGCTTAATCTTCATAAAGAGATCCTTTCGCCCAGACTTTGTCTGCGGGGCGTAGATGTTAATCAGCCGAAGCTCTTGTCCCTTCATGAGGACATCCAGGATCAGGCACCTCCCCATTTCTAACTCAATAACCCGTCGGCATTCAACCGCTGCGAAAAAAAGGTCCGCCACACCACTATACGGCTCAGCCGCAAGAGACCAGTGGGAGGGACCGTGCCTCCACTCTCTCCTGGCTTTAACCAGGGAGGCAAGATCTGACAACCTGGTCTCTTGTAAAAAGAAAATGTCGGCTTCAACATGGCCGAGAAAATCAAAGGCTGCAAATCTAGCCATATCAGACTTAATACTGGCGCAATTAATGGACGCCAGCATCCGTGGGGTGTGCCGCCATCATTGGTGATTGAGTTAGACAGCCTTAACCCTCTCATTTTTGCCTTTTCTTGGCCCCTTCATCCCCAGACGAAGAGGCCTCCTTGTTTTTGGCCCTTTTTTTGCATTCTGTTTGATCCATTTTCGGGTCCCCGTCTATGCCTGGCTCCAGGTTGGCCCCACCCCCAGGGGAAACCCCCCCTGTTCCCCCCAGAGGCTCCCCCACTACAGGCACCCCATCCCCGGCCACCCCCCCCCTCCAAGGAGGGGGAGGAGATGTTTTCAAGGACGGAGTACCGGTTAGACAGGCCAATCAGGGGGGGGGGGGGGGGCGGTAGGCTTCCGCTAGGGACCCGGTCTGCAGCACAGGGCTTTACAGAGGACACGGACCTCTTCTTCCCCTTCTTCCCCTTTTTATTGCCCTTCCCTTTTGGCCTCTCCTCCCTCTCCTCATCCACACTTTCATAGTGGGAGGAATCAGAAAGAACGGCCCCACCACCTTTCTCATTGGAAATTCTCATCTCCTCATCCAGAACGTCATCCTCCAGAGCCTCAGCGATTACAGGACTAACCTCAGGAGCAGGACCAGGAGCTGCCTCCGGTTCTTCACCCCTTTTACGGCTATCCTCCCGCCTTGGCTTAGCGGGATCTTTCATCCTCACTGACCCTGTTGTGCCCTGCCCCGCACTCGAGCCCTCCCCAGCCGGGGCAACATTAACCCTCTCCCCGGCCGAGGCGACCGTCGCATGGGAAAATGCGCTAGGACAACGACTGAACGGGTGCCCTAAGACACCACACAGGTGGCACCTGATCTGCCTACAAGATGCGGCAAGATGACCTACCCCACCACACATAGCACAGACCTGTACAGTACAGGCCACACTAAAGTGGGTGGGGCTGCCCCACCTGTGACAGACCTTGGGCTGCCCCTGGTAGAAGACCTGGATCCTGTCTTTCCTAAGAAAAGCAGCCGAAGGGATGTGGGCAACAGTGCTCCCCGAATGCTTTAATTTGACGGAAAACGTCCAGGCCCCAGACCAGATCCCATACTCATCTAAATTCTTTTTAGGCATGTCCGTCACATCGCCGTACCTCCCAAGCCAGGTCATGATATCATAAAAAGAAAGCAACTCGTTGCGAGTCAAAACGGTCACTTTCTTGACTAGGGTCTGGCGCGAAACCGCCTTTACGGCAAAATCACGCCAGCCGGGCTCACTCTTCACCACCTCATAGTTCAGAAGAGCTCCAGCCCCTCCAGCCGAATGAAGCTGATGTCGAACTCGAAGGTACCATAGGGGTGAATCAGGGCAAATATGTCACTTGCCCTGAATTCCATCTTGAGGAGGAGCTCAACCACCTTACCCCTAGGTGGGCACATATCTTTGCCCCTCCAAACCAAGCGGACCACATTCCTAAGACCACTCTCCGGCCCGGGTGTCTTGAGGGACCAGACCACCTCCCCATTCTGCTCTCAGAAGGCCCCCAACCCGTGTCTCTCTATCCAGAAAGACAGGTCAACCGAACCCCTCTCCTCTATCTGGATTGACCTATCTCCCCTACGCAGAGCCTCCTGGAGGCGCTGTTGCAACTGACCGTTCCCAGAGCCAGATGAAGACGGGGACCCCCCAGATCCCCCCGGCAGCGACGCTGGCATAGCTTTTTGGAGAAGCAGCCGCCACCGGGGGGGGGGGGGGGGGGGGCGGTTGGACCTGACCCCAAACCTGCAAATGCATCAAAAGCCTCGCTAACCATTTTCTTGTCATTGGCATCACAAACACCCCTCTCATTCGCTCTACTAGCACCCCTCTCATTCACTCCACTAGCACCCCTCTCATTCACGCAACTTGCACCCCTCTCATTCATGCCCCTTTCACCCCTCTCATTCACGCCACTTGCACCCCTCTCATTCACGCCACTAGAACTCCTCTCATTCACTCCACCAGCACCCCTCTCATTCACTCCACCAGCACCCCTCTCATTTGATCCACTAGCACTCCTCTCATCCATACTGCTGGCACCCATTACTTGCAAACTGCAATCATTCCTACTCCCAGCGGCCATTTTCCCTTTATTAGATTCAATGTTCTTATTTACACTTTCTCCTTTGTTAGCTGGGCCGGCCTCTGTCCTCATCTGTTTAGATGCAGCAGGCTAGTTAGATCTCTCCGACATCACAGGCTCAGGGACATCTTCTGGCATGGGCAAATGTTGCCCCGCCCCCTTTGTTGACAACGCCGCCATCGACCTGGGTGGGAGCTGCCCCTCCGAGCGCACTCCCGCCCTACCTCCTACTCCCAAGCGGGGAACACCCGCAACACCGGATCTGTCCTGGGGACCGCTCCCCGAGCCGACAAGGTCTGACGCTCGGACACCCCCCCCCCCTCACATGGTGATTTCGCTCAAAGACCCTGGTGCCAGGACACCCCCCCCTCACAGGGGGATGCCGCATAGCACCAGAGCCGCTCAGGGGTCCGCCCCCTAAGCCAGTTTGGGAATGCGTAGAGACCCCGAGTATGCCCTGCCCATCCCTACCGACAGCCCCACCGACACCCGACAGGGTCTCCGGCACCCCCTATAGCACTCACTGCCATCTTGAGCGCACCACTGTACCCCCCATGCTGGTCCAGTTCCACGTCAGAAACGGGGTCTGGCAGTTTCGGGGGCCCAGCAGCCTGAACGCACTGACCAGCAGGTCCAGACTGCTGGAAAGAAGAGAAAACAAACTTAGTTACTTCTTCTTTCTTTTGTTTTTTCCTTCCTTTTTTCTTCCTCTTCTTTCCAGTCTTGTCAGGACCCATTTCGTCACCAAAGGTAAAGTTCTCAAACCGAGTGGGGGACTCCTGCATGACAATGGCCCGGAGCACCCCACCCTCCACGAGACCGCTGCTACTATCTGACTCATATTCACTCTCATCCGAGGAAGGCAGGGCGACCCATTGGGCTGCATCCAGGTGATCCTCACTGAGGGGAAAACTGGGGGTGGGGGTGACACAGGCACCAACAGGCACAGCATCAACAGTCACTGCTGAACTTACTACCCCAGCCACTTCACCACCTTCTCCACCTTTACTGCCATTATCTTCGCTGGGGGGGAAAGCAGGGATGGGGGTGACACAGACACCAGCAGCCACACTATTGCTAGCCACTGTATTAGCTTCTGCACCCCCCTCACTTCCCCCAGCCACTTCACCATCTTCTGCCATGACTATCTTCCATAGCCTCCACCTGCTCCTTCACCGACAGCACTTCATCTTCACCACCACTACTCTCCCCATCATCCTCCACCACAACCTCCTTACCTGGGGTTTTCATGGTGGCGAATCTGTTTTCATTTAGCAGCTTTTCCTTGAAGATACCACTGCCTTCCACCAGTTCTTGCCTCCTCTTCTCCAGCTTTTTAATTTCTAGCTTTAAAAAGTCCATGCTTTTTTTTAAATCTGACCTCTTCTTTTTAGATCCAGTGTTATGGAGGTTCCTTACCAGCTTCAGGTCTTCTCTTGCTGCATGGAGCTCTTTACCGCAGGCTTCGTATTACTTGAACCTCGCTGTCGTACGGGAACAGAAGGTGTCTGTTGATTCCCTGGGCCCTCTGTTTCCCCACATCTCCACATCAGCCACAGTTTTCTTGCTTTGCTTTTTCTTTGCCATTGCCTGGGAAGCAGAGCCTGTATTGCTACAGACTCTGCTTGATCTTCTCCCACAGGCCGGAATGTTGGCTGAGCAGGCTGCTCTCCACCCCCCGCCAGCCTAGAACGGGGAGTGGAGGCCAGGCATTCCATGCAGGAAGCTCTCCCAGAGAGGCTGCCACACTCCTGTGAAGATGCTAATTGGAGACTCTGCTGGCTTTGGCCTACTTCCTGGAAGTCTGGAGCTCTGGTAACACACAACCTCCCTCTAGCTATTGGAGCTGGAATTACCACGGCTGCTGGCACCAGACTTGCCCTCCAATGCATCCTCAAAAAAGGATTTAAAGTGTGCTCCTTCCATTTACCAGGCTCTGTCATTGGCAGCCATGTGATGCTGCTGGCACATTAAACTTGTTAATGTCTTCAAAATCTTCAATTGAAATAAAAAAAAAAATATCTTTAATCTCTTCAATTGTGACGCCATATGGTCTCCCGACCCTGCTGCCACATCCAAACTCTGTCATTGTGATGCTCTGCGGCAGTGATTCTAATAGTGACGCCTGTAATCTGCATGTTATACTGAATAACATTATTATTTCACTACCCTAGCACACTCCCTATGTGTGTTACGGCAAGGCAAAGTGTTCTACACCCCTATTAAGTCTCTCTGTAGCCTGGAAGTAGCCGTTTTTAATAAAGATTCACCGCGAATAAATTCGGATCAAACCAAATTTTTCAGAAATTCAGCGAATCGGCCAAATAGAATTTTTCAAAAAATTCGCCCATCTCTATTTATAATACAGTTGTAAGATAACCATGAGGCAGGCTCACCGCAGTAAGGTAATTTTGTTTTCCTTCCATGTGAGAAGTTCAGCTGGCTGGGAATCAGTTACTTCTCCCCATATTATTTTTCCTCCTGCAAACACTTCTACCTCTGCCTGTCCTGCTTCAGCTGCGTTGTCGGCTCAGCCTGGGGTTAACTCTTTCATCACCTCTAGCACAGTCTGCAGAGGTCACACACTCCAGGTTGGTCTCTGTAAGGTCAGGAGGACTTTGCTGATTCCCATGATATTGCTGCCGCAGGAGTTTGTGTCTGGGCTGTGTGCTCTTTATAATGTTGGGAACTGGTGCTTGCTACTGAGCCTCTGTTCTATAGCTCCAGGATTAAAGGGGTACTCAGGTGGAAAACTTTTTTTTTTTTTTTTTAACCAACTGGTGCCAGAAAGTTAAACAGATTTGTAAATTACTTCTATTAAAAAAAATCTTAATCCTTCCAGTACTTATTAGCTGCTGAAAACTACAGAGGAAATTCTTTTCTTTTTGGAACACAGTGCTATCTGCTGACATCATGACCACAGTGCTCTCTGCTGACATCTCTCTGCTGACATCTCTGTCCATATGTTTTCTATGGGGATTTTCTCCTACTCTGGACAGTTCTTAACCCCTTAAGGACGCAGGACGTAAATGTACGTCCTGGTGAGGTGGTACTTAACGCACCAGGACATACATTTACGTCCTAAGCATAACCGCGGGCATCGGAGCGATGCCCGTGTCATGCGCGGCTGATCCCAGCTGCTGATCGCAGCCAGGGACCCGCCGGCAATGGCCGACGCCCGCGATCTCGCGGGCGTCCGCCATTAACCCCTCAGGTGCCGGGATCAATACAGATCCCGGCATCTGCGGCAGTTCGCGATTTAAATGAACGATCAGATCGCCCGCAGCGCTGCTGCGGGGATCCGATCATTCATAACACCGCACGGAGGTCCCCTCTCCTTCCTCCGTGCGGCTCCCGGCGTCTCCTGCTCTGGTCTGTGATCGAGCAGACCAGAGCAGGAGATGACCGATAATACTGATCTGTTCTATGTCCTATACATAGAACAGATCAGTATTAGCAATCATGGTATTGCTATGAATAGTCCCCTATGGGGACTATTCAAGTGTAAAAAAAAATGTAAAAAAATGTAAAAGTAACAGTAAAAAAAAGTGAAAAATCCACTCCCCCAATAAAAAAGTAAAACGTCCGTTTTTTCCTATTTTACCCCCAAAAAGCGTAAAAAACTTTTTTTATAGACATATTTGGTATCGCCGCATGCGTAAATGTCCGAACTATTAAAATAAAATGTTAATGATCCCGTACGGTGAACGGCGTGAACGAAAAAAAATAAAAAAGTCCAAAATTCCTACTTTTTTAATACATTTTATTAAAAAAAAAATTATAAAAAATGGATTAAAAGTTTTTTATATGCAAATGTGGTATCAAAAAAAAGTACAGATCATGGCGCAAAAAATGAGCCCCCATACCGCCGCTTATACGGAAAAATAAAAAAGTTAGAGGTCATCAAAATAAAGGGATTATAAACGTACTAATTTGGTTAAAAAGTTTGTGATTTTTTTTAAGCGCAACAATAATATAAAAGTATGTAATAATGGGTATCATTTTAATCGTATTGACCCTCAGAATAAAGAACACACGTCATTTTTACCATAAATTGTACGGCGTGAAAACAAAACCTTCCAAAATCAGCAAAATTGCGTTTTTCATTTTTATTTCCCCACAAAAATAGTGTTTTTTGGTTGCGCCATACATTTTATGATATAATGAGTGATGTCATTACAAAGGACAACTGGTCGCGCAAAAAACAAGCCCTCATACTAGTCTGTGGATGAAAATATAAAAGAGTTATGATTTTTAGAAGGCGAGGAGGAAAAAATGAAAACGTAAAAATTAAATTGTCTGAGTCCTTAAGGCCAAAATGGGCTGAGTCCTTAAGGGGTTAAAATGGACAGAAATGTCAGCAGAGAGCACTGTGGTCATGATGTCAGCACAGAGCTCTGTGTTCCAAAAAGAAAATAATTTCCTCTGTAGTATTCAGCAGCTAATTACTGTAATTAAAGTACTGGAAGGATTAAGATTTTTTAATAGAAGTAAATTACAAATCTGTTTAACTATCTGGCACCAGTTCATAAAAAAAAAAAAAAAAAAAAGTTTTCCACTGGATTACCCCTTTAACCCCACCATCAGACTCCATAGTCCTGTAAGTTTTGTCTCATTATACTCACAACAGTCTCTTTCCCTTTCATGTTGTCATCCAGTTCTACATGCACGCAATTGTTCATGTTACTTTCATATATGTACGAGGTAATTGCTATCATATATATATATATATATATATATATATATACCGCATTTATGACATCAATATTATACATGGTGTATGCGCTACCTTATATGTTATACAGTCTGTGCATATATTATATACTCTGCATACATCGCCATTAATATACTCACAATATGCTACCACATATATAATCTCTATACATCACCATTGTTATACATACAAGGTATACGTGCCCTTGTATAACGTATATGTCATCATTATTATTGATACAATGGCCCTCATTTACTAACAGGATCCCGACACTTTTTGTCGGGTTTTGCGCCAGAATTCTGTCTGCGCCAGAATTTGCGCCAGAATCTGGTGCACAACCCGACAGAATCAAAATCACTCAGAGTGAAAAAAAACCTACAAAAGGGGCGTTTTTCCCAACAAAAGGGGCGTGTTCCCGACAAAAAGAGCAAAAACACTCCGAGTGTGAAGAAAACTCACAGGAAAACCTGTGAGCTTTGCTTCACAGAAACCCGACAGCTCTGAGCTGTCGGGAAATTACTCAAAACGGAGTGAATCCTGCTACCCCCAGCATGGAACAGGGTCTGTTCCATGTTGGGGGTAGTAGTACAGGGACTGAGGGATTGATCGCACCGGGTCTCACTTCTGAGACCCGATCTGATCAAAAGTTATTAAGCAGGGGAGCGGGCGGCATGTTCCGATCCCCTGCAATGTACTGTAAACTTTCATTTTTAAATTCCCCAATGCCGGCTCACCGCTATGAATGACAAGTAAGCTATTGGCAGCAGCAGCGCGAGTCTCTCTGCACTGCTTTACTTGTCATTCATAGCGGTGAGCCGACATTTGTATATGTATGATGTGAGGGTCAAACATATATCCATATGTCTGACCCCCACAGCATGATATGCAGCTGCTGCCCGCTGGGAATGACAAACTCTTAGCAGCGAGAGTGGGCAGCAGCCCTCCGCTACCCCGCTAATAGAGTTTTCATTCATTGGCAGCCAGGGGAGGGAGAAGATGAAGATTAATATGCGCAGCTTGGGGGAGGCAGTATATATATATAAATATGCGCAGTGGAGATCAGTATATGCGTAGTGGGGGTCAGTATAGATATATAATAGCGCTGGGGGGGCAATACCTTTATTTAAGGGCAGCGGCCACTAAGTTTGATATAGCGCAGCAAGGGGAAAAATATATAGAAACGCTGGAGGGGCCAGATATATACCCCCTGCGATTCTATACATCTTTGCCCACCACAGCGCTTCTATATTAAAACCCTGCCAGGAGCCCTCCTTGTGGGGAATTTAAAAATGAAAGTTTACTGTACATTGCAGGGGATCGGAACATGCCGCCCGTTCCCCTGCTTAATAACATCTGATCGGATCGGGTCTCAGAAGTGAGACCCGGTGCAATCAATCCCTCAGCCCCTGTACTACTACCCCCAACATGGAACATACCCTGTTCCATGATGGGGGTAGTAGTACAAGCACTAATGTAGTCAGAATTTGCAGAGACTTTTTTCTGTCGCACAGAATACATTTTGTGCGACAGAAAAAAAACCTGCGACAGTAAGAAAGGGAAATTGGGCGACAGATTAGTAAATCACAAGGGAAAAAAAGACGAGTACACTGAAAAAAAACTAACTAACCGACACTCCAGTCTTTGTAAATGAGGGCCAATGTGTATGCTCCCATATATTATATATACACATATACATACTGGGGGAGATTTATCAAAAACTGTCCAGAGGAAAAGTTGCCCATAGCAACCTATCAGATCGCTTCTTTCATTTTTAACAAGGCCTCTGAAAAATGAAAGAAGCGATCTAATTGGTTGCTATGGGCAACTGAGCAACTTTTCCTTTGCACTGGTTTTGATAAATTTCCCCCACTGTGTATATGTCATCATCATACACACAATGTATACATTATATATATTATATCCCGTACATAGATTACCATTTTTACAAACATACCGGATGTATACTGTCATATACAATTGCTTGTGATTGTCCATTTTACCAGACATAAGGCGGGACTTAATAAATGAATGATTTATTAGGAAGGAAAAATATTCACAGTACATATAAAAACAGATAATAACAAGACAGATAAAAATAAAGTTGGAAAAAACTAGAATCCTTACTTACAAAATTTACAAACTTCTATTCCATGGGGTCTGGTAGGAAATGGCATCTGGCATCCAAGATTAGATCTTGTCCCCCATGCAAGTGCACCTTAGCCTCCCCAGGCAGTTTTATACCCTGCTATGGATAGGTGACACCTCTATGTTCAGCCTCTGTGTGTTGCCCACTTCCTTATCATACCTTTATGTCCAAAGAATAGGACATAATAGGGACTAAATAGGGACTTATTAGGGTTATAGGTTGAACTTGATGGACTCTGGTCTTTTTTCAACCTTATGAACTATGTTACTATGTTACTAGAATAGGACATTTCCTCCATCTTCTATCATGGGCCAGGTACCCACATAATTTTCCTATATTAGGGTTCTCCATCAAATCCTCTTTCTAGGGGTACCTGACATGACCCTCTTATTTTGTACGATTTACCCAGCACAAACAGTTCGGGTAGGGATCAATACACAAGGGTCATGTGAGGACTCATTTTAAAGGTAGCATGATGGAGAATCTAACCATATAAGATAGGGGCTACGAACATACTTCCCTTACCCCCTGACTATGGAATTTTTTAAGTGGGCCACCTCCATACATCTATTACCGCATACATTATGTACTGTGCATGTAGCATCATTAATATACATACAGTGCATACGCTGCCATGTGTTGTGGGCTGTATATATGGTTTCATGATTATACCATGTTCATGCTGCCATGCACATTATATACGATATGTGTGATATCAGTATTATACACACACCATACATTACTATTTACTCATACAATGTATATGTCACCGCCATATACCTTGAATACACTACTGTTATAATACTATACCGTGTATACTCTTTCATTATACATATTTGTTGGTTGCCATGTACTGTATACATTATCATTACATAGACATACCGGGGGGAATTTATCATTGGTTTTACCCTGGTTTTGTGGTGTCTTACAGTTTGTCTCAGATGCTGTTTTGAGACTTTTCATTGTGACATTTGCTTTAGAAGGTTTTTGTAAAAGAACATACCAATTCATGATTTCAGTTGTTATCATGCAGAGGTAAGGAATTCATGATATGTGACTTGTTGCATCTTTTTGTTTGTTGCATCTTTTGTCACAATTACTAAATTAGGCGCAAATCTACACCAGCCCAGACTTGGCTTACAAAACTGACTGCAAACAGCATTATTAAAAAGTCACACATTTTGTTGCACGGGATAAAAATTCGCACAAAAAGTAGCAGAGGGGCACCATACAAAGTGGTGTACTGCAGTAAGAAATGTGATCAGCACCAGATTTCGCCACCGAAGCATACGTCCCAGCACGTGAACATGTCGGGTGCTGGGATGTATGCATACGTCCTATAGCAGGAAGGGGTTAAAGCTGATTTACTGAGCTTTAATGTTACTATAGCATACATTGACCGTCATGTGGCTATAGCTGATATAATATGCATTGTTTTATAGTCTATACTGGGCTTTATGTTCATGTAGCTGTTATACCATATTTTACGTTACTATAGCTGATATAGTTTTTTACTTTACTATAGTAGATACTGTGCTTCAAGTTACCATAGCTGATATACGGTGCATTTATACCACTATAGCTGGAATACTGGGTTATACGTTACTGTAGTATATACTGTGTTTCATGTTATCATACCTGGTAAACTGTGCGTTAAATGTTATTGGAACTAAATATGGTGTCTCACATTATTATAATGAAGTTATAGGACATGGGTGTCCCTATAGCTGATATTGTACTTTACGTTACTGTAGCTATATACAGTGCATTTGTGTTATCATATTTATATACCATATTTTACACTACCATAGATAGATAGTATATTGGGCATTTACGTTGTTTTAGCTGATATATGGTGCATTACGTTACCATAGCTAATACACTGTGCATCAATGTTACTGACATGCTCGGCATGAATGTTATTACAGCCAATATACTGCACTTCATGTTACTATAGTTAGTATACTGTGTGTCGATGTTATCATAGCTAGTATACTGTGCATTATGTTACTATAGCTGATATACCGGACATAATTCTTACTGTAGTGGATATACGGTGTTACGTTATCACAGCAGATACTGTGATTTGCGGTACTATAGCTGATATACCATGCATTAGAGTTACTAGAAGTTTATGTCGTACATACTGGCCACGTCGGGCACTCGAGGCCTTGTCATCTCGTTAGTACCATGTTAGGGGCATGTTATACGCATTCTGTTGTGGTTACAGGCAATCTGTCCACATACTTTACATCGTTTCATGTCATCTGTCAGGGCTAGTAGGGATTCTGCCACATATATTATACATAGCCTCAGTGGTTTCTGTAATGTTTGGAAGTGGTGTTCTGACTAAGGCTAAGTTTCTACTTGTTTTTTTGTCCTGCGTTTTTTGGGTAGAAAAAAACGCCTGAAAAAATGCCAGTGCAAGGTTCTGCATCTGGCGTTTTTTCTGGCGTTTTTTCATTTGTGTGCAAACTGCATTTTTGTCACCTTTTGGCGTTTTTTTATGGTACCCAAAATTAGTTGGGTACCAAAAAAATATAAAAAAAAGGATGCAGTAGTGATGGAAAAAATGTATTTAACGAAATCTACATTTTTTATAGCAAAATTGTAATTAATGTTTAATAAAGTGTGTGTGTTTAACTTTTTTCTCTATTTTTTACATTTTTCAGGTAGTACTACTGCTCCCAGCATGGAACACACTCTTCCATGATGGGAATAGTAGTACCTGTAGTAATAGACATATCGCCCTGGGTCTCAGTGCTGACACCTGATGCGATATACAGCGCTCACATCTCTGCACTATACTGTGTCAGTAGTGACATCCACTGTGATGTGTCGTTAACTGCAAGTACTACACTCCCAATATGGAGCACACTCTGATCCATGCTGGGAGCTGTAGTACCTGCATTAATAGACAGATTGCAGCGAGTGTAACTTCTGACACCCACTGCGATCTGTCTATTAATGCAGGTACTACAGCTCCCAGCATGAAGCAGAGTGTGCTCCATGTTGGGAGTAGTAGTACCTGCAGTTAAGGAAAGATCACAGTGGATGTCACTACTGAGACCCGCTGTGATCATCCTGTTTAATGTATAGAGGCAGCGGCTGCTCTTCTATGGTCCCCTGCACTGACATATATATACACATATTCATATATCCCACAGAGAGCTGTGATTGGCTGGAACCATCTGGCCAATCACAGCTCTCTGTGGGAAATATGTATAGGTGTATATATGCGTCAGTGCAGGGGACCATAGAAGAGCGGCCGGCCACATCTATACATTATACAGGAGGATTGCAATGGGCAATCTGTCAATTAGTACAGGTACTACTACTCCCATCATGGAACAGTGTGTTCCATGCTGGGAGTAGTAGTACTACCTAAAAAATGTAAAAATTAAATAAAATAAAAAAGAAAGTGAAAAAGACACACACACTTCATTTTTATTATTGTTGGCTACATTTTTAGGTCCTGGCCCGCCCACATAAATTGATCCCTGTTTAACCTCTTCAGGACACAGGGCGTATGGATACGCCCTGCATTCCGAGTCCTTAAGGACCGAGGGCGTATCCATACGCCCGTGGGAAATCCGGTCCCCACCGCTAGCCGGTTGGGGACCGGAGCCGGATGCCTGCTGAAATCATTCAGCAGGCACCCTGGCACATCGCCCAGGGGGGTCCTGAGACCCCCCATGTCGGCAATCGGAGAAAATCGCATGTCAATTCAGACATGCGATTTTCTCCAATTCCGGGCTGATCGGGTCTCTGGTGAGTTGTCAGCAAAAGGCCCCAATCAGCCTAAAGGATAGGAGTGAGATCGCAAAGCTGCGATCTACTCCTATCCCCTGCCATTACTCAGAGTTCTGATCAATGGCAGCGCAGGACAGGGGGTTGCCATGGCAACCCCCCGGTCTGCCCGCCCCTGAATGTCGAGGGGCTCTGAAAAGAAGATGGAGGCCGTACCTGCAGGAGAAGATGCCTGGGGACCTGGGATCTTCGCTGGAGCCTGCAGGATCCTGATCAGGTAGGGAATCGACAGGGGGGGGGGGGGGGAATTGAAAGTGAAAATAAATCGATCTTCACTGTGGCAACCACTAGGGGGGCCAAACTGCAACTCCCAGCATGCCCAGAGAGCCAAAGGCTCTCTGGGCATGCTGGGAGTTGTAGTTTTGCAACATCTGGAGGGTCACAGTTTGGAGACCAATGTTACAGTGGTGCCCAAACAGTAGCCCTCCAGATGTTGCCAAACTACAACTCTCAGCATGCCTCGACTGCCCAGGCATGCTGGGAGTTGTAGTTCTGTAACATCTGTCCCTTCAGATTTAGCAATTTTCATGACATTTTTTAAAATTGCTGCTCTACTTTGAAGCCCTCTAATTTTTTCAAAAAGCAAAAGTATGTCCATTTTATGATGCCAACATAAAGTGGACATATTGTATTTGTGAAGAAAAATAAAATTTATTTGGAATATCCATTTTCCTTACAATTAAAGAGCTTCAAAGTTAGAAAAATGCAAAATTTTCATGAAATTTGGGGATTTTTCACCAAAAAAGGATGCAATTAACGCCGAAAATTTACCACTAAAATAAAGTAGAATATGTCACGAAAAAACAATCTCAGAATCAGAATATTCGGTAAAAGTGTTTTCGCGTTATTAATTTGTAAAGTGACGGTGGTCATAATTGCGAAAAAGGGCTCAGTCCTTAAGGTGAAAAAGGGCTGCGTCCTTAAGGGGTTAAAAATTTATAAAAATTTTGTAATAAAAAAGATACATTTTGTGAGATACAATTTTTTCCTTCACTACTGTATCTTTTTCATTTATTTTTTTTAATCGTACGCTACGAAATCTTATTAAAAAAAAGGTATCTCAATCACTTTTTTGGACCGCTAAAGTCCAAAAAAGAATAAAAACCGCCTGCAAAAACGCCAAAGTTAAAACCTACATATAGTTTTTCTTGGCGTTTTTTCACTCCTATAGACTTCTATGGGAGAAAAACACCAAAATTTTGACAAAAAAAATGTCAGTGACTCAACATGCTGCGATTACCAACGATTTCAAAAACGCAAAAAAAAAGAGTGAAAAAAAAAAAACGCCAAAAGGATTAAAAAAAACGCCAAAGTGAAAAACGCCAAGTGGAATAAGAATTTTGCGATTTCTCATTGATTTAAAGCTAACATCTGGCCGCAGCATTTTTGTGGCCCAAAAAATCGCCATGCTGCAGAATTGGCGTTTTTCTTGGCATTTAAAAAATAAAAACAAGTGGAATTCCAGCCTAACTCACAGGCACATATCCTCATTTCGGTTACATTTGGTTTAAAGATACTCAGGCTATTTCAGCTTTATGTCATTTTGTTATAGGTCAGGTTTACAGACTCACATTATATGGTGCACTTATTAGTTCATATCTGTGATGTGCTCGTTCTCCTTGTGTTTCTCAATTCCTATAGCTGTCTGGTTGGGTTATCTGAGATTGATGTGCCTACAGACCTGTAATATCGGTGAGATTTCAGGTGTGTAGACATTTCAATATCTTCCACATCCTTTATTTTTAGGTTTATTTTGTTACTTTTTAGTATCACTGTATGTTTCAGGTGTTAATTTATTGCAACTCGAGTATACCTCATAATTTCGGTTATTATGTGTCAGACTCTTAATGTCTGTCATGTTTGTAGGTTGCCCTTGGTGTTACATGTTTGTTACGTGGCTTCTCTAGGACAGGGCAGTGAATCTGTTACCTTCAGGTTTGGTGATGATTCTACGATGTATGCTGGTTTCTGGTTAGTTTTGTCACCCCTACAGGTTCAAGCAGTCTTTCAACCTGTCACGTTTTTAGGCTGATGATATTATTTGTCATATATGTATTCATTGACTCACATGGTAATATTATGGAGCATGCTGTTTGGTTTCGGTTGACCTGTCACAGGTACATAAAAATGATGGTTACAACGTGCTAGGTTTACCTGCCACTGCTGATTAGTTGCTTCACTATGCGGGTGAAGAAAGCTACTCATCAGTAACTGTAGACTCAGGCTGCTGCTGCTGCTGATGAAACTGGTACTGGTCCTGCCACTCTACCCCTCCCCAGCAGCCATGGCAGTGGAACGTGAGCACAGAGGGCCCCCCCAGTCAGACCTGCGAGAGGATGGATGATGGCACAGATAGACATTGGCCAACGGACTGAGTAGGATGTCTTTGTAGTAGGGCGATTTGTCCTCCCTCTCAGTGGGTGTAAAAAAGGCCCTCATTTTGTGCCAGTAGCGGGGGGTCCAACAAGGTGGAGAGCCAGAAGTCATCCCGCTTACAAATGGTGACAATTCGGCAGTCACTGCGCAAGCAGGTGAGAAGTCATCGTGCCATTTGTGCAAGTGACTCTGAGGGACTCCCTGCCTCCATTTCCACAATGTGCCCCCAGGTAGGTCATGCCTCCAATAGGTAGTTCCTCCAGGTAGGTAATGCCATCAGGTAGATAGTGCCCCACCAGTAGATAGTGCCCTCAGTAGATAGTGTCGCCAGTAGATAGTGCCCCCGGGTATATAGTACCCCGAGTAGATACTAGCTACCCCTGTAGTAGCAGCCCCTGTGCTGATTTTAAAGGGCCCGCAGCCTGTCCCGGTGTCTAAGTGAGTAGGGGCTTGAGAGGGGGGGGGTTGGGCAGAGACTTGAGGTTAGAGGCTGGTAAGTGGGATAGATACAGATAGGTAGCTAGATAGATACATAAGTAGATAGATATGAGATAGCTAGATATGAAAGATAGAGAGATAGATAGATATGAGAGATCGATGGGGCCCACAGCCCGTCCCTTCTTCTAAATGAGTAGGGGCCCCGGTGGGGGGAGGGTGTAGACCTGTGGTTAGGGGCTGGTGGTGAGATAGATAGATAGATAGATAGATAGATTAGTGTTTCGCAATCAGGGTGTCTCAAGCTGTTGCAAAACTACAACTCCCAGCATGTCCACAAAACCACAGGCATGCTGGGAGTTGTAGTTTTGCAACAGCTGGAGGCACCCTGAGATGGAGGTAAATAGATATTATCTTATTGTTTCTCAAATAGGGTGCCTCCAGCTGTTGCAAAACCACAACTCCCAGCATGCCTTTGGCTGTGTGGGCATGCTGGAAGTTGTAGTTTTGCAAGAGCTTGATGCACCCTGGTTGAGAAACAATTAGATATTGCCTATTTAACTCCCATCAACCCATAAATTGCAACCTGTCCCCCTCCCACATGGGAAGTAACATGTACTTACTTTGTTGGGTGGCACCAGCGGTGGGCATGGGAAGGCTACCTCTTCCCAATAGCAGGTGGATGTCAGGGTCTGTAGAGGAGCAGGACACAAAGCATGTGCTACGAGGCCCTGGGGGGGTTCGGTCGGACTGGGGGTTGGGGGAGGAGGAGCGTTCCTCTCTGCTCTCCTCCTCCTAGCGGGTCAGCACGGCCTCAGCCCCTACACTGATTTTAAAGGCCTGCATGTCACAGGTTTAGTAAAAAAAAAAGTGCTGGCAGCAGCAGGCCCCCTCTAAGACTCGGGCAGTGCCCGACCATCAGTCTGCCAATTGAAGGAGACTGCTGTTTAAATAGCGGTCTACTGTTCCAGTGCTGGGGCTGCTGCAGAGGGTTCAGCTGGGGCCTAGTCCCCCCTGGGAGCTTGGGCCCTTTTCTAGGGTACTGGGTGTACACCCCTGACAGCTGCCTAGAGTATTGGTATGACATTTGCTAAGCACCAGTCCTATGGAACAATCCCTGTCATTATAGAATCTCTAAATGTAAGGACTAAGGGTCTGTCTAGCATGGTACTTCATTCCTGCAAAACCCAGGAATGAATGCCATCTGGGCCTGGTGATTTGTGTGTTTTAATGTTACTAAGGCAGCACCACACTTTTTGTTGGGTTAAACAGGTGAAATTTGCTGAATAATTTACATTATCCCTTCCCCTGTTATTTGACAATCTACTAAATGCTGAGAAGACAGCATTTAGTAGATTGGCCTTTTCCTTTTTCACTATTACACAGGTTGTGTGGTATTACACCTTGGCTGCATTCACTTCAGTGGAAATGAGCCGCAATACCTCACACAATCTAGTTTTTTGCTTGACCAATTACACTGTGTAATGACATCCCTCATTTTGGTTTAAGTTTCTACTTAACACTGCGGCCAGATGTTAGCTGTAAATCAATGAGAAATCGCAAAATTCATTTTCCACTTGACGTTTTTCAGTTTGGCGTTTTTTTTATCCTTTTGGTGTTTTTTCACAGTTTTTTGGCGTTTTTCAGCTCCTTGGTAGTTTTGCAAAATCGCAGCATGTTGAGCCACTGGTGTTTTTCCCCTGAAATCGTGGCATTTTTCTCCCATACAAGTCTATGGGAGTAAAAAAAAACGCCAAGAAAAACGCCATGTGGATTTTAACTTTGGCCTTTTTTCAGGCGGTTTTTATTCTCTTTTGGACTTTAGCGATCCAAAAAAGTGATGGAGATACCTTTTTCTTTCAAATTCAGAAAAAGGTTTATTGAACAAATCAGTAATGACAAAAACTCAATAAAGCAAGCAATGTACGGTAACAACGGCCTGAGGGGCCGAAATAGAGCAGATCAAAACATACAGGTAGTGTTAAAGAAATAAAACATTGGAACAAATGTGCGAAAGCACCAAGAGATATTAAGGTAAAAGAAATTGAGAAAACCGTCCAAACACCAGGGCAGGGGTATACAATCAGTAAAATGAGGGGCAAGCAAATAGAAAGCCAGGCTGCCCGGGCAAGTGGGCTGACAGGGACAGAAAAAAGAGACATATAATACAAGACCAAGACAGTATAACAGACGTAGAAGTCCGAGTGAAAAGGCATATAGAGAAAACGTTGAGAGGGTGGGAAAACCATAGACAATCCGGCCGGGGTGGGGACCGACCAGCAACAGACCCTCATAGGCACCAGGGAAGACAGAGGGGAACCGATTATACAAGGATTAGCTGAGAAGCCGGTATCTGGGGAAGAGCAAAAGGATGACCATGGGAGCCAAGTTGCAGCCCAACTAGAAGCATCCTCGGGGTGGATCACCAGAAGCTCCTCCATGTGTTTAATATGGGCCACTTCAGCGAACCATTCCTCTAGAGAGGGGGGGGGGGGGGCAGGATCTTTCCAGCGCCTGGGGATTACAGTTTTAGCCACCTGAAGGAGATGTCTCACGAGGGATTTCTTATATTTTGCCTGCGCCATGGGAAACATGTAGAGTAGAGCGGCTTCTGGGCTAAAAGGGACATGTATCCCCCACACCTTACTGATGACCTGTAAGATCTGCCAGAAGGATAGGAGTTTGGGGCAACTCCACCAGATGTGCGACATCAAATCCTCTCCATTACCACACCGCCAGCATGAGCTCGGAACAGAAGGATACCAGCGGTGCAAAGAAGTTTGCACCCGATACCATCAAGACAAAATTTTGTAACTTGTCTCCTGTGCCTTCGTGGCTTTGACAGCCTTGTGGGTAAGGAAAAAGCCCAGAGACCACTGGTCGCATGTGAAAGTCTTGCCCAACTCGGACTCCCAAGCCTGGCAAAATGACGGAAGGGATTCCAATCTAAGAGCCATCAAGAGGCCATAGATGGCGGAAATGGAGTGGCAAGGGTACGAGGAAGCTAGACACAGATGCTTGAACGGAGTCAGGTTGCTATGCAAGGAGGCTCTCCCCGGGAGACTAGAGTAGAAATGCTGTAGCTGGAGGTAGGCAAAGGGAGCGCATTGAGATAATGGGTGCTCCTCCAATAAAACTTGCAAAGGCTTAAGCACGCCTCCAGCTAGGACATGATGAAAGCGGAGGGGGCCAGACTGGGACACCGCAAAGAAAGCTCCTGTCCAGGAGGACCCAGGTGGGAATTGCGAATTATCCGAAATGGGTAGAAGGGGACCACTTCGATCAATGAGGCAAGCCCCCGATCCCACGAGACACAAGGCTGCCAAGGGTGTCGCGCATAGTAAAAAAAGTAGGGAAACTATTCTGCGATGCAGGAGACCAGGTCCACGGCAGGGTAGAGAGCTCTTTAGGGCATATGTCCTGGGCCAGACGATCCCAGAGTTTTGACTCGCTATTATGAAACAAGTCAAGCACACGGGCATGGGTGCAGGCTAGATAGTACAGACAGCAGTCCGGGAGACCAACCCCACCTAATAATTTGGGACAGGTCAGGGTGAGTCGGTTAATCCGGGGACGGGCGGAGGCCCACACGAAGGAACTAAAGCATGCCTGCACTTGCCTCCAGAAAAAAGATGGGATGTGGAGAAGGATTGTCTGCAGCAAATATAACAACCGAGGCAGCAGGGTCATTGTAATTATACTAACGCGGCCGAACCAAGAGAAGTCAGTACGGTTCCAAGTCTCCAGGTCCATCCGAAAACGGGCCAAGAGAGAGGAGAAGTCACGGGAAAACAGATGGGAAAGATTTGAAGGGATTACCATGCCCAAGTACCTAATTCCACCATTGGGCCAACTAAATGGGAAGGAGGATTGAAGGGATGACACTATACGGACAGGCAAGGAAACATTGAGAGCTTCTGACTTAGCAAAATTGATTTTAAAATTAGACCAGGCCCCAAAGGCAGACAGGCGAGACATTAAGCATGGGAGAGACACCAATGGGTCAGTAATGTACACCAGAAGATCGTCTGCAAAAGCAGAACACTTATACCTATGATCTCCAACAGTAACCCCATGAATATCGGGATCCGTTTGTCAGCCAGAAGAAATTCCATCAAGAGTAGGTACAGTAGGGGGGAAAGGGGGCAGCCCTGTCGGGTGCCATTATGAATCGCAAATGGAAGGGAAAGGGAACCATTTATCTTCAGACAGGCCCTAGGGGTGTTGTACAGGGCCAGAATGTTGGAGGAAAAACTGGGGCTTAGTCCCACGTGGCTTAGGGTTTGTGCCAGGAAGGACCAGGATATGCGGTCAAAAGCCTTTTTGGCATCAAGAGATAGAACCATCAGGGGCAATTGATTAGACTGTGCATAATGCATAATGTCTAAAGTTTTGATTGTGTTGTCCTTGGCTTCCCTCCCCGACACAAACCCCACCTGGTCAGGGTGTATGAGGGTGGGGAGAATGCTATTTAACCTAGTGGCTAAGAGTTTGGAGTAAATTTTTGGGTCGACATTGAGTATGGAAATAGGTCTATAGCTACCTCAGGAGCGAGGATCTTTCTCAGGTTTTGGCAACACAACCGCGTGGGCCACAGTCGAGGCCGCCGGCAGGGGAGTATCAGGAGATATGGAGTTAAAGGCCCGCAGAAGGATAGGGGATAGGGAATCCAGATGGGATTTATAGAACTTTGCAGTGAAGAGCGAGCACTTGTGTGCCAGTTCAAGCAAAGCTAATCTGTGTAGGGCCTGACTAAGGGTGTGGGCTTTGTCACATTTCAATCTAGAGCCATGTCTAATGAGGACCCCCCGGAGGACACACTTGAGCACCTCCCAGTGGACAAAATGTGCGGTGGTGTCCGATACAAGGTCGGAAACAGTTCTGGTAAGATCGGCCATGAATACCGTGTCCAGGAGGAGGGACTCATTCAACCTCCACGACCACTCAGACCTGTCAGGAATGGAAGCCGGAGGGAACAAAAGACAGGGGCATGATCCGACCAGAGGATGTTTCCAATCCTAGCATCAGACATAATCCAAGCGACTGTAGGACTCATTCGGAGGAGAAAAAAAACTATAGTCCCTGTCAGAGGGATGCTGTATACGCCATGGATCACACAGTTGGAGCAAGGCCAGAGATCATTTGACCCGTTTAATGGCAGAATAGGAAAGGCTGGAGCGTTTCGTGGAATTTTCCAGGGTGGGGTCCAGAGTCAAATTTAGGTCTCCACAGAGCATCACAGTCCCCTGCATCACATCCCCTGCATCACATCGTCCCTGGTTAGGGGCATAGACGTTAACCAAAGTGATAACTCTGCCACCCAAAAGCAGGGAAAGGATCATGTACCTAGCATTAGGATCTAAGATTACATTAGTAACTTGGTGGACCAGTGACTTATGGATGGCTATGGCGACCCCCTTGGACCTAGACTCGGGATTATTAGTGCAAAACCAGACAGGGAAATATTTCTTTTTAAGGGTCGGGGTGTGGCCCTCCTTAACCCCTTAAGGACGGAGCCCATTTTCACCTCTAGGACGAAGCCCTTTTTTGCAAATCTGACCACTGTCACTTTAAACATTGATAACTCTTGAATGCTTTTAGTTATCATTCTGATTCTGAGACTGTTTTTTCGTGACATATTCTACTTTAATATAGTGGTAAATTTTTGTGGAAACTTGCATCCTTTCTTGGTGAAAAATCCCAAAATTTGATGAAAAAAATTAAAATTTAGCATTTTTTTTAACTTTGAAGCTCTCTGCGTGTAAGGAAAATGGATACTCCAAATAATTTTTTTTTGGATTCACATATACAATATGTCCACTTTATGTTTGCATCATAAAATTGATGAGTTTTTACTTTTGGAAGACACCAGAGGGCTTCAAAGTTCAGCAGCAATTTTCCAATTTTTCAAAAAATTTTCAAACTCGCAATTTTTCAGGGACCAGTTCAGGTTTGAAGTGGATTTGAAGGGTCTTCATATTAGAAATACCCCATAAATGACCCCATTATAAAAACTGCACCCCCAAAGTATTCAAAATGACATTCAGTAAATGTTTTAACCCTTTAGGTGTTTCACAGGAAAAGCAGCAAAGTGAAGGAGAAAATTCAAAATCTTCATTTTTTACACTCGCATGTTCTTGTAGACCCAATTTTTGAATTTTTACAAGGGGTAAAAGGAGAAAATATATACTTATATTTGTAGCCCAATTTCTCTTGAGTAAGGACACACCTCATATGTCTATGTAAAGTGTTCGGCGGGCGCAGTAGAGGGCTCAGAAGCGAAGGAGCGACAAGTAGATTTTAGAGAGTACGTTTTTCTGAAATGGTTTTTTGGGGGCATGTCGCATTTAGGAAGCCCCTATGGTGCCAGAACAGCAAAAAAAAACACATGGCATACCATTTTGGAAACTAGACCCCTTGAGGAATGTAACAAGGGATAAAGTGAGCCTTAATACCCCACAGGTGTTTCACGACTTTTGCATATGTAAAAAAAAAAAAAAAAATGTCACTAAAATGTGGGTTTCCCCCCAAATTTCACATTTTTGCAAGGGTTAATAGCAGAAAAGACCCCCCAAAATTTGTAACCCCATCTCTTCTGAGTATGGAAGTACCCCATAAGTGGACCTGAAGTGCACTGCGGGCGAACTACAATGCTCAGAAGAGAAGGCGTCATATTTGGCTTTTTGAGAGCAAATTTTTGCTCGGGGGGGCATGTCGCATTTAGGAAGCCCCTATGGTGCCAGAACAGCAAAATAACCCCCACATGGCATACCATTTTGGAAACTAGACCCCTCACAGAATGTAATGAGGGGTACAGTGAGCATTTACTCCCCCCCCCCCCCCCCCCACTGGTGTCTGACAGATCTTTGGAACAGTGGGCTGTGCAAAATTTTTCATTTTCACGGACCACTGTTCCAAAGATCCGTCAGACACCTGTGGGGTGTAAATTCTCGCTGCACCCCTTATTACATTTCCGTGAGGGGTGTAGTTTCCAAAATGGTATGCCATGTGGGGGTTATTTTGCTGTTCTGGCACCATAGGGGCTTCCTAAATGCGACATGCCCCCCCGAGCAAAATTTGTTTTTTTTTTGCGTTTGTCAGAACCGCTGTAACAATCAGCCACCCCTGTGCAAATCACCTCAAATGTACATGGCGCACTCTCCCTTCTGGGCCTTGTTGTGCGCCCCCAGAGCACTTTGCGCCCACATATGGGGTATCTCCGTATTCGGGAGAAATTGCATTCCAAATTTTGGGGGGCGTTTTTCCCTTTTACCTCTTGTTAAAATGAAAAGTATAGGGCAACACCAGCATGTTAGTGTAAAACATTTTTTTTTACACTAACATGCTGGTGTAGACCCCAAATGTTCCTTTTCATAAGGGGTAAAAGGTGAAAAAGCCCCCCAAAATTTGTTAGGTAATTTCTCCCGAGTACGGCGATACCCCATATGTGGCCCTAAACTGTTGCCTTGAAATACGACAGGGCTCCAAAGTGAGAGCGCCATGCGCATTTGAGGCCTGAATTAGGGACTTGCATAGGGGTGGACATAGGGGTATTCTATGCCAGTGATTCCCAAACAGGGTGCCTCCAGCTGTTGCTAAACTCCCAGCATGCTTGGACAGTCAATTGCTGTCCAGAAATGCTGGGAGTTTTTGTTTTGCAACAGCTGGAGGCTCCATCTTACAAACACTGCCATACAATACGTTTTTCATTTTTATTGGGGAAGGGGGGTGGGGGGGGCAGTGTACGTGTGTATATGTAGTGTTTTACTCTTTATTTTATGTTAGTGTAGTGTTTTTAGGTTACATTCACACTGGCGGCGGATTACACTGAGTCTCCCGCTAGGAGTTTGAGCTGCGGCAAAAAATTTCCCGCAGCTCAAATTTGTAGCGGGGAACTCACTGTAATCTGCCGCCAGTGTGAATGTAGCCTGTACATTCACACGGGAGGGGGGGTCAAAACTACAACTCCCAGCATGCACTGACAGACCATGCATGCTGGGAGTTGTAGTTTTGCAACAGCTGGAGGCGCACTGGCTGGAAAACCTTGAGTTAGGTTCTATGACCTAACTCAGTATTTTCCAACCAGTGTGCCTCCAGCTGTTGCAAAACTACAACTCCCAGCATGTACTGATTGCGGAATGGCATGCTGGGAGATGTAGTTATGCAATGGCTGGAGGCACGCAAGTACAACTCCCAGCATGCCAAGACAGCCTTATGCTGTTCCTGAATGCTGGGAGTTGTAGTTTTGCAATATTTAGAGGGGTTGTAAATCACTGTCCAGTGGTCTCAAAACTGTGGCCCTCCAGATGTTGCAAAACTACAACATGCAGCATGCCCAGACAGCAAACTGCTGTCTGGGCATGCTGAGAGTTGTAGTTTTGCAACATCTGGAGGGCTACAGTTTGAGACCACTTAGTGATTTACAACCTGAACCCCTCTAAATATTGCAAAACTACAAGTCCCAGCATGCCCACACAGCAAACAGCTGTCTGGGCATGCTGGGAGTTGTAGTTTTGCAACATCTGGAGGGCCACGGTTTAGAGTCTGAATTGACCTGCGATTTGCGCACATCGCGGTCATGGGGGGGTCTCAGGACCCCCCTCGGCGATGTGCCGGGATGCCTGCTGTTAGATAACAGCAGTCATCCCGGTCCGATCACCGCTACCGGTGACACGGCGCTCCCGGAACCCCGCGATGTACATGTACGTCGCCGCGCGCCAAGTGACACTTCGCGGCACCGTACATGTACGTCGCTCGTCGTGAAGGGGTTAAACATTGAAGCCTTTGACGTTGAAGGCGATGTTGAGGTCCACCATGGGAGGAAGGGGTAGGGTCACCAATCAGAGCCGCCCCGGCAGGTGTAAGAACAAGCAGACAAGAGGAGAACGGGAAAAAAGTAGGAAATAACACCAAAAAAAAAAAAAAAAAAGGAAAAAAGAAAAGGGTGAGAAAGAGGAACCCTAACCTAGAGGGGGGAAATCAGAAGCCACAAAACACGAGGGGGAGCCCAGGACAGCACCCCAACATGGAGAAATGAGAAACAAGAGTAGGACACAAAGCGTTCAAGCGAAAATAGCAATAAAGTGGTACAGAAGGCTGGGAGAATCCAAAAGAGCAGACCAAGTGAGAGTGAGAAGTAGACAGAGGAGAACAAAGGGTAAGTGGGAAAGGAAACCTAGATGGAAAGGAAGGACTACAAAGGAGGGCAGGAGGGAATAGAGAGTGGGGGAGAAGAGAATGGAAAGGGAAGACATGGGGAAGAAAACGGCAAAGCATGGGTGCAATGACAGTTACAACGCAAACCAGTAAAAGACGTCCCAGGAGGTCTTCAAGGTCAACCTGCAACAATATAGAGCAAAAAACAACAGAAAAGGCAGGTTAAACAATGACTATAAAGCTGATGATGGACCTCCCAGATCAGCCCTGTGGTCCAGAAGGAGCGGAATCCCAACGCGTCACCAAGCATTGCTTGTGGGTGCCCCTCTGCGGCTGAGAAGAGCGGGACTGCTTGGCCTAGGGGACCGCTGGACAGGTCTCTTGGGGACACCAGAAGACAATTGAGGCCAGTCTGGCAGGGGGATAGATGGCAAGTCCAAGTCCCGCAGGAAGCCAGGCAAATCTTCCGGAAAGCGAATTGTGAAGGTCTGTCCATTCTTGTGTACAGAAAGGGCAAAGGGGAAGCCCCAGCGGTAGGGGAGGTCACGCTCCCATAGGATCTCAAGGACGGGTTTGAGGGCTGCACGCTGAGCAAGGGTATGGCGAGACAAGTCCGGGAACAGTTGTATCTGGACATCCTTGTAGAGAATCCGTCTACGAGAGCGAGCAATGCGGAGAATATTTTCCTTGATGGCATAAAAATGAACCTGGCATATCACGCGGGTTCCGGTCATCCGAGCTAGCAGGTCGAAGAGCCTTATGTGCTCTGTTTAGTTCAATTTGGGCGTCCGGAGCACGGTCCAACAAGTCATTGAAGATATATAGCAAGGCCGAATACAGTTCGTCGGGGCCCACTGCTTAAGGTAAGCCGCGGAAGCGGATGTTGTTCCATCTGTTACGGTTTTCAATGTCATCCAGATGTTGTTGTAGGGTGAACAGTTGAGCACTATGCTGCGTTACCACCTCCTGTAGAGCTTGGATAGAAAAAGAAGCTTGTGCTACCTCCACCGCTTCCATTCTAGTAGATAAGGCTGAAACGTCTTAACGAAGTTTAACAAATTCTGCCTTACATTCTGCCACCAGTTGTTTAGCCAAGGAAGAAAAATCAGCTTTCGTGGGAATTGATGCAACCAGGGAACGTAAGTCTGTAAGCGTGACAGGGTGGTCATAGTGCTGGGACAAGCCATGATGCAGTGGGAAATGGTCCCCCAACAGGGTCCGAGTGGTGGGTAGAGGAGCAGGACCACATGAGGGATACCTAAAAATGGAGGGAGTACCCCTCAGGCTAGGCGGAGGGTCTTGCGGGGAGGCAGGCGGGGTCCCTCCAATAGTAATTGTTGCGGCAGGCCTCGGGGCCTGTTGGGGTACGCCAGGGTCCACAGCAGACGGACATGGAGAGCAGTGGGGTAGGGAGTCCCAGGAGGAGCCAGAGGACCAAGGGGGGCAAGCAGCGGCCCCTTGACTGATATGTTGCATATGATTGGGTAAAACATAGAAGACTTGCACCGGAGAAGGACAGGGGAGGGGGGGCAGAGGGCCAAACTTCACTGACCAAGTCCAGACCCAATCCCACTCCCATCACGGAAGGAGAATGTTGTCCAGCTGGGACAGCATGAAACTGATAAGCGGCAACAGGGGTACTGGATGGATGCGTAGCTGTAGCGGAGATGGTGGATGTATGGACGGCTGCAGCATAGGTTGCAGACGGATTGACGGCTGCAGCTGGGGCTATGGATGGATAGGTGACTGCTGCTGAGGTGAAGGATGAATTTATAGCAGCAGCTAAAGTTGCAGTTGGATGGATGGTTGCAGCTGAGGTCATGGATGGATAGATGGCTGCAGCGGAGGTAGTGGATGGATGAATGGCTGCATCTGAGGTCATGGATGGATGGATAACTGCAGCTGAAGTAGTGGATAGATGGATGGTTGCAGCTGAGGTTATGGATGGATAGATGGCTGCAGCTGAGGTAGTGAATGGATGAATGGCTGTATCTGAGGTCATGGATAGATGGATAACTGCAGCTGAAGTAGTGGATAGATGGATGGCTACAGCTGAGGTTATGGATGGATGGCTGCAGCTGAGGTTACGGATGGATGGTTGGCTGCAGCTGAGGGTACGGATGGCTGCAGCTGAGGAGGGGCTGAAGACTACAGCAGGGGCTGTGGGGAGGAGAAAGGCTGCAGGGGAATGGGAGGCTGCAGCTGAGGAAGGGTAGGAGGTTGCAGCTGAGGAATGGACGGTGGCAGCTAGGACAGTGGGGGATTGAAATGCAGCAACAGAGGCATGTGGGTGCCCTTAGGAGCAGTCAGTCTCCTTCATTGGGGACAGCTGAAGGGCAGGTGAATCATCCCCTGTCCTGGAAGGTAGTGAGCAGGAGGGCACAGTGTAGGAGGCGAGCTCCAAGCCTACCTGTGGCCCAGGGATGTCAGAAAGCAGTTGCTCGCGGCGCCGCCATCTTGCCGGGCACGCGGCTCATCTGTGCAGCGCGGCTGTGCTGATACTTGGTCCGGCTGCAGCGGAGACCTCGGGACAGGACCCGCTGATGATGGCAAGGGGAGCGGCATGGTGGCTGAGGGAGCTGCAGGCATAGAGGCAATTCCCTCCTGTTCAGCAGTCCCGGCAGTCATATTGCCCGGAGGCAGCAAGGAACTCCGACGAGGCTGGTATCTTGTAAAATAAGAGGCTAGGTCTGGCTGAGGAGAAGAGGGTCTGGACAGGGTCCCCCTCTTGGACTTTTTAGAGGATCTCCCCATAGATAACGCCTGTGTCAGCAGGAATAACGGGTGCAGGACCGGAGCTCCACTAGCACACGTCCTCATTCAGGTAGTACCTGCAGTTAAGGACAGATCACAGCGGGTATCACTCCTGACATCTGCTGTGATAGTCCTATCTATTGCAGAGATGTGGAGCGGCACTATAAAGCGCTCGCATCTCTGCACTATACTCCAGCCATTGATGTGACTAGAACATCACTCATTCATATTTCCCTCTGAGAGCTGTGATTGGCTACAACCGTTCGACCAATCACCACTCTGGGAGGAAAATATGAATGAGTGATGTTCTATTCACATCACTGGCGAGAGTACAGAGCAGAGATGTGAGCGCTGTATAGAGCTGCTCCGCATCTCTGCTATATTATGAATGATCGCATCAGGACTGACACCCTGAGCAATATGTCTATTAGTACAGGTACTACTACTCCCATCATGGAACAGTCTTTATTAATAAAAAATTAATAAAAATTGCATTATAAAAAATATGAATTCTGTTAAATACATTATTTTCCCATCACTACTGCATCCTTTTTTTTTTTTGGGTACCCAACAAATATTGGGTACAAAAAAAAAAAAACGCCAAAGGGGCCAAAAATGCAATTTAAACACAAATGAAAAAGCGCCAGAAAAAAACGCCAGATGCAGGAAATTGCACTGGCGTATTTTCAGGTGTTTTTCTTGAGTTATTTTTTTTTTTTTCAAACCAAAAACGCAGGACAAAAAACAAGTAGAAACTTAGCCTTACCATAAAATGTATGGCGAAACCCAGAAAATATTATTTATGTCGGAAGTTGAAAAGGGTTTTGTTTTCACGCTGTACACTTTACAGTAAAAAAAATACATGTTTTCTTCTATTATTATTGTACTGCTCTAAAAAAGCTAACTTTTTATTTATTTATAATTTTTATTTTTTTTTACAAAATAAGTATATTTAAAATTGCCCTATTTTTCCTGTATACAAGGGCTAATTTTTGCACCTTGACCTGCAGTTTTACAGACCACAGCTCTAAAATTAGCTTTATGTATAAAATATAGAAGCAGCAGTGCTATATCCATTAAGAACTCTGAAAGTAACAAGCTAACTCACAACCCATAATGTTATTGATCCTGTACGGTGAAAAGCGTTAACATAGAAAAAAAAAAGTTCAAAATTGCTGCTTTTTGGTCTCATCACGATCCAAAATAAATTTATTGGATTGTGATGAGAACAAAAAGCAGCGATTTTGAACTTAAAAATGTTTTAAATTTTTTTTTACGTTTATGCTGTTCACCGTATGGGATCAATAACATTATGGGTTGTGAGTTGGCTTGTTAATTTCAGAGTTCTTAAAGGATATAGCACTGCTGCATCTATATTTTATACATAAAGCAAATTTTAGGGCTGTGTGTTACATGATTGAGAATGTAGAAGCAGATAGCAACCCCATCTGCCTTGTCAGCCAGGCTGCATCCACAGTCATTTAGGGCTATGCAAAATTAAATAACCATGTTTAAAGGAAAATTGTCAGATATTTTCTCCCTCACTATCCACAGGTACTGATGGGTAGTGCGGGAGACGTTTATTCCAACGAGCCCTACCTTGCCCGGATCTGCCGGCCGTTTGCCCACATTTGTAGTTTTATTCTATGGGGAAATCTTGCTGTAACTGGCACGAGCGGGGCTTCTGCAGCTTAACTGGCACTGATGTCAGCGCCACTTATGAATATTCATCCTCCAGTTCCAGTTCTCCCTCTCTTCTCCGCTCCTAACTGAAGGGAGGGGGGATGAATATTCATAAGCGGCACTGACGTCAGTGCCAGTAAAGCTGCAGAAGCCCCGCCCATTCCAGTTACAGCAAGATTTCCACATAGAATAGAACTACAATTGCGGGCAGATCTGGGCAAGGTAGGGCTCATTGGAATTGGCTTCTCCCGCACTATCCATCAGTATCTGTGGATAGTGCAGGAGAAAATATCTGACAGTTTTCCTTTAACGTGTTAGCAGTGCTTTTAATGTAATTTCATATATTCTTCTTTCCACAGGATCAAGATTTTTCTGTTCTGCATCCTGGCGATCCTGCATTTCTGAGCTTGGATAACAAGATAATCCCTTATACTGGAAAGCAACCCATTTACCCTGTGTTTGTTAATGAGGCAGCTTATTATGAGAAGAATATTGCTTTTATAGTGGCTGAGAAGATTCAAGTATCTGTACCTGCACTTACCTCCATAAGTGAGAAGAGAACTCTATAGACTAAGTGGATGTATTTTAAAAAGGCCTATATGAAAACAGTATTAAAATAACTAATAATGGATTTAGAATTAAAGGGGTACTAAGGTAAAAAACGAATTTTCTTAAATTAACTGGTGACAAAAAGTTAAACAGATTTGTAAATTACTTCTATTTAAAAATCATAATCCTTCCAGCACTTATCAACTGCTGTATACTACAAAATGTTTTTCAAACCAATACATAATAGGTATATAATGTTATATATCCTGCACAGTGGATGCCATAAAGAAACAACAAAAAGGTGCAACAATTGCTAATTTTGGTTAAAAAAAAGTGGAATAAAAATGATCAAAAGGTAGAATGTATCTCAAAAATGGTACCAATAAAAAATACAGCTCGTCCTGTAAAAAATTAAAAGGTTATAGCTGTCAGAACATGGCAACACAAAAAACATGAAAAACTATATAAAATCGTACTGACCCACCTAATAAAGATAATGGCCCTGATTTACTAAGAATAGAGTGTAGTTTCCTTTGTGGGTTTTAATTTCCTACATTTTTTTTCCAATGTATTTACTAAGGTTTCCCTACATTTTACACTTTTCCCTACATTTTGCTTTTTTTTTTTTTACACATTCTCAGATCTGTCTGGTTTTCCTCAGCTCAAATCCACTACATTTTGCGTGGAAACCTTAGTAAATATGTTAGGTTTTGTGAAAATGTCAGGGACATGCCTCCTTTTCAGCAGCCATGCACAAATCTGTCATAGACAAAATCTGGCCCACAACCCGACAAAACATGTTGGGTTTACAATAGTAAATCAGGGCCAATGTCATTATAAAAAAAACACAGAAATTTTCAAATTTTTTACAATATTTTGGAGTTTGTCACAAAAAATGCTGCATGTATCAACAAAAATATTAATACGAAGTACAATTTGTAAACAAAAAAAACAATCTCAGAATCACTGCCATCAGAAAAAGCATTCCAAATGTATTACCACTTCAAGAGACACACGTCACATTTAAAAAATGGGGCTTGGTAATAAAGCTCAAAACAGGCAGCATAATTAAGGGGTTAAGGAATTAACTGGTGGACAACACATATTGAAATCCTGGCAGTAGCTTTCCTCTCCTCTCTCCTTTGAGCATTAATAAATGTTTGGAACATGCCAGATATTCATGTATATGGTGAGATCAGGAGAGATACCTGCTGGCTGAAAAAAAACTTTGTCTGATCGCTACTGAAGCCTGTTAAAGCAGAGGACAAATGGTGCTATAGGTGAAATGTTTGTACCAGTTTAGTTATTTCTTTGGCTAACTTAGAACCAAGCTTCTTACAAGTAATGAGACAGATAAAACCCATGTATGCCTATTTCTATGGGAATTATTTTACAGCTCTGTACATAAGATTGTGAACATAAAGCTTAAGGAGTACCTGCCATCAAAAAAAAACTTTTATTATATTGTTCATTAACGTCTTCCCTAACAACTTTCTAATAACATGTCATTACCTAAAATGTTTATTTATAAATTTATTTTTCAATCAACGCGACGTCATTTTTCAATCAACGCAACGTCATGTGAATTATACATTTATTTTTCAATCAACGCAACGTCATTTTTCAATCACCGAGACGTCATGTGAAGCCCATGTAATTCTCCAATACAACTCTTAAAAATAGCTATACCAGACCTACAATTATCACATTAGATCATGGGAGGCCTGCATTGCATACACCAGCTTTATGATGGGAGGGTGCTGAGCATCTTTGAGAGGCTAAGAGACACTAAGATGTACGTCTCTCATAGATTTTGAACTCATGCCGGCCTGGCATGAGTCTGAAATCTCATTGCTGCCAGGCTGACAAGCAAGCACAGTACAGCTCCCTGCCTGTCAATCAGCCCGCAGCACAGCAGAGCGCGCTCCCGACATGGCTGTCCGCGTCATCAGGCTCCAGTAGCAGCACAGCAGCTCTGTGCTCCGATCTTCCTCTTCTCTGTAGGGCACATGCTGTTGTAAACAGAGAGGAGACTCAGGAGCTGCTGGCCCCACTGTGTTCACAGCCTCTATGCACACTCCCTAGAGAGATCGCAGCATAGAGGAGGAAGGGCGAAAGTGAGCCCAGGCAGGCTTCACATGACGTCGCATCTGCCGGGCCACGCCCCCTTCCTCCCTCTACATGGGCAGCAGAGTGAGCAGTGAACCAGAAAAGAGAAAAAGATACAAACGGGGTGTTTAGAAAAAAAAATTAACGCAGGGTTAGTGTCAGGTAAAGTCAGGGACAGATGGGGAGGGATTAGGGACAGTTTAGTTCATGATAGGTACTCTTTAATACCTTAAATAGACTTTACTAGTCAACTACTGAGAACAATGTAATCAATGGATCATGAGATCAGTGGTATAAAGTTATAAATTATATAAGCATGAAAATAGGAACATCTGAACATTTAAATAGTATTAGATTATGTATTTATTTAAATGCCTGATCAAACTGTTCCCCTCTCACCTGTCTTTTAAGGCATGGCCATTTTAGCAACAAAGGTTGAAACCTGATAAGATGGTGTGGCTAATGTTTTTGACATATCTTGGCTGAAATGTTTTTTACATATCTACTGTATAAGGGAAAACAAACCTATTTGCTATAGCCCAAAGCAACATAGAAATGTTAACCTGTTTTTAAATAAAAGTTTTAATCGTAATGGAAAGTTTATGCTAATTTTAGAAACCTGAAGTGTAAAAGCCACATCTGAGAAACATTTAAAATATAATAAATTGAGAATGCACTAATTTGCTGGCAAGGTCAGTGTGGGAACAACAGAAAATTGTATTTTGGAATGGGACTATTTTTAAGGGATACTGAGGCAAAAGAATTCTACCACACATATCAATTTTCCGCTCGGCAGTTGATGACTTTTCCTGCATAAATTAGTTCAGCTTTCCGGTGGGCTGGAAAAGGTGGATACAGTCCTAGGAGACTCTTTCCTAGGACTGTATCCACCTTTTCCAGCCCACCGGAGCACCTGAAGGCTGAACTAATTTACGCAGGAAAAGGCATCAACTGCCGAGCCAAGAAGTTTGTGACGAATCGAATTTACTGTAAGTTCGCTCATCTCTAATTTTCATCAAAAACAGGTTGTTGTTCATAGAATAAGCATGTCTGGTGAAAAACTCATTGTGATGCACAAGTTTCTAGTGGATAACTCTTCCTTATCCAACTGTCTCAAGTATGGTTTACCTATTCCAATGTTCATGGACATGTGCTGTTCAAAACTTCAAAACTGGCAACATTCACCTTTTCGTTACCTCTAACGTTAGTTGCATTATGCATTTCACCTCCAGATGGAACATTTCTAGATAAGTCCAAACTATCTCCAATTCCTTTGATCCCTAACCATCATTCACAAATGTTTTCCACAATGCATTTCTGCTATGGTGAAATCCAAATTAGGCTGGGTTCACACCATGTTTTGCCTATACAGGGACTGGGTCCGGCTGGGGGATGGGAAAACCGGGTTCTCTCGTAACCCAGCCTGACCCGGCCCGCATCTCATTCAATTGAATGAGTTGACCGGAAGTCAGATAGTGACTCCGGTCGGCTCATTTTATCCCCATATCCGGTTTTGTAACCGGACCTAAAACCATGGTATACTACGGTTTTAGGTACGGTCACAAAACTGGATACGGGGAAAAAATTAGCCGACCCGAGTCACTATCTGACTCTGGTCTGCTCATTCAAATGAATGAAATGCAGGCCGGGTACGGGAGCGCCTGGTTTTCCCATCCCCCAGCCAGATCCGGTCCCCCTATAGACAAAACGTGGTGTGAACCCAGTCTTACAGGTCTGATTACAACCTGCTTCTCTCCTATTAAATTTGTTCCTTCCACAATTCTATTCATGCTGTGATGAAACTCATCCTGAGTTCTTTGTTGTCATTCTATTTGAGGTGGATCAGTAACTTCTTTCTGCTCCCTACCTCCTCCTATGAACCAGATGCCCAACTCCAGACTTTCTGTAACTACACTCACTAAAATAAAATATGCTTACACATACAACAGTTACATAGTACTTTTGAAAAAAGACACATGTCCATCAAGTTGAAAAAGGAGGTGAAGGGAAGGGGCATGGCTAGATGAAGGGGAGGGGATGTGATTCTATATTTCTACATATGCATTATTGTTATTTTGTTCTAGCAATGTATCCAACCCTGATTGAAAGCTTTCAACTGTTCCTGCTGTGATCAGTTCCTGAGGCAGACTGTTCCATAAATTCACAGTTCTTATGTTAAAGAAGACTTGAACTCGGTGCTTCAATGAATAGCAAGCCTAACCTACTGTACCTGACTAACCAAGAACCTTACTACTAACTAGGCAGTTAAATTTGTGCCATATACTGCCGCATATGAGTATACCTTATAAAAAATAAGAGGGCATACCTTGAATAGAGATTACTGTAAGAAAAGAAGGGGGGGGGGCAGGGTAGGTCACGAAAGAACCCGCAGTGTGGAAGCAGGTAAGCGCGGTGGGTTCTTAAAGGCCCCGAAGCTCCTCCCACAAATACAGACTAAATTTTAGCCTTAACACTTGTGCTCAGTGCTTCAATGAATAGCAAGCCTAACCTACCCAACTAACCCAGAACCTTACTACTAACTAGGCAGTTAGATTTGTGCCATATCCTGCCGCGTATGGGTATACCTTATAAATAAATAAGAGGGCAAAAAAAACTGATATCAGAATATGCCATTTATTACAACCATTACATTACAAGTGAATTTAAAGCCTTTTTCATCTCGGAACGAGGATTAGGAACATATCTCATGTATGCGCTTGACTTCCAGCATCCCAATTTCCTGATCACGTGGGCAGGGATACCATGATGAGAGGCAGCTGCTGCTGCACCAATGCGTAGTGAATGACCAGAGACGACAGAAGGGTCATGACCTAAAGATTTTATTAAAATACGTAAATGTTTGATGAAAACGGAAGTGGATAAAGCAATTCCATTGAATATCAGTAATGGCGTGTCACTGTCTGCATTCGTATGATAAGCGTGGAAAACAACAATAGTGCACCCAGGGGCGGATCCAGAGTCTAGTCTTGGGAGGGGCACTATTAGAGAATTTTGCATTGGTGGACAGAAAATAAGGTGTTGCTTAAAGAACTTACAATATTATTAAATGTATCCAGTATAATAATCAAATATACCAATTGCCACAGAATGGGAAAGCGCTAAAGAAGTTTTTACCATTTAAAACTACAGCTCCCAGTATGACCTAAGTAGTGGTGAGGTTATGCTGGGAGTTGTTGTTTCCCCCATCATTACTGCAAAACTTACAAGTGACTACAGCTCTGATGGGACAGTCAGGACAATACACAATGATATCAGTGACTATAGGTGACGTCTTCTCTATAGTCTTTCCTTATCTAATTCAGATGGTACATACCACCAGGTCCAGCTAAATGTTTTCGCTGAAGAACTTGACGCCCAGACGACTCTTCACTTTGTCAGCGGATTCTGATCCTCTATATGAAAAAGGTATTATTATAATACTGCCAAACACCATATCCTTTGAATATAATTCTGACACACTGTACCCTCCGAATATACTACAACTCACTTTACCAACTGAATACAATACTGCCACACACTGTACCCTCTGAATATAATACTGCCACACACTGTACCCACTGAATATAATACTGCCACACATTGTACCCACTGAATATAATACTGCCACACACTGTACCAACTGAATATAATACTGCCACACATTGTACCCACTGAATATAATACTGCCACACACTGTACCCACTGAATATAATACTTCCACACACTGTACCCACTGAATATAATACTGCCACACACTGTACCAACTGAATATAATACTGCCACACACTGTACCCACTGAATATAATACTGCCACACACTGTACCAACTGAATATAATACTGCCACACATTGTACCGACTGAATAATACTACCACACACTGTGCCCTTGAATATAATACTTCCACACACTGTTCCCACTGAATATAACACTGCCACACACTGTACCAACTGAATATAATAGTGCCACACACTGTACCCACTGAATATAATACTGCCACACACTGTACCAACTGAATATAATACTGCCACACATTGTACCCACTGAATATAATACAGCCCACACACTGTACCCAATGAATATAATACTGCCACACACTGTACCCACTGAATATAATACTGCCCCCACACTGTACCCAATGAATATAATACTACCACACACTGTACCCACTGAATATAATACTGCCAGACAATGTACCCACTGAATATAATACTGCCACACATTGTACCCACTGAATATAATACTGCCCACACAATGTACCCAATGAATATAATACTGCCACACACTGTACCCACTGAATAATACTGCCACACACTGTACCCAATGAATATAATAATGCCCCACACTGTACCTCCCTCAGAATATAATACTGCCACACACTGTACCCCTGAATATAATAATGCCCCACACTGTACCTCCCTCAGAATATAATACTGCCACACACTGTACCCCTGAATATAATACTACCATACACTTTACCTCTGAATATAATACTGCCACACACTGTACCCCGGAATATAATACTATCACACACCGTACCCTCTGAATATAATACTAACACACACTGTACCCCTGAATATAATACTGCCACACACTGTAACCTCAAAATATAATACTACCACACACTGTACGCTCTAAATATCCCTCTGAATACAATACCGTGATGTATTGTGGCTAATGAAAACCGTACTACCCCAGAAATTCCTTATACTCTGTGCCCCTCATATATAGTAGTAATGCCCCATTCTGTGCCCCCACATATAACTATGACCTGTCCTGTTCCCTACCATATAATGCCCCCTGTGCTGTGCCCCTCGCATATAATGCCCCTGCAATGTTCTCCTCACATATAATGCCCCCCAATCCTGCTCCCTCAGGGGGATTTATAAGTGAGGGGAACATAACAGGGGGCATTATAAGACAGGGTCCATTATATGTTAGGGGCACATGACAGGGGGGCATTATATGTGAGGGGCACATGACAGGGGGTTCCTCACTTATAATGCCCCCCTATCATGTGCCCCTCAAATATAATGCCCCTGTAATGTTGCCCTCACATATAATTCCCCCTGTCCTGACCCTTCAGGGTTCATTATAAGTAAGGGGCACATAACAGGGGGCATTATAAGTTGAAGTACATTATATGTTAGCAGCCCAAGACAGGGGGGCATTATAAGTGAGGGGCCCAAGACAGGGGGGCATTATAAGTGAGGGCCTGTTATGTGCCCCTCATTTATAATGCCCCCTGTTATGTGCCCCTAACTTATAATGCCCATTCATGTGCCCCTCACATTTAATGTCCCTTGTTATGTGCTCCTAACTTATAATGCCCCCTTCATGTGCCCCTCACATTTAATGCCCCGTTATGTTCCCCTCACATATAATACCCCCTGTCCTGAACCCTCAGGGGGCATTTTAAGTAAGGGGCACATGACAGGGGGCATTAAATGTGAGGGGCACATGACAGGGGGCGTTAAATGTGAGGGGCACATGAAAGGGGGGCATTATACGTGAGGAGCCCCCCTGTCATGTGCCCCTCACTTATAATGCCCCCCTGTCATGTGCCCCTCACTTATAATGACCCCCTGTCATGTGCCCCTCACTTATAATGCCCCCCTGTCATGTGCCCCTCACTAATAATGCCCCCTGTCTTGGGCCGCTAATATATAATGTGCTTCGACTTATAATGCCCTGTTATGTTCCCCTCACGTATAATGCCCCCTGTCCTGCACCCTCAGGGGGCATTTTAAGTAAGGGGCACATAAAAGGAGGGTATTATAAATCAGAGCACATTATTTGTTAGCGGCACATGACAGGGGGGGCATTATAAGTGAGGGGCACATGACAGGGGGGCATTATAAGTGAGGGGCACATGACAGGGGGGCATTATAGGTGAGGGGCACATGACAGGGGGGCATTATAAGTGAGGGGCACATAACGGGGCCCTGTCAGTCTGCCGGAAGTGGCCATTCCAATGTTCCCCGCAGGAAGCTCCGTGCAGGGTTCAGCACCCCCTTCCAGCAGACTGCAGGGGCCCTGTTCAGGAGATTGTAGGGGGTCCTAGCGCTCGGATGCCCCAAAATCTATAACTTATCCCCTGTCTCGGCATCTAAATAGGCTGTAAGTAAATGAAAAATAGATGCTGGCAGCAGTGGGATAGATATGATATAGATATATAGATAGATATGAGATAGATAGATAGATAGATAGATAGATATGAGATAGATAGATAGATAGATATGAGATAGATAGATAGATAGATAGATAATAGATAGATAGATAGATAGATAGATAGATACAGAAAAATTGAATAAACAGTGGCACACCAAGTGTCAGCAAAAAAAAGGTGATTTATTCAAAAGAACGTGTTGGGCAACCTTTCAGCTGGCTCACCCAGCCATTTTCAAGCTTGAAAATGGCTGGGTGAGCCAGCTGAAACATTGCCCAACACGTTCTTTTGAATAATTCACCTTTTTTTTGCTGACACTTGGTGCGCCACTGTTTATTCAATTTTTCTGTATCTCGGAGGGGTCCCCAACCTAGACCTGACAAAGTAGGCACCCGAGCACCTTTTTTTTACCCTGGAGTGCTGCTTCCCTGCTCTAGATAGATAGATAGGTAGATAGATATGAGATAGATTGATAGATATGAGATAGATAGATAGATATGAGATAGATAGATAGATAGGAGATAGATAGATAGATAGATAGAAGATAGATAGATAGATAGATAGATAGATAATAGATAGATAGATAATAGATAGATAGATAATAGATAGATAGATAGATAGATAGATAGATAGGTAGATAGACATGAGATAGATAGATAGCTAGATAGATAGGAGATAGATATGAGATAGATAGATAGATAATAGAGAGATAGATAGATAGATAGATAGATAGATAGATAGATAGATAGGGGATAGATAGATAGATATGAGATAGATAGATATGAGATAGATAGATATGAGATAGATAGATAGATAGAAATGAGATAGATAGATAGATAGATAGGAGATAGATATGCGATAGATAGATAGATAGGAGATAGATAGATAGATATGAGATAGATAGATATGAGATAAATAGATAGATATGAGATAGATAGATAGATAGATAGAAAATAGATAGATAGATATATGAGATAGATAGATAGATAGATAGATATGAGATAGATAATAGATAGATAGATAGATAAGAGATAGATAGATAGATAGATAGGAGATAGATAGATAGAGAGGAGATAGATAGAAGATAGATATGAGATAGATAGATATGAGATAGATAGATTATAGATAGATATGAGATAGATAGATTAAGGCCAAGGGCCTTAATTATTGTCCAGCGTCGAAACCAGACTGGTTTCAGTTGAAGCTGGATCTCCTCCAGTTTTTCAGGAAGCTGAGACTGAAAGTTTGGTTTTCTGGAGAACGTGGGGGAGATCCAGTTCACAAACTACACAATTAGTGGGAAATGTGGACTGTTTTAGGATAAAAATTATGATATTCATGTTCCTAGCGATTTTGCACCAGCTTTTCATGCCCCTATGCTAGACACATTTTGCACCTTGGTGAAGAGAGATGTGGACAGTCTGAAGGAGAATTTTTTGGACTTTCTCCATCCAAATTTAACTAAGGATCAAATAGCAGCGATTGAGGGGCTTGTCCAGAACCACAACTTGGTCATTAGACCAGCCGACAAGGGCGGAGCCGTTGTGGTGATGGAAGGGTCCCAATATATCACTGAAGCCATGCGACAATTGGAGGACACAACCACCTATCTAAAAGTAAATTCAGATCCAAAGTGGGAAATAGAAAGGACAATTCAGCAGATACTTAGCCCAGCATTGGAACAGGGCCTTGTGGATAAAGCACTGTTTGATTACTTGGTAGTACAGAACCCCATTACACAATATTTTTACATACTACCTAAAATACATAAATCGGTACAGAACCCTCCCGGATAGGGAATCCATCACTAGCCATATATCTACATTCTTAGACAAGGCCTTACGTCCATATGCCAGCAGGGCAAAGTCCTACCTTAGGGACACCTCCCACTTTCTTGAATGCATTAAAACTATCTACATTCCTGAGAATGCGATTGTCGCATCTCTGGACGTGGTTAGTTTATACACGTCAATCCCCATGAAGGAGGGATACATGCAGTTAGAACAGCCATCAATACAGATTTTTCACCAGAACAAGTGGGACTGCTCATTGACCTACTAGAAGTGGTCCTTACCAAGAACTACTTCAGGTTCAATGAGCAATTCTACATACAGTGGATGGGGACCACGATGGGAACGAACGTCGTGCCAACGTACGTGAATGTATTCGAATGTATCCCAGTTGGAGGAGGATGCCGTCTATGTATCACACCACTTCAGCCATGTGCTGGAGTGGTGTAGGTACATAGACGACGTCTTCCTGGTCTGGTCTGGAAGTGAATCACAACTTCTCTGTTTTCATGACTACCTCAATAATATACACCCTAACATCAAGTTCACACTTACCCACTCCAGAACATCAGTACAATTTCTGGACACAAAGGTCCAGATTGAGGGATGCTGCTTGACTACGGACCTGTTTACAAAAGAAACCGACTGTAACTCCATACTGAGGTATGAGAGTCAGCACCCCAAAACAATGCTCAAATCTTTACCCACCAGTCAGATGTTAAGAGCTAAAAGGATTGTCTGTTCAGAAGAAAAGTTGGGGCCAGCCTTGGACAAGATGGCCTCCAACTTCGCTGAACGCGGGTACCCACGGTACCTCATTGAGCAGAGCAGGAAAAAAGTCCTAGAACCTGATATGGAAAGATCAGTACATCACAAAGGGAAGAAAGATAAACGGATTGCATTTGTATCCATGTTCTCGGGTTTCTCAGGCAGGTTGTGCAGTGTATTGAGGAAACACTGGCACATCCTTGCCGGGGGATACGAGAAGGTGGAGGAATTTAAAGCCCCACCACTGATGGCTTACCGCAAATAAAGAAACCTGAGGAACCGTCTGGTGAGAGCGGACGTGTCCCTTCAGGGCCCTAAACAGCGATACATAACCAGTGTCAACCTAGGGTCTTTTCCCTGTAGATCATGTATTAATTGTTCCCTCTTGTCTAAAGGAAAAACATTTAAACACCCACAGACAGGTCAAGAATAAAAGATTCACCATTATCTCACATGTAACTCCACGTTTGTCATCTACGTGATGTGGTGCCCCTGTGGACTACTTTACGTGGGTGAGACAACGTGGGCTTTTAAGACAAGAATTAATCATCACCGCTACACCATCCTAAAAAATAGGCAAGACCTCCCCATACCCAAACACTTCACAGAGAAGGGTCATACCGAAAAAGACATCCGGTTCATGCTTATGGACCACATCCCCCCTTGAAAAAGGTGGAGACAGGGTCACACATCTCAAAAGGAGAGAACTTAAGTGGATATACACCCCGAAATCCCTCAAGCCAAATGGCTTGAATGTTGAGTTTAAGATTAACCACAATATCTGTAACTTATGATGTACCATATGGAATATAATGAACAACAAGTGAATATATATAAAATAGCCTCTGCAGATTATCTCTGTTTGATGTTACCCCAGGTTTCTCTACTGCCTATCCTCTGATGTAAGAGTGTAGCATTGAACAAATTTATTAATTTTTCTCCTTTTTTTTCCGCATAGGTTGGGGGCGTGCCGAGGTGCACTGAATAAGTAACACTGGATCCCGTATTCCTTATTTTTATTATTCTTTATTATTTTTTGTTGCATCCTGTGTGACCCATCTACTATCTTGGAAAATAATGTGCCCATCCTGCGACAGAAGCGACCAGAACTGCAGAGAGCCATATGCAAAGATGGGCAAGTGGATGCAAAGGAGTGACCCAGAGTGAGAGCGAACCGGTCAGCTGTCATCCGTTGGGATATACCCGCTGGGGACCAAATGCCGGGACGTCCAGGGGATCGGGTTACCTGCTCCTGAGGACTATCGCTCCTAGTAAGTGGTCACACCTCCACCCCCACGATGCGCCGGTATATACGGTATCAAGCTACATCTGCAGATGCCACGGAGAATGACAGCAAGGGCGGTGCCAGTTTCCAAGATGGCGCACGTCCAAGAGCTTAATGTGAGAACGCGTGCGCAAGGGCACACATGGAATTGTTTACATGATGTCATATCCGCGAGACGACCAGAAGTTCCGGCAGGAATCTACACACAGTGCGCCACGAGGAAAATACAGTGGCATGGAATAGGAATACAGTGTGAAAAAGGTGCGCCGCAGCTCCGCCTCCCCTATGACGTAAGGTATCACTACTAGCACTCGATTATGGATTATTGATTATACACAAATCGGACTTGATTTACACAGTGTGTTTTCTTTCACTTTTTATTCATATGCAGCGGGTCTCTATAATAGGTTGCAGTGGGATTTGTATGACCTGTAACATATGATCTTATGATTTGTAATATTTGTATGTTAATTATCACTAATTAAGCTCCACCAATCCCGTATCACTTGTATCGTATATATACTCAGCATTTTGTACTAGTCACTGCTTGACAAAGGCCGTGTGAGACGCCTGAAACGTCGCACCCTGTGATGTTTGGTGAATAAAGCCACACGTTGTACACAGATATAAAGCACCCTGTGATGTTTGGTGAATAAAGCCACACGTTATACACAGAAACCTTGGAGTGCTGCAGTTTTCTCTATTGGATTTATTGGAACCTGTGACCGGGCTATCCTGCTAGCACCACCATTTTACATATTGTGCTGCCCAAGTTGTCTGTTCAACTAGATAGATAGATATGAGATAGATAGATAGATAGATACATAGATATGAGAGATAGATAGGAGATAGAAAGACAGATAGATCAGTGCTCCCCAACCAGGGTGCCTCCAGCTGTTGTAAAACTACAACTCCCAGTATGCCCACAAAGCCAAATACATGCTGGGAGTTGTAGTTTTACTATAGTTAGAGGCACCTAATGATCCTTGTCCCAACATAGTTGGCCCAACTTTAAATATGTAGAATTGCTGGACCTGCATGTCCTGATAGACCTGATAGAATGGAAGGAGAACAATGAGGCTCTTTCCGGATATGATAAGGTGATGTAATGTTGAACACCGGACAAATAAATATTGATAGTGTTGGGGGGCATGGACTGCTGCCGAGGAGAGATGTCCATCTAGTTCTCTCCTCAGTGAACCTGCTTTCAGCAACAATAAGCAACAATATCCTGCATTAAACTCGGGGCAAATTGCACAGAATCCTGCTAGTGGTGTCTCCGGGCTGTCCCCTCACTGTCCACGGAGTTGTGGGCTCCACAGCGCAGTGCCTGTTGCCGCAGGCGCCATCTTGGGATGAGCTGCTGCCTTGTATCGGAGCTCCTTTTGCAGCACGCAGCTTCTCCACGCCGGAGCCTGGGATCTGCGCACTGCTTACGCACAGACTTTGGCACCGCAGCCAAAGTATTAAGGTACTTGCTTGATAGCTGCTGACAGTACCTGCGGCTGCCCTTGTATGCCGCAGCCAGACCCAAGGGACCATTACTGAAAATTAAAGAGGAGGCTGACTGGAGAGAGTTGTTAACCCTTGCTGCCACAAGGGCACAGATGTCATATAGTGTGCTCCTCTACAAATACCACCCATGCCTCTGTATTAAGCTGTATAGGACATGATCATGATGCAATACGTTCCTCTTGTTTAGTTCTTCTTGACTCTCTGGTCAATCCTTATAATTACATGTAAAGGTCACTTTACTGCTAACTTCACAACTGAATAATGGATGCACTGCACTCTCAGGTGCAAAGTTCCTTTATAATAACGCCACTGAATGCTAGACCTATACGAAGTCAGCTTGGAAGCTCTGTTAAGGTTACAGTGACCAGCAACTGGGACACTTACATATAAGCACATCTTTGCCTTCAAAGCAGCCATTTAACTTATTCACTTTTCTGGATCTCTTTCACTTTCAACAAAGTGCAGTGAATAGCTCTCTGGCGCCATCTTCTGGTGCTCTACACTCCCATGTAAAGCTGAAATACAGCCCTTGGCTCAACGAGACATTGTGAGATCCCTCTATATAATACAACTCAGTGCCGATCAGAAGATCTGTTTTACAGAACCTGCTATACTCATAAGTGACCTCTTACATTATTCCATACTGTATCTGTGAATTGCAGTATTCTCTAAGACTGCAAAATGACTTCCAAACGCTGCAATAAACATTCTGCCAGACCAAAAAAGCTAACAGACTTTTATCCCACTCCGCATTCTGGTCACTCTACTAGATTTTCAACCTCACAACCTCTACTGCCTTCACCATCCTTGATTAATGATGGTACCGATAATCAACTGTCCTCACAATATGGCTTGAGACGCCGTAACTCATTGCCACCTTCTCTTGATAGGTCTTCCAGGGACCCATTCCTGGGCATGAACTCGTCTGGAGCAAGCCCTCAAAAGACTAATTCTCCACAACATCGCCATAAGGCTAAGTTTCCACTTGTTTTTTTCTCTGGCAGTTTTTGGAAAACTGCCTCTGCAGTTTTTGAGCCAAAGCCAACGGTGTATTCAAAAGGAATAGGACATATAAAGGAAGGACTTCTACTTCTCCTACCTTATGGATCCACTTCTGACTTTGGCTCAAAAACTCCAGTGGCAGTTTTCCAAAAACTGTCAGAAAAAAAACAAGTGGAAACTTAGGATCCCTTAAGGACCCAGCCCAAATATACCTTAAAGGAGTACTCCGGTGCACACTTTTTTCATGTTATCCCGTCCAGCTGCAAAATAAAAGAAAACACACTTTATCTTACCTGCCAACGTGCCCCCGGAGCTCCGGTACAGGTGTTCGGTCCCCGGGCTGTATTCTTCTTACTTCCTGTTAGCCCGTCACGTCACACGGAGCTTCAGCCTATCACTGGCCGCAGCGATGTCCCGCCTCGGCCAGTGATAGGCTGAAGCTCCGTGTGACGTGCCGGGCTAACAGGAAGTAAGAAGAATACAGCCCGGGGACCGAACACCTGTACCGGAGCTCCGGGGGCTCGTTGGCAGGTAAGATAAAGTGTGTTTTCTTTTATTTTGCAGCCCGGACGGGATAACATGAAAAAAGTGTGCACCGGAGTACTCCTTTAAGGACCTGGCCATTTTTTGAACATCTGACCACTGTCACTTTAAAGGGGTATTCAAGGCAAAACCTTTTTTATATATATCAACTGGCTCTAGAAAGTTAAACAGATTTGTAAATTACTTCTATTAAAAAATCTTAATCCTTCCAATAGTTATTAGCTTCTGAAGTTTTCTGTCTAACTGCTCAATGATTATGTCACGTCCCGGGAGCTGTGCATGATGGGAGAATATCCCCATAGGAACTGCACAGCTCCCGGGACGTGAGTCATCAGAGAGCAGTTAGACAGAAAACAAAAACTCAACTTCAGAAGCTAATAACTATTGGAAGGATTAAGATTTTTTAATAGAAGTAATTTACAAATCTGTTTAACTTTCTGGAGCCAGTTGATATATAAAAAAAAGTTTTGGCCTGGAATACCCCTTTAAGCATTATTAACTCTGGGATGCTTTTACCTTTCATTCTGATTCCGAGATTGTTTTTTCGTGACATATTCTAGTTTATGTTAGTGGTAAAATTTTGTCGATACTTGCATCATTTCTTGGTGAAAAATTCCAAAATTTGATGAAAAAAATTGAAAATTTTGCATTTTTTAAATTTGAAGCTCTCTGCTTATAAGGAAAATGGATATTCCAAATAAATGTTATTGTTACGCCTAGCGCTCCGGGTCCCCGCTCCTCCCCGGAGCGCTCACGGCGTCTTTCTCCCTGCAGCTCCCCGGTCAGTCCCGCTGACCGGGAGCGCTGCACTGTCATGACCGTTGGGGATGCGATTCGCACAGCGGGACGCGCCCGCTCGCGAGTCGCATCCCAGGTCACTTACCCGTTCCCGTCCCCTGCTGTCATGTGCTGGCGCGCGCGGCTCCGCTCTCTAGGGCGCGCGCGCGCCAGCTCCCTGAGACTTAAAGGGCCAGTGCACCAATGATTGGTGCCTGGCCCAATTAGCTTAATTGGCTTCCACCTGGTCTCTGACTATATCTGACCTCCTCCCATGCACTCCCTTGCCGGATCTTGTTGCCCTTGTGCCTAGTGAAAGCGTTTTGTGTGTCTAAAGCCTGTGTACCAGAACTTCTGCTATCCACCCTGACTACGAACCTTGCCGCCTGCCCCCGACCTTCTGCTACGTCCGACCTTGCTTCTGTCTACTCCCTTGTACCTCGCCTTTCATCAGCAGTCAGAGAGGTGAGCCGTTGCTAGTGGATACGACCTGGTCACTACCGCCGCAGCAAGACCATCCCGCTTTGCGGCGGGCTCTGGTGAAAACCAGTAGTGACTTAGAACCGGTCCACTAGCACGGTCCACGCCAATCCCTCTCTGGCACAGAGGATCCACCTCCTGCCAGCCGGCATCGTGACAGTAGATCCGGCCATGGATCCCGCTGAGGTCCCTCTGCCTTATATCTCTGATATCACCACGGTGATCGCCCAGCAATCCCGACAGATCGCCCATCTAACCCACCAGCTGTCGGAAATGTCCACCATTGTGCACCAACTTCAGTCGCAACTTCAGCAGCAATCATCTCCTCCGCCAGCTCCTGCACCCCTTCCGCAGCGAGTGGCCACTCCTAGCCTCCGCCTGTCCTTGCCGGACAAATTTAATGGGGACTCTAAGTTTTGCCGTGGCTTTCTTTCGCAATGTTCCCTGCACATGGAGATGATGTCGGACCAGTTTCCTACTGAAAGGTCTAAGGTGGCTTTCGTAGTCAGCCTTCTGTCTGGAAAAGCCCTGTCATGGGCCACACCGCTCTGGGACCGCAATGACCCCGTCACTGCCTCTGTACACTCCTTCTTCTCGGAAATTCGAAGTGTCTTTGAGGAACCTGCCCGAGCCTCTTCTGCTGAGACTGCCCTGCTGAACCTGGTCCAGGGTAATTCTTCCGTTGGCGAGTACGCCATACAATTCCGTACTCTTGCTTCTGAACTATCCTGGAATAATGAGGCCCTCTGCGCGACCTTTAAAAAAGGCCTATCCAGCAACATTAAAGATGTTCTGGCCGCACGAGAAACTCCTGCTAACCTGCATGAACTCATTCATCTAGCCACTCGCATTGACATGCGTTTTTCTGAGAGACATCAAGAGCTCCGCCAGGAAAAAGACTTAGATCTCTGGACACCTCTCCCACAGTCTCCACTGCAATCTGCGCCTAGGCCTCCCGCCGAGGAAGCCATGCAAGTGGATCGGTCTCGCCTGACCCTGGAAGAGAGGAATCGCCGTAAGGAAGAGAATCTTTGTCTGTACTGTGCCAGTACCGAACATTTTTTGGTGGATTGCCCTATCCGTCCTCCACGTCTGGGAAACGCACGCTCGCACCCAGCTCTCGTGGGTGTGGCGTCTCTTGATGCTAAGTCGGCTTCTCCACGTCTCACGGTGCCTGTACGGATTTCTACTTCAGCCAGCTCTTCCCTCTCAGCCGTGGCCTGCCTGGACTCTGGTGCCTCTGGGAATTTTATTCGGGAGTCCTTGGTGAATAAATTCCGCATTCCGGTGACCCGTCTTGTCAAGCCACTCCACATTTTCGCGGTCAACGGAGCCAGGTTGGATTGCACCGTACGTTACCGCACGGAGCCCCTCCTAATGTGCATCGGACCTCATCACGAGAAAATTGAATTTTTGGTCCTTCCCAATTGCACTTCCGAAATTCTCATTGGACTACCCTGGCTTCTACACCATTCCCCAACCCTGGACTGGTCCACTGGGGAGATCAAGAGTTGGGGTCCCTCTTGTTCCAAGGACTGCCTTAAACCGGTTCCCAGTACTCCCTGCCGTGACCCTGTGGTTCCTCCTGTATCCGGTCCCCCTAAGGTCGTTAGGGACTCTGCCTGCCACAGAAAATGCCCCTCCCCCTCTCCCAGTCCCTTTAGGCAAGCCTCTGTGTCCCCTCATGGCTCCCGTCCTTGTGTCTCCCTGCCCCGTGCCAAGCTTCACCCTCTGCCCTCCCTCCCCATTCCTACTCCTGTTGTACTGCCTGCCATTGAGGAAACCATCCATTCCTTCCCGGTGTCCTCATCCCAGGGGAGGCAGTCACCGGACAAAAAAAAGGGGAGACCTAAGGGGGGGGGGTACTGTTACGCCTAGCGCTCCGGGTCCCCGCTCCTCCCCGGAGCGCTCACGGCGTCTTTCTCCCTGCAGCTCCCCGGTCAGTCCCGCTGACCGGGAGCGCTGCACTGTCATGACCGTTGGGGATGCGATTCGCACAGCGGGACGCGCCCGCTCGCGAGTCGCATCCCAGGTCACTTACCCGTTCCCGTCCCCTGCTGTCATGTGCTGGCGCGCGCGGCTCCGCTCTCTAGGGCGCGCGCGCGCCAGCTCCCTGAGACTTAAAGGGCCAGTGCACCAATGATTGGTGCCTGGCCCAATTAGCTTAATTGGCTTCCACCTGGTCTCTGACTATATCTGACCTCCTCCCATGCACTCCCTTGCCGGATCTTGTTGCCCTTGTGCCTAGTGAAAGCGTTTTGTGTGTCTAAAGCCTGTGTACCAGAACTTCTGCTATCCACCCTGACTACGAACCTTGCCGCCTGCCCCCGACCTTCTGCTACGTCCGACCTTGCTTCTGTCTACTCCCTTGTACCTCGCCTTTCATCAGCAGTCAGAGAGGTGAGCCGTTGCTAGTGGATACGACCTGGTCACTACCGCCGCAGCAAGACCATCCCGCTTTGCGGCGGGCTCTGGTGAAAACCAGTAGTGACTTAGAACCGGTCCACTAGCACGGTCCACGCCAATCCCTCTCTGGCACAGAGGATCCACCTCCTGCCAGCCGGCATCGTGACAGTTATATTCATTTACATATACAATATGTCTACTTTATGTTTGCATCATAAAATTGACATGTTTTTACTTTTGTAAGACACCAGAGGGCTTCAAAGTTCATCAGCAATTTTCCAATTTTTCACAAAATTTTCTAAATCGGAATTTTTCAGGGACCACTTCAGTTTTGAAGTGGATTTGAAGGGCTTTCTTATTAAAAAATACCCCATAAATGACCCCATTATAAAAACTGCACCCCTCAAAGTATTCAAAATGACATACAGAATGTTTGTTCACCCTTTAGGTGTTTCACAGGAATAGCAGCAAATTGAAGGAGAAAATTCAAAATCTTCATTTTTTACACTCGCATGTTCTTGTACACCCAGTTTTTGAATTTTTACAAGGGGTAATAGATGAAAATCCCCCCCAAATTTATAACCCAATTTCTCTCGAGTAAGGAAATACCTCATGTGTGCATGTCAAGTGTTCGGCGGGCTCAGTAGAGGGCTCAGAAGGGAAGGAGCGACAATGGGATTTTGGAGAGTGAATTTTGCTGAAATGGTTTTTGGGGGGCATGTCACATTTAGGAAGCCCCTATGGTGCCAGAACAGCAAAAAAAAAATACATGGCATACCATTTTGGAAACTACACCCCTCAAGGCACCTAACAAGGGGTCCAGTGAGTCTTAACACCCCACAGGTGTTTGACGACTTTTCGTTAAAATCGGATGTGTAAATGAAAAAAAAAATGTTTCACTAAAGTGCAGTTTTCCCCCAAATTTATCATTTTTGCAAAGGGTAATGGGAGGAAATGCCCCCCAAAATTTGTAACCCCATCTCTTCTGAGTATATAAATACCACATGTTAGGACATAAAATGCTCTGCGAGCAAACTACAATGCTCAGAAGAGGAGTCACATTTACCTTTTGGAAAGCAAATTTAGCTGAAATGGTGTTTGGGGGGCATGTCGCAATTAGGAAGCACCTAGGGTGCCAGAACAGCAAAAAAAAAAAAACAACACATGGCATACTATTTTGGAAACTACACCCCTCAATGAACGTAACAAGGGGTACAGTGAGCCTTAACACCTCACAGGTATTTCACGACTTTTTGTGAAAGTTGGATGTGTAAATGAAAAAAAAATTTTCATTAAAATGCAGTGTTTTCCCCAAATTTTACATTTTTACAAGGGTAATAGGAGAAAATGACCACCAAAATTTATAACCCTATTTCTTCTGAGTATTGAAATACCCCATGTATGGACGTCAAGGGCTCTGCGGGCGCACTGCAATGCTCAGAAGAGGAGGAGCGCCATTGAGCTTTTTGAAAGAGAATTTGTTTGGAATGGAAGTCGGGGGCCATGTGCGTTAACAAAGCCCCCCATGGCGCCAGAACAGTCGACCCCCCCCCACGTGACCCCATTTTGGAAACTGCACCCCTCACAGAATTTAATAAGTGGTGCAGTGAGTATTTATACCCCACTGGTGTTTGACAGATCTTTGGAACAGTGGGCTGTGCAAATGAAAAATTTTATTTTTCATTTTCATGGATCACTGTTCCAAAAATCTGTCAGACACCTGTGGGGCGTAAATGCTCACTGTACCCCTTATTACATTACGTGAGGGGTGTATTTTCCAAAATGGGGTCACATGTGGGGGGGTCCATTGTTCTGGCACTATGGGGGCTTTGCAAACACACGTGGCCTTCAATTCCAGACAAATTTTCTCTTCAAAATCCCAATGGCGCTCCTTCTCTTCTGAGGATTGTAGTGCACCCGCAGAGCACTTTACATCCACATATGGGGTATATTCTCACTCAGAAGAAATGGGGTTACAAATTGGGTGGGGCTTTTTTCCTATTTTCCCTTGTGAAAATGAAAAATTGAGGGTAACACCAGCATTTTAGTGAAAAAAAAATGTTTTTCCCATCCAACTATTTTGTCAAACACCTGTGGGGTGTTAAGGCATACTATACCCCTTGTTACGTTCCGTGAGGGGTGTAGTTTCCAAAATGGGGTCACATGTGGGTATTTATTTTTTTGTGTTTATGGCAGAACTGCTGTAAAATCAGCCACCCCTGTGCAAATCATCAATTTAGGCCTCAAATGTACATAGTGCGCTCTCACTCCTGAGCATTGTTGTGGGTCTGCAGAACATTTTACGGCCACATTTCCGTACTCAGGAGAAATTGCGTTACAAATTTTGGGGGTCTTTTTTTGCTTTTACCGCTTGTAAAAATAAAAAGTATGGGGCAACACCAGCATGTTAGTTTAAAAAATAAAAAAAAATGTTACACTAACAGGCTGGTGTAGACCCCAACTTTTCCTTTTCATAAGGGGTAAAAGGAAAAAAAGCCCCCCAAATTTGTAGTGCCATTTCTCCCGAGTACCAAAATACCCCATATGTGACCCTAAACTGTTTTCTTGAAATACGACAGGGCTCTGAAGTGAAAGAGCGCCATGTGCATTTGAGGACTAAATTAGGGATTGCACAGGGGTGGACATAGGGGTATTCTACGCCAGTGTTTCCCAAACAGGTTGCCTCCAGCTGTTGCTAAACTCCCAGCATGCCTGGACAGTCAGTGGCTGTCCGGAAATGCTGGGAGTTGGTCATTTGCAACAGCTGGAGGCTCCGTTTTGAAAACACTGCCGTACGATACGTTTTTCATTTTTATTGGGGGGGGGGGGGCAGTGTAAGGGGGTGCATATGTAGTATTTGGTTCTACTCTTTATTTTGTGTTAGTGTAGTGTAGTGTTTTTAGGGTACGTTCACACTGGCGGGCGTTTACAGTGAGTTTACCGCTAGGAGTTTGTGCTGTGGCGAAAAATTTGCTGCAGCCCAAACTTGAAGCAGAAAACTAACTGTAAACCTGCCTGTGTGAATGTACCCTGTACATTCACATGGGGGGACAAACCTCCAGCTGTTTCAAAACTACAACTCCCAGCATGTACTGACAGACCGCGCATATTGGGAGTTGTACTTTTGCAACAGCTGGAGGCACACTGGTTGGAAATATCAAATCAAACTTTCCAATAGCTAAAATATATTCCTTTTATTACAAAATAACATATTACAAAATACAGTGCACGAATCCCCATAAAAACAGTAAATAACAAATGGTTCACAAAGTGCGATAATGGTAGTTTTATAGCCAAAAACAAAGAGACCCACAATACTAATATTATTTCAAAAAGTATAACAATCTTTATTAAATAATAAAAAACAAACAATTAAAAAATAGTAAAAGGCAGAGGATGACCTTACGCAGGAGACAACAAGTGCCAGTGGACCTGGTATGGGCGATATAGGCATTCAGTCAAGAACATACATAATGTAAGACTGGCACAGCTGCACACTTATGATATCGTAACAATAGATATAATATCTAACATACATTGATGTAACATAGGGAGCAGCAATGCAATATAACAAACATAAATAGGGACCCAAGATGGGTAATACCTAAAAAGACTACCTGTCATATACCCAAAGGCCAGGAACACCAAGCACCAACACCCCAACGCACGTTTCGCATATGGGCTTCGTCAGGGGGCGTGTCCTGATTCCCAAAAGAGGCAAGTATATAAGGGCTAACATGCCCAATCAACATCCGCAGATCATGGTGATGGACAATCGTCAAGGCCAATAAGATCCAGCCGATCGATAAAGCTCAGACCGGATAGGGTAAGTAAAAACCGCCCAATTACCTGTAGGCTGGAAAAAGGGGGCATCCCTCCTCATGAGCCGGAAGTCCGGAGCTAAAGAATGACGGCACCTATATTTCCGGCATCCCGTGGTGACGCATGGAGCGTCATCCATATTAAGCGGGCAACACAAATATGGCGCCCGTCAGTGCGGGCATGGCTCCACAAAAATGGCCATGCAATTAGTCAGATATCGGCGCACGCGCGATAGGGATGGGCTCCACAAAGATGGCGCCGGAACGGTGAGCGGAGACAATGATGCCATGAATGGTGACACTGGGAGGAGACGCTCGGAAGACCAGATAGCTTATAAAGAATAGCAGCATACGTCATGATGTAAAGGGGAAGGTTAGAAAGGTTTAACATATAAATAAATAAAAACAAATGAATAAGAAATAGGGGAGATGAAGAGGAACCACCGCACGTGAAAAAGTGTGTGAAAATAGGAAAATAAGCAAAATACGATAAAGACACCTACCACCAAAGAATGAAAAAAATGAACACCTATAATGAACATAAATATAAATAAATAAACAAAACAAAAACAAGGTTAGTCATATAGAAATGGGTGTGAATATTAACAATTCATAAAAAATTCATAAAAGATAATAAATAATATGAATAAATTAAGAGTGAAGGTGAGTTTGTAAAAGTATAAATGTAATGGACTACGTAAAAAGGTGTGATAAAACGCACATGTAAAGTTTTATTAAGGTATAAATAAGCGTGTAAAGAAGTGACATGTGGAACAAACAAGAAATAAATGACAAATGTGATCCAGACTGATGGGGATGATAACCCCATGTAATAACCATGATAACACACTACTAGATAGTGATATAAAGATATGAATGTGAAAGATGTGAATGTATGGGCAATCGTACCCAAAAAATTGGGATACAGGGTGCCATAAGTGCCAGAATTGTGCATATATGTGTGTATATAGGCAATAATGGAAATAAAAAGTGACATGTGCAGCATAAGAAGTATCAAATGTAAATGTGCAAAACTGAATAGAAAAATGTGCTAAAAATAAATAATGATTTAATAAATATTGGTAATAATAATGATGATCAATTATATGAACAATATCCCCTATAATATATGTATAAATAAATTCATAAATAATGTAATGTAGCCCGGACCTTCTAGGTGAGTATAAAATGGATATACGAGGATCGTGCTTCAATAATAATTATCATTTATTTATAAAAATAAGATTTCACCACTTCTCACAGGGCCCTTGTGAGAAGAACATACATAATAAAAGGCAACCTAACAATGTATTAGGCAATAATATTAAAATTATACACTTGGCATAGAGTAATAGAATAAAATAGCAGAGTAAGATCTGTACCATACAAATATATTAGAAATACATTAGAAAGTTGCTCTTCTAGATGTTTAGGGTAAATATGTCCCTTTTTAGATACAGTAGCAAACAGTCTGTATTATTAGAGATTGTTACCGGTCTGTAAATTGTAGCTCAGGCGGTGAATATTACTCCCGTAATAGCTGGGTGTCCGTGGTGTGCACAGTTCACTGTACGGTGCTTCCAATTGTGAGCCTGGTCCAGTAGGGTCTGAGCGTGGTGGCAGTCGCTGTCGGATAAGGCGCTGGCAGGCGCCAAAGATCGTGATGGTGTCCGGGGACTGCTGGCGCTGGCGTGCGCTAGAGTTGGTATTCCTCACCGCTTCATTGGTTGGTAAACAGGACCAAATACTGGAGGGCTGGAAGTTCACCTCGTGGTGCCGGCGTCTGACGTCAGAGCCGGGATGGCTACACCAGGATAATTGCACCGGGATAATTGCACCGGGATGGATCTGAACTGCTGGACCGGGTAGGTAGCAGAATAAGAGCGTAAATGATGGTACAGTTCATGAAGTGTAACTGGCCATAGAATTTGGGCACAGTTCAAGTACTGCTATGCCAGTAGATAACGACTAGACGCGTTTCAGGGTTGTATAATATAACCCTTTCCTCAGTAGTCATGATAGTTGCCATAGATCATCAGTTGTTTTATATGGGCACAAATCCCACCCCTTAACACATTGATAGATAATAGTAAAAAGCATAAATGGATTCAATGGATCGGTTCACCTAGAGAGCAATACTAAGTATAGAGTAGTGTGTGAATTCTGTTGGAAAATTGTAACGATGCGTTTTCCCAAACAGATGAGTTTTTTGTATAATAAAGAGAGATAGTGTTATATAACAGACAGTGTACTGGAAGTAAATAATTAGGAGAGTACAATGAAATACAATAAAATAAAACAGGAATGGAACAGGGAAAATAATAAAATACAAATATAAAAATAAATATGAATAACCATAGACACAAAATAAAATTCGTTATAATAAAATTAAGAATAAAAGTTTAAATATATAAAGATGAAAATACAAATAGGAAAAAGAAAGAAAAATAAATAAAAATAGGAAAAAGAAAGAAAAATAGATAAAAATGAAAAAATAATAATAAAATAAAAATAAAAATAAAAATAGAAAAATAAAATAAAAACGAAAGAATAAAATAAAATAAAACAATGAAAAAATAATTAAAAATAAAGATAAAGATTAGTGATAAAAAATAAAATAAAAAGTAAAAATGAAACAGAATAAAATATAGATGAAAATAAAAATAAAATTAAAATGAATAAATAATTAAATGAAAAAATAATAGTGACATTAAATAATAATAATAAATAAAAGGACATCGTTGTAGATGAGTCTATAGGGGATGAGGTCAGCCCATGGGATAACCCCTTGATGGCCAGATAGGGGTGTTCCAATGGGCCGAGTGAATCCCCTATAAAAATCCGAAGAGTTCAAAGTTGGAGTTGAGTCCGCCAGGTTCTAATGTTGCAAATTCGAATATTTTCTTACTTTCCGCTTTGGACATTTTCAATAAGAAACTGCCCCCTCGCCAATCTTTTTTGATCAGCTGGAGACCGGTGAAGGAGAGAGAGGACATGTCACTATTATGAACTGTGGAGAAATGTGCAGACAGTGGATGTTTCAGGTTTTTGTTTTTAATATTATTAAGATGTTCAGCTATCCTCATTTTGAGGGCCCTTTTAGTTCGACCTATATATTGCTTCTTACATCCACATTCTATGATGTATAAGACACCCTTTGAATTGCAAGTTATTAGATCTTCAATTTTCCATTTAAAAGTGTTAGTTTGAGAACAAATTTCTACAACTTTTTTGGGGCCCTTTGTTTTTGTGCAATTGGCACATGTTCCGCACCTAATAAATCCTTTGGTGGTTAGCCAGGAGTTGTTTAGTTTCTTTGGGGGTGGTTTTATAGATGGTGCTATAGTCAAGCCTAAATTTGGGGCTCGGGTATATACTATTGGGGGACGCGACGGTAGTAGTGGGCCCACCTCTCGGTCTTGTTGTAATAAATGCCAATGTTTTTTAATTATTCCTTCTATTTTTTTATATGATCTATTGAAGGGAATCACCAATTTACCTCCAAAACTGTCAGCATTAATGATTTTTTCTCTTTTTGAAAAAAAGGTAGTCCTATCTAATGTTCTCACATGATCCAGAGACTGTTGGAGTAGTTGATCAGGATAATCTTTCTCTTTAAACTGATTGGTGAGTTGTTGTGCCTCTTCCAGAAATTGTTCGTCTGAGGTACAATTTCTTTTTAACCTCCGATATTGTCCTTTTGGGACATTAGTCAACCATCTAGGTAGATGGCAACTGGAGTAACCTATGAAACAGTTCTTGGCTGTTGGTTTATAATATGTCTTACATATAAGGTTATCCCGATCAGCACTTACAACAATATCTAGAAAATTGATACTGGTTTTACTGATAGTGGATGTGAAGTGAAGATTGTGATCATTAGTGTTCAAATTGGTTATAAAGTGTTCTAAATCAACTGTGATCGATAAATTGTTTAAGTTCCACATCACTCCCTTTCCATATAAAGATAATATGATCGATATATCTTGCTCTATCTCTGTACCTTGTCAATAAAGGGTAATGGATCAGTCAAGAAGATCGCACGTTCCCAGGCGCCAAGGAATAAATTCGCATAGGCGGGCGCACATGCCAAGCCCATAGCGGTGCCACGGATTTGTAAGTAATAGACCTCTTTAAAGATAAAGAAATTGTGTGTAAGAGTGAATTGCAATAGCTCAGTGATAAATTCACCCAGTTGTCTATCCACATCCGACATTCCCAGAAAGAGTTGTGTGGCTCTGATTCCATCATCATGATGTATTGAAGTATATAAAGAATCGACATCACATGTCACGATTAGCATATCATCATCGAGATGGATATTTTCCATACGCCTCAAGGCGTCAGAAGTATCTTTCAAAAAAGATGGAAGAGTGTCAACTAGTTTCCTAAGGACATGGTCAATCAACTTACATGCCTTATCACAGAAATTACCACACCCCGATATGATGGGCCTACCTGGTGGGGAGTTGTAGTTTTGCAAGATCTGGAGAGTGACAGTATAGAGATCATTGTGCAGTGGTCTCAAACTGTAGCTCTCCAGCTGTTGCAAAACTACAAATCCCAGCATGCCTAAACAGCTCTCTGGGCATGCTGGGAGTTGTAGTTTTGCAACATCTGGAGGGCTACAGTTTAGAGACCACTCTATATAGTGGTCTCAGACTGTAGCCCTCCAGATGTTGCTAAGCAACTCATCGGCTTCCGTAGGATCCACGGAGCTGCGTCGCCGTCCTCTTCTTCCGTCGATCGTTGCCTGCTGCCGCCGTCGATCGTCGCCAGCTGCTGTCGCCGATGGGTGAGTGGACTTCGGTGCCGGTCCTGTGTCGTTTCCCCGTTTTGCCCCGCCTATTGTGGGTGGGCAGGACGGGGAAACCGAAAGTAAAGCCCCCCGCCCCCGATCTGCTATTGGTCATCGCGTCTTGATGACCAATAGCAGGGATAGGAGGAGTGGCACCCCTGCCACCTCACTACTATCGCTTCAGAGGGATCATGGGTGTCATGGACACCCGCGATCCCCCTTCTATTCCGTGTCATCGGGTCACCATAGACCGGAATCGGCGCAAATCGCAAGTGTGAATTCACTTGCGATTTGCGCCAATCGCCGACATGGGTGGGTCTGATGACCCCCCTGGGTATTTGCGCGGGGTGCCTGCTGATCGATATCAGCAGGCACCCCGGTCCCCGCCCGGCGCTCGGCGGGGACAGAAATTCCCACGGGCGTATGGATACATCCTGAATCCTTAAGTACCAGAAAGCCAGGGCGTATCCATACACCCTAGGTCCTTAAGGGGTTAATACAGCTACATCTGCTCCGACCTCGCCTTCTTCAAGAAGTCCTCTTAAACAACATCCTAGGAAGGACCCTGAAACACTAGGAGAAACACATGCTCAGTCTGACCAAGCAGTTTCTTCTCCAAGAGCAGACTTTATTACATCGATACCTTCTTCTGAAATTCCGGTAGCGGAGGTGACGTTAAAAAATATGTCACTTATGCTTGACTCCCCTATCTCCGCCAAATTAACACAAAGCCTCCAACCAATACGCCAGGCTATAGACGAAGTTGAAAAACGTGTGGATCATACAGTTTGCTACATCTCACATCGGCCTTATAGATGCCCACTATGATTTAGAAACAGAAGTGGCCAACATGCAGGCGAAAATAGCAGACCTAGAAGACAGATCTCGCCGCAACAATATTATGTTGAGTGGCATCCCGGAATCGGTCACAAATAAAGATCTGCCCTGTTTTGTGACTGACCTCATAAGCTCCATCTTACCACAATTTTCATCTCAAGATCTAGATACACAAAGTGCCGCTACCTAAACATTTAGACGAATCCGCCCCCAGAGACGTTCTTGCACCAGTCCATTTTTTTTCATGTGAAAGACGCTTTGATGCAAATATCTTCGCGATAAAAACGCGATTCCGGAAAAATTACGAATGGTCTCTATATACGCTGTCCTGTCAGCGGCTACATTACAACTTCGCAGAAGCCTTGTTCCCATTACATTAGCTTTAAGAGAAAAGAAAATTTTGTACAAATGGGGATTTCCCTCTCCTCTCATCATTCAGAGAGGTGACGCAATTCAAGTTATCCATTCAATATCCGAGGGCATTGACATTCTCACGTCCTGGGGCATTTCAGTAGAGGTACCTACTTCTTGGAAAACATCTTCCCCCGTCTAAAATGAATTCTGATTGGAACATAGCAGGGAAACAACGTAGGAACCACCACTGATCTCCCTGAAGTGTTCATGTTAGGGTGGTTCGCACCACGTTTTGTACTTACGGTTCCCGTATACGGCTGGGAGGGGGGGGCGGGGCTTAATCGCGGCGCCCGCACTCAGCCATATAGGGGAACCGTATTTAATGCATGTCTATGAGCCGACCGGAGTGAACCTCAGCCTCTGGTCGGCTGCGTTTTCGGCCGTATGCTGTTTCCCAACTGCAGGCAAAAACGTGGTCGACCGTGTTTTTGCCTACGTTCGGGAAACCGCATTTAAGCCTTGCCCCCCTCCTCCCAGATGTATACGGGAACCGTAAGTACAAAACGTGGTGTGAAACCACCCTAAGTTGTACATGATTTGAAGTCATTGAACTCTCTACACCCCACTTATGCTTGTGATGAACGAAATGCATTGTACCTTCCTGAACTTTTGTTGCTCTTCATTTTATATCTGGAGTGGTTTGATAATGTTGTTGTTGGATGTTCCCTACCCTCTTTCTTTGTCTTCTTTTATCTCCTTCTTCTAGTTGCCCAATGCTTCCAGCAGTCCTACATGATCCACGAAAGTTGCAGACCACATATCAGCTCTCACTGTGCTTGTTGCCTCTACAAATTCATCTCAAACTACGTCATGGTATTGAAGGTAATCTCAATTAATGCTAATGGTTAAACCTACCACAAAGCGTTCCTATTTATGGGCTGAAGCCAAAAACTTGGCGTGTGATATACTTTGCGTCCAAGAGACCCACTTAGTTCAACCCGATGCATTTTGTGTGCACCACAGGGACTTCCCTCATTTATACCACTCCCATTTAAAAAAAAACAAATCTAGAGGCGTAATGATCGCCATAAAAAACTCAATGGCTTTTCAATTACACGAAAATATTAGTGATCCCATGGGAAGATATGTAATACTGATCTGTTCTATTAACAATAAAATGTACACTATTGCTTCCTTGTACACACCTAATGTTAAACAACTACATTTCCTTAAGAGGGTGTTTGGCAGGATTCAGAAACTCAAACAGGGTCAACTATTAATTAGCGGAGACTTTAACGCAGTTCCAGATATAGACGTTGATCTCTCCGATAATTCTTAAAAGCGCCCTATATCTATGGGTCATATCCTACATCAGGAGGACCTCTTTGATACGTGGCGGATACTCCATACTAGTGAGAGAGATTATACTTTCCATTCTGTTGTTACTAATGGTTACTCCAGAATTGATCTCTCTTTAGTCGATAGAGCACTGTTGGATTTGGATAGCTCCTCCACCATTGAACAATTTAGATGGTCTGATCACACCGCTATCACCCTAGAAATAGAGGAAGATTCTGCTGTGACGAAATCTTTTCCTTTGGCGTTTCAATGAATTCCTATTAAAGCACCCCAAATTACAAAGATGAAATTGAATCAGACCTCCATGCATACTTTACATTGAACTCCACTGGAGATGTTAGCGACACGACTCTATGGAATGCTCTATGGAAAGTGTTCATCCGTGGCTCTTTTATTAAATTGGACCATATTCTTTAAAAAGAGCGAACTAAAAAGCTAAGTGCATTACTTGCAGAGCAGAAAATGGTGGAGGATCAGAATAAAACCTCTCCTTGTGCTACGCTTGCTTCCCAGTTGAAGAATATTAGACAGCAGATACATGAACATCTCTTCGACGACTATGCTAGACTCCTTCAGAAATTGAAGTCCCAATTCTATGCTTTCGACAATAAGGCTGGCAAGCTTTAAGCTTCTAGACTTAAGGCGAAACATGCAAAGTCAAAGATCCCCTTTTTATGGCATCATTCCCTGACACAAATGATATCATCCACAAGATATTGCTGATGGCTTTATGACATATTACAGCTCCCTATACAATTTATTCTCGGACCCCCATACCATCCAACCGTCAGATGAAGACATAAACTCTTTTTTGAAGAATATCTCCCTACCCAAATTCACCCCTGCACAACTCTCTCCCCTTAATGCATCCTTCACCATAGATGAAGTGACCGCATCCATCACGGGTCTTCCACTGGGTAAGGCGCCCGGACCAGATGGCCTATCCGCTGGTATTACATTCTCCCATATCCTAGCCCCTCATTTACTGAATTTTTTTGCTGACACAATGCAATCTGGATCCTTTCCCAGAAAAATCCAAGAAGCGCTTATAGTCACTTTACCGAAACCAGGGCAGCCTCCTGACATACCGAGTAACTTTAGACCCATATCTCTTTTAAACTTAGATCTTAAAATATATGCTAAATTGCTAGCTAACATAATAGCACCTTTGATGATGTCTTTGGTAGCCTCAGACCAAGTTGGTTTTAGCCGCAACAGACAAGCCTACGATAACACTCGAAGAGTGGTGGGCCTTCTACATCACCTTGAATCTAACCACATCCCAGCAGTACTATTATCTCAACGCTGAGAAGGCATTCGACCACATACATTGGTCTTTCGCTTTCTCGGTACTTCGCAAAATGGGTTTTGAGGGACACATACTAATGGCGATTGAAGCCTTATACTCTGCCCCAAGAGCAAGAGTATTTTCTAATGGTACACTATCTTCTGGGTTCTCTATATCTAATGGCACCCACCAGGGCTGTCCCCTTTCTCATCTCATTTTTGTGATGTGCCTAGAACTGTTGGCTGAATCTTTGAGATCCCAACCGGACATCATAGGGGTGCAAGTCGGCCCGAGGAAGCATGTCGTCTCCTTATATGCAGATGATGTTCTCCTAACACTGAACAAGCTTGAGCAGTCCCTGGCTGATGTCATGCGAATACTAGATGCATTTAGCAGAATATCCTTTTACAAATTAAATACCACCAAATCTCAAATTTTGCCTATACACTTAGATACACACTTGACTACCACACTTAAAAACCAATACCCTCTAGATTGGCAGGATACTTCTGTCTCATATCTAGGCATCAAAATCCCTTCCTCCTGTTCTAAGTTATTTTCCATAAATTATCTCCCGTTTCTCGCTGAGTATAAGAAAGAGTTAGATGCAATGGGGAAAGTAGTAATTTCTTCGTTGGGACGAATTGCCTCCTTTAAAATGATGACATTACCAAAACTATTATACTTATATAGAACGCTACCTATTACATAGTTACATAGTTAGTACGGTCGAAAAAAGACATATGTCCATCAAGTTCAACCAGGGAATTGAAGGGTAGGGGTGTGGCGCGATATTGGGGAAGGGATGGGATCTTATATTTCTTCATAAGCATAAATGTTATTTTGTTCCAGGAATGTATCTAATCCTGTTTTAAAGCTGTTAATTTTTCCTGCTGTGACCAGTTCCTGAGGTAGACCGTTCCATAAATTCACAGTCCTCACGGTAAAGAAGGCGTGTCGCCCCTTGAGACTAAAGTTTTTCTTCTCCAGACGGAGGGAGTGCCCCCTCGTCCTTTGGGGGGGTTTAACCTGGAACAGTTTTTCTCCATATTTTTTGTATGGGCCATTAATATACTTATATACGTTTATCATATTCCCCCTTAAACGTCTCTTCTCAAGACTAAACAATTGTAACTCCTTTAATCGCTCCTCATAGCTAAGATGTTCCATGCCCCATATTAGTTTAGTCGAGCGTCTCTGCACCCTTTCCAGCTCCACAGTGTCCCTTTATGGACAGGTGACCAAAACTGAACAGCATATTCCAGGTGAGGCCGTACCAATGCTTTATAAAGGTATAAAGTCCCTTGAGTCCATGCCTCTTTTTATAAATGACAATATCCTGCTGGCTTTGGAAGCAGCAGCCTGACATTGCATGCTATTCTGTAGTCTGTGATCTACAAGTACACCCAGATCCTTCTCTACCAGTGACTCTGCCAGTTTAATTCCCCCTAAGACATACGATGCATGCATGTTATTAGGACCCAGATGCATAACTTTACATTTATCCACATTGAACCTCATTTGCCAAGTGGATGCCCAGACAGTCTATCCAAGTCATCTTGTAACCTATACACCTCCTCTATAGACTGTACCATGCTACAAAGCTTGGTGTCATCTGCAAAGATAGAAACAGAGCTGTTAATGCCATCCTCTATATCATTGATAAATAAATTAAACAACAGCGGTCCCAGTACAGAACCACTAATTACCAAGGACCAATTAGAGTACGAATCATTGACCACCACTCTCTGGGTACGATCCATGAGCCAGTGTTCAATCCAGTTACAAACTATAATTTCCAAACCCAAAGACCTTAACTTACTTGTCAGACAGTATCAAATGCTTTAGCAAAATCCAGAAACACTATATCCACAGCCATTCCTCTGTCAAGGCTTCTACTCACTTCTTAATAAAAGCAAATTAGATTGGTTTGACAACTTCTATCCTTAGTAAACCCATGCTGGTTATCACTTATAATACAATTATCCCCTATGTATTCCTGTATATAATCCCTTATAAGTCCTTCAAACAATTTACCCACAATGCACGTTAAACTTACCGGTCTATAGTTTCCTGGGGAAGACCTAGAGCCCTTTTTGACATACCAACATCTTTTTTCCAACGAGCTCAATCCATTCTTTCAAACTTTACATGGAGGGGAGCTAGGTGCAGAGGTGTCCTTTAAATTACTCACTATTCATAGAGACAGAGGGGGATTAGGAGTACCAGACCTTAAAAAGTATTATGTAGCTACATTGACATCTCAATTGCAAGCCTTTAGATCACCCGGCCTAAACATGCCTTGGGTACAAATGGAACAATACTATTGTAAGGGAATTTCCCTTGTGTCCCTTTTGTTTTCACATGCATGAGAACTCGAGATGCCATCAAATTTAACTCCCTTAACTACAACTGGTTAGAAACACTGGTCTACTCTTCACTCCACCACGGGCTCCCCTCAAGCCAATTACCCATGTAATTCTCCTATACAACTCTTACATTTAGCTATACCAGACCTACAATTATCACATTAGATCATGGGAGGCCTGCATTTCATACACCAGCTTTATGATGGGAGGGTGCTGAGCATCTTTGAGAGGCTAAGAGACACGTTCTCTATCCCAAGACAGGGCCTTGCATACGTTCTTACAAATTACAAATTTTTTACAATCCCACTGTAACACGACTTGGACATTTAATGTAGACTCATTTTGTTACATACGTTTAAGGAAAAAAAGGTCTCAAGCTCCTTTACAACATATTAGAATTACCAGACCACTTATCTTCCTATGCTCCTTATAGGGCTTGGGAATCGGAATTAAATTTCCCAATATCTCAAGTGGAATGGATTCGCTCTTTCGGTTGGGCGTGTAGGGCTTTGCCTTGCGTCTCCCACCTGGAGGCGGCTATTAAATCAAGACTAAGATGGTATATGACTCCATCAAGATTACACTCAATATTCCCCACGTTCTCACAGATGTGTTGGCGTTCATGCGGCCATAAGGGTACTTTATTACATACTCCATGGTCAAGCCCACTGTTACACAATTATTGGAAAGAAGTGACACTGATTGTTCAAACATTATCCAACACCATGCTCGCTTTGACTCCCTCTGCCGCTATACTTTTATTAGATATAAATCAATATCCTCCTAACACTAGACTAATAATATGTAAAGTACTTGTCCTTGCTAAATTGATAATCACAAGACACTGGAAATCCCAACTATCCCCATCAATTGAGGAACTTGTTTCTCTGCTTAATCAATCTTATAGGTGTGAGAGGGCAGAAGAATACAACACTGATAGGATTTCTTCCTTAGATAAAATGTGGCAACCTTGGCTACAGCTTTATTGTAGCCACAATGATACTTCTGCATACTAATCTGGATCGGGCTCACAATATAACGGGCTACTAGACCAGCTTCCTTTCTTTCCCTTTCTGTCTCCTTTCTTTCCCTTCCCTGTTTATGGGTTTATTTGATTCAAATAGTCACTTCAATGTGATTTGTAATGTTACGCTATTATGAACAGTTGCTTTGTTCACCAGAATTTAACTAACTATTAGAGATTTGATGGTACTACATAACCTACTGTATCATTGGAGATGCGACTTACTTGTACTTTATACCAAGTCATGTATCTGTTATTGTTACTCTGTCAACCAACTGTATGTTCTTGCATTCTCAGACACTACTGCACATGTTTCCCTTGTTTACTTGTATTTTAAATTGTTTAATAAAAAGATTGAAACAAAATATTGATAGTGTTGTATGCAAGATGAAGAGTGGAGTGGCAAAACCCTATAAATGCTAATAGGAATGAAACACTAGAGTGTTCTGCCTGCGGGTGTTTGTGACAGAAATTAGAAAAAGTATTCCAAGCTGTGCGGTACACTTTTTGCGTATTGGGAGAAAGTGAAGTGTTGATGAGCTGATTGGCAACCAATGTATAGCCTTCTAATCCATCACTAACTCTTGGAATGACGGAATTGGTTACCCTGTGAGAAATGCTTCGGGGACCATTTGAAAAAAAAAACGAAAAATTTAATCTGGATAGAGCATCAGCGGCTGTGTTATTAATACCTTCAATATTTGAACTGGTGAAATGAAATTTGAAGCATAATGAAAGCCAGACCAACTTCCTAAGTAATGACATAATAACAGCAGACGATGATCTACCTTTTAACAAGATGTTGACTGTAGCATAATTATAGAAAACGAATAACACCTTTCTCCTTGACCACTGACTATCCCACACACTGGCAGCAACCACTATGGGGTATAACCATAGCAACTCAGTGCTTCCCCCAGATAGCCGCAAAGCCTATTGAAGATGAAGCATCTGAAAAAATCATAGGAGAGGAATTATCAACTCCTGGGACAAAGAATGACATGCCATTCAACTCTGACAAAAATCTATCCCACATGGCTAAATCAGTTGAAGCTTGGTGGTCAAGCTTGACAACATCGTGCTTCCCTGGGACGGAAGACATTATTTCTAATAATCTTGAAATGAATGTTCTACCTGGTGGTATAACTCGCATAGCGAAATTCAGCATCCTGAGTACGGACTGGAGCTCAACTTTTGTGACCCGAGGAGAACGAACTAAGTTATGACATGCCTGCCTGATGCGTGAGAGTTTTTCGGGGGAAGCCTGGCTTCCATAGCCTTAGTGTCAAGGGTGATGTCTAAAAATGTTAATGATTTGCACGGACCCTCTACCTTTTTGTCAGAAACAGGAACCGCCAACTGCTGAAAAACCACCAGTGATATGTCAAGATCTCTAGGTCAAGTTAGACCAGGGTTAGGCAACCTTTTGGTAGTGCTGTGCCCAAATTGGTGTGTCGGTGATATGGGTGTGGCTTTCTGTGGGTGTGGCTTGTTGTGGGTGGGGCTTGTCACAGGGTGTTTTTTGTTCCAGAATTGTCCCTATATATTGTTCTCCCTGTAAGGACCTTACATTGAGAGCAACCATTTTAACTCAGACCTGTATAATACAGACCCCCCTACATAATACAGTCCTCAGAGTCAACCCCACCATGATACAGACCCCAGAATCACCACCATAATACGGACCCCAGAATCACCATTTTAATACAGACCCCAGAATCAGACCCCACTATAATACAGACACCAGAATCACCACCCACCATAATACAGACACCAGAATCAGACCCGACCATAATACAGACCCCAGAATCAGACCTTCCCATAATACAGACCCCAGAATCACCACCCACCATAAAACAGACCCCAGAATCACTGCCCACCATAATACAGACCCCCGAATCACCACCCACCATAACACAGACTCCAGAATCACCACTCACCATAATAGAGACCCCAGAATCACCACCCACCATAATACAGACCCCAGAATCACCACCCACCATAATACAGACCCCAGAATCCCCACCCACAATAATACAGATGCCAGAATCACCACCCAACAAAATACAGACCCCAGAATCACCATGCAACATAATACAGACCCCAGCATCCCCATCCAACATAATACAGACCCCAGAATCACCACCCACCATAACACAGACCCCAGAATCACCACTCAACAAAATACAGACCCCAGAATCACCATCCAACATAATACAGACCCCAGAATCACCATCCAACATAATACAGACCCCAGAATCAGTCCCTACCATAATACAGACCCCAGAATCACCGCCCACCATAATACAGACCCCAGAATCACCACCCACCATAACACAGACTCCATAATCACCACCCACCATAATACAGACCCCAGAATCACCACCCACCATAATACAGACCCCAGAATCCCCACCCACCATAACACAGATGCCAGAATCACCACCCAACAAAATACAGACCCCAGAATCACCATGCAACATAATACAGACCCCAGCATCACCATCCAACATAATACAGACCCCAGAATCACCACCCACCATAACACAGACCCCAGAATCACCACTCAACAAAATACAGACCCCAGAATCACCATCCAACATAATACAGACCCCAGAATCACCATCCAACATAATACAGACCCCAGAATCAGTCCCTACCATAATACAGACCCCAGAATCACCGCCCACCATAATACAGACCCCAGAATCACCACCCACCATAACACAGACTCCATAATCACCACCCACCATAATACAGACCCCAGAATCACCACCCACCATAATACAGACCGCAGAATCACCACCCACCATAATACAGACCCCAGAATCACCACCCACCATAATACAGATGCCAGAATCACCACCCAACAAAATACAGACCCCAGAATCACCATCCAACATAATACAGACCCCAGAATCACCATCCAAGTTCAAGTTAGACCAGGGTTAGGCAACCTTTTGGTAGTGCTGTGCCCAAATTGGTGTGTCGGCAATATGGGTGTGGCTTTCTGTGGGTGTGGCTTGTTGTGGGTGTGGCTTGTCACAGGGTGTTTTTTTTTCCAGAATTGTCCCTATATATTGTTCTCCCTGTAAGGACCTTACATTGAGAACAACCATTTTAACTCAGACTTGTATAATACAGACCCCCCTACATAATACAGTCCTCAGAAACAATCCCACCATGATACAAACCCCAGAATCACCACCATAATACAGACCCATGAATCACCATTTTAATACAGACCCCAGAATCAGACCCCACTATAATACAGACACCAGAATCACCACCCACCATAATACAGACACCAGAATCAGACCCGACCATAATACAGACCCCAGAATCAGACCTCCCCATAATACAGACCCCAGAATCACCACCCATCATAATACAGACCCCAGAATCAGACCTCACCATAATACAGACCCCAGAATCTCCACCGACCATAATACAGACCCCAGAATTACCACCCACCATAATACAGACCCCAGAATCACCACCAACCATAATATAGACCTCAGAATCACCACCCACCATAATACAGACCCCATTATCACCATCCATCATAATACAGAACCCAGAATCACCACCCACCATAATACAGACCCCAGAATCACCACCCACCATAATAAAGACCACAGAATCACCACCCACCATAATACAGACCCCAGAATCCCCACCCACCATAATACAGACCTCAAAATTACTACCCACCATAATACAGACCTCGGAATCAGGCCCCACCATAATACAGACTCCAGAATCACCACCCACCATAATATAGACCTCAGACTCACCACCCACCATGATACAGACCCCAGAATCACCACCCACCATAATACAGAACCCAGAAATACCACCCACCATAATACAAACCCCAGAATCACCACCCACCATAATACAGACCCCAGAATCACCACCCACCATAATACAGACCACAGAATCACCACCCACCATAATACAGACCCCAGAATCACCACCCACCATAACACAGAACCCAGAATCACCACCCAACAAAATACAGACCCCAGAATCACCATCCAACATAATACAGACCCCAGAATCACAACCCACTATAATACAGACCCCAGAATCACCACCCACCATAATACAGACCTCAGAATCACCACCCACCATAATACAGACCTCAGAATCAGACCCCACCATAAAACAGACCTCAGAATCAGACCCCAACATAATACAGACCTCAGAATCAGACAGCACCATAATACAGACATCAGAATCACCACCCACCATAATACAGACCCCAGAATCACCGCCAAACATAATACAGACCCCAGAATCACCACCCACCATAATACAGACCCCAAAATCCCCATCCACCATAATACAGATGCCAGAATCACCACCCAACAAAATACAGACCCCAGAATCACAATGCAACATAATACAGACCCCAGAATCGCCATCCAACATAATACAGACCCCAGAATCACCACCCACCATAACACAGACCCCAGAATCACCACTCAACAAAATACAGACCCCAGAATCACCATCCAACATAATACAGACCCCAGAATCACCATCCAACATAATACAGACCCCAGAATCAGACCTCACCATAATACAGACCCCAGAATCAGTCCCTACCATAATACAGACCCCAGAATCACCACCCACCAAAACACAGACTCCATAATCACCACCCACCATAATACAGACCCCAGAATCACCACCCACCATAATACAGACCGCAGAATCACCACCCACCATAATACAGACCCCAGAATCCCCACCCACCATAATACAGATGCCAGAATCACCACCCAACAAAATACAGACCCCAGAATCACGATCCAACATAATACAGACCCCAGAATCACCATCCAACATAATACAGACCCCATTATCACCATCCATCATAATACAGAACCCAGAATCACCACCCACCATAATACAGACCCCAGAATCACCACCCACCATAATAAAGACCACAGAATCACCACCCACCATAATACAGACCCCAGAATCCCCACCCACCATAATACAGACCTCAAAATTACTACCCACCATAATACAGACCTCAGAATCAGGCCCCACCATAATACAGACCCCAGAATCACCACCCACCATAATATAGACCTCAGACTCACCACCCATCATGATACAGACCCCAGAATCACCACCCACCATAATACAGAACCCAGAAATACCACCCACCATGATACAAACCCCAGAATCACCACCCACCATAATACAGACCCCAGAATCACCACCCACCATAATACAGACCACAGAATCACCACCCACCATAATACAGACCCCAGAATCACCACCCACCATAACACAGAACCCAGAATCACCACCCAACAAAATACAGACCCCAGAATCACCATCCAACATAATACAGACCCCAGAATCACCACCCACCATAATACAGACCTCAGAATCAGACCCCACCATAAAACAGACCTCAGAATCAGACCCCAACATAATACAGACCTCAGAATCAGACAGCACCATAATACAGACCTCAGAATCACCACCCACCATAATACAGACCCCAGAATCACCGCCAAACATAATACAGACCCCAGAATCACCACCCACCATAATACAGACCCCAAAATCCCCATCCACCATAATACAGATGCCAGAATCACCACCCAACAAAATACAGACCCCAGAATCACCACCCACCATAATACAGACCACAGAATCACCACCCACCATAATACAGACCCCAGAATCACCACCCACCATAACACAGAACCCAGAATCACCACCCAACAAAATACAGACCCCAGAATCACCATCCAACATAATACAGACCCCAGAATCACCACCCACTATAATACAGACCCCAGAATCACCACCCACCATAATACAGACCGCAGAATCACCACCCACCATAATACAGACCCCAGAATCCCCACCCACCATAATACAGATGCCAGAATCACCACCCAACAAAATACAGACCCCAGAATCACGATCCATCATAATACAGACCCCAGAATCACCATCCAACATAATACAGACCCCATTATCACCATCCATCATAATACAGAACCCAGAATCACCACCCACCATAATACAGACCCCAGAATCACCACCCACCATAATAAAGACCACAGAATCACCACCCACCATAATACAGACCCCAGAATCCCCACCCACCATAATACAGACCTCAAAATTACTACCCACCATAATACAGACCTCAGAATCAGGCCCCACCATAATACAGACCCCAGAATCGACACCCACCATAATATAGACCTCAGACTCACCACCCACCATGATACAGACCCCAGAATCACCACCCACCATAATACAGACCCCAGAATCACCACCCACCATAACACAGAACCCAGAATCACCACCCAACAAAATACAGACCCCAGAATCACCATCCAACATAATACAGACCCCAGAATCACCACCCACTATAATACAGACCCCAGAATCACCACCCACCATAACACAGAACCCAGAATCACCACCCAACAAAATACAGACCCCAGAATCACCACCCACCATAATACAGACCTCAGAATCAGACCCCACCATAAAACAGACCTCAGAATCAGACCCCAACATAATACAGACCTCAGAATCAGACAGCACCATAATACAGACCTCAGAATCACCACCCACCATAATACAGACCCCAGAATCACCGCCAAACATAATACAAACCCCAGAATCACCACCCACCATAATACAGACCCCAGAATCACCACCCACCATAATACAGACCACAGAATCACCACCCACCATAATACAGACCCCAGAATCACCACCCACCATAACACAGAACCCAGAATCACCACCCAACAAAATACAGACCCCAGAATCACCATCCAACATAATACAGACCCCAGAATCACCACCCACCATAATACAGACCTCAGAATCAGACCCCACCATAAAACAGACCTCAGAATCAGACCCCAACATAATACAGACCTCAGAATCAGACAGCACCATAATACAGACCTCAGAATCACCACCCACCATAATACAGACCCCAGAATCACCGCCAAACATAATACAGACCCCAGAATCACCACCCACCATAATACAGACCCCAAAATCCCCATCCACCATAATACAGATGCCAGAATCACCACCCAACAAAATACAGACCCCAGAATCACCACCCACCATAATACAGACCACAGAATCACCACCCACCATAATACAGACCCCAGAATCACCACCCACCATAACACAGAACCCAGAATCACCACCCAACAAAATACAGACCCCAGAATCACCATCCAACATAATACAGACCCCAGAATCACCACCCACTATAATACAGACCCCAGAATCACCACCCACCATAATACAGACCGCAGAATCACCACCCACCATAATACAGACCCCAGAATCCCCACCCACCATAATACAGATGCCAGAATCACCACCCAACAAAATACAGACCCCAGAATCACGATCCATCATAATACAGACCCCAGAATCACCATCCAACATAATACAGACCCCATTATCACCATCCATCATAATACAGAACCCAGAATCACCACCCACCATAATACAGACCCCAGAATCACCACCCACCATAATAAAGACCACAGAATCACCACCCACCATAATACAGACCCCAGAATCCCCACCCACCATAATACAGACCTCAAAATTACTACCCACCATAATACAGACCTCAGAATCAGGCCCCACCATAATACAGACCCCAGAATCGACACCCACCATAATATAGACCTCAGACTCACCACCCACCATGATACAGACCCCAGAATCACCACCCACCATAATACAGACCCCAGAATCACCACCCACCATAACACAGAACCCAGAATCACCACCCAACAAAATACAGACCCCAGAATCACCATCCAACATAATACAGACCCCAGAATCACCACCCACTATAATACAGACCCCAGAATCACCACCCACCATAATACAGACCTCAGAATCAGACCCCACCATAAAACAGACCTCAGAATCAGACCCCAACATAATACAGACCTCAGAATCAGACAGCACCATAATACAGACCTCAGAATCACCACCCACCATAATACAGACCCCAGAATCACCGCCAAACATAATACAGACCCCAGAATCACCACCCACCATAATACAGACCCCAAAATCCCCATCCACCATAATACAGATGCCAGAATCACCACCCAACAAAATACAGACCCCAGAATCACCACCCACCATAATACAGACCACAGAATCACCACCCACCATAATACAGACCCCAGAATCACCACCCACCATAACACAGAACCCAGAATCACCACCCAACAAAATACAGACCCCAGAATCACCATCCAACATAATACAGACCCCAGAATCACCACCCACTATAATACAGACCCCAGAATCACCACCCACCATAATACAGACCGCAGAATCACCACCCACCATAATACAGACCCCAGAATCCCCACCCACCATAATACAGATGCCAGAATCACCACCCAACAAAATACAGACCCCAGAATCACGATCCAACATAATACAGACCCCAGAATCACCATCCAACATAATACAGACCCCATTATCACCATCCATCATAATACAGAACCCAGAATCACCACCCACCATAATACAGACCCCAGAATCACCACCCACCATAATAAAGACCACAGAATCACCACCCACCATAATACAGACCCCAGAATCCCCACCCACCATAATACAGACCTCAAAATTACTACCCACCATAATACAGACCTCAGAATCAGGCCCCACCATAATACAGACCCCAGAATCACCACCCACCATAATATAGACCTCAGACTCACCACCCACCATGATACAGACCCCAGAATCACCACCCACCATAATACAGAACCCAGAAATACCACCCACCATGATACAAACCCCAGAATCACCACCCACCATAATACAGACCCCAGAATCACCACCCACCATAATACAGACCACAGAATCACCACCCACCATAATACAGACCCCAGAATCACCACCCACCATAACACAGAACCCAGAATCACCACCCAACAAAATACAGACCCCAGAATCACCATCCAACATAATACAGACCCCAGAATCACCACCCACTATAATACAGACCCCAGAATCACCACCCACCATAATACAGACCTCAGAATCAGACCCCACCATAAAACAGACCTCAGAATCAGACCCCAACATAATACAGACCTCAGAATCAGACAGCACCATAATACAGACCTCAGAATCACCACCCACCATAATACAGACCCCAGAATCACCGCCAAACATAATACAGACCCCAGAATCACCACCCACCATAATACAGACCCCAAAATCCCCATCCACCATAATACAGATGCCAGAATCACCACCCAACAAAATACAGACCCCAGAATCACCACCCACCATAATACAGACCACAGAATCACCACCCACCATAATACAGACCCCAGAATCACCACCCACCATAACACAGAACCCAGAATCACCACCCAACAAAATACAGACCCCAGAATCACCATCCAACATAATACAGACCCCAGAATCACCACCCACTATAATACAGACCCCAGAATCACCACCCACCATAATACAGACCGCAGAATCACCACCCACCATAATACAGACCCCAGAATCCCCACCCACCATAATACAGATGCCAGAATCACCACCCAACAAAATACAGACCCCAGAATCACGATCCAACATAATACAGACCCCAGAATCACCATCCAACATAATACAGACCCCATTATCACCATCCATCATAATACAGAACCCAGAATCACCACCCACCATAATACAGACCCCAGAATCACCACCCACCATAATAAAGACCACAGAATCACCACCCACCATAATACAGACCCCAGAATCCCCACCCACCATAATACAGACCTCAAAATTACTACCCACCATAATACAGACCTCAGAATCAGGCCCCACCATAATACAGACCCCAGAATCACCACCCACCATAATATAGACCTCAGACTCACCACCCATCATGATACAGACCCCAGAATCACCACCCACCATAATACAGAACCCAGAAATACCACCCACCATGATACAAACCCCAGAATCACCACCCACCATAATACAGACCCCAGAATCACCACCCACCATAATACAGACCACAGAATCACCACCCACCATAATACAGACCCCAGAATCACCACCCACCATAACACAGAACCCAGAATCACCACCCAACAAAATACAGACCCCAGAATCACCATCCAACATAATACAGACCCCAGAATCACCACCCACTATAATACAGACCCCAGAATCACCACCCACCATAATACAGACCTCAGAATCAGACCCCACCATAAAACAGACCTCAGAATCAGACCCCAACATAATACAGACCTCAGAATCAGACAGCACCATAATACAGACCTCAGAATCACCACCCACCATAATACAGACCCCAGAATCACCGCCAAACATAATACAGACCCCAGAATCACCACCCACCATAATACAGACCCCAAAATCCCCATCCACCATAATACAGATGCCAGAATCACCACCCAACAAAATACAGACCCCAGAATCACCACCCACCATAATACAGACCACAGAATCACCACCCACCATAATACAGACCCCAGAATCACCACCCACCATAACACAGAACCCAGAATCACCACCCAACAAAATACAGACCCCAGAATCACCATCCAACATAATACAGACCCCAGAATCACCACCCACTATAATACAGACCCCAGAATCACCACCCACCATAATACAGACCGCAGAATCACCACCCACCATAATACAGACCCCAGAATCCCCACCCACCATAATACAGATGCCAGAATAACCACCCAACAAAATACAGACCCCAGAATCACGATCCATCATAATACAGACCCCAGAATCACCATCCAACATAATACAGACCCCATTATCACCATCCATCATAATACAGAACCCAGAATCACCACCCACCATAATACAGACCCCAGAATCACCACCCACCATAATAAAGACCACAGAATCACCACCCACCATAATACAGACCCCAGAATCCCCACCCACCATAATACAGACCTCAAAATTACTACCCACCATAATACAGACCTCAGAATCAGGCCCCACCATAATACAGACCCCAGAATCGACACCCACCATAATATAGACCTCAGACTCACCACCCACCATGATACAGACCCCAGAATCACCACCCACCATAATACAGACCCCAGAATCACCACCCACCATAACACAGAACCCAGAATCACCACCCAACAAAATACAGACCCCAGAATCACCATCCAACATAATACAGACCCCAGAATCACCACCCACTATAATACAGACCCCAGAATCACCACCCACCATAATACAGACCTCAGAATCAGACCCCACCATAAAACAGACCTCAGAATCAGACCCCAACATAATACAGACCTCAGAATCAGACAGCACCATAATACAGACCTCAGAATCACCACCCACCATAATACAGACCCCAGAATCACCGCCAAACATAATACAGACCCCAGAATCACCACCCACCATAATACAGACCCCAAAATCCCCATCCACCATAATACAGATGCCAGAATCACCACCCAACAAAATACAGACCCCAGAATCACCACCCACCATAATACAGACCACAGAATCACCACCCACCATAATACAGACCCCAGAATCACCACCCACCATAACACAGAACCCAGAATCACCACCCAACAAAATACAGACCCCAGAATCACCATCCAACATAATACAGACCCCAGAATCACCACCCACTATAATACAGACCCCAGAATCACCACCCACCATAATACAGACCGCAGAATCACCACCCACCATAATACAGACCCCAGAATCCCCACCCACCATAATACAGATGCCAGAATCACCACCCAACAAAATACAGACCCCAGAATCACGATCCAACATAATACAGACCCCAGAATCACCATCCAACATAATACAGACCCCATTATCACCATCCATCATAATACAGAACCCAGAATCACCACCCACCATAATACAGACCCCAGAATCACCACCCACCATAATAAAGACCACAGAATCACCACCCACCATAATACAGACCCCAGAATCCCCACCCACCATAATACAGACCTCAAAATTACTACCCACCATAATACAGACCTCAGAATCAGGCCCCACCATAATACAGACCCCAGAATCACCACCCACCATAATATAGACCTCAGACTCACCACCCACCATGATACAGACCCCAGAATCACCACCCACCATAATACAGAACCCAGAAATACCACCCACCATGATACAAACCCCAGAATCACCACCCACCATAATACAGACCCCAGAATCACCACCCACCATAATACAGACCACAGAATCACCACCCACCATAATACAGACCCCAGAATCACCACCCACCATAACACAGAACCCAGAATCACCACCCAACAAAATACAGACCCCAGAATCACCATCCAACATAATACAGACCCCAGAATCACCACCCACTATAATACAGACCCCAGAATCACCACCCACCATAATACAGACCTCAGAATCAGACCCCACCATAAAACAGACCTCAGAATCAGACCCCAACATAATACAGACCTCAGAATCAGACAGCACCATAATACAGACCTCAGAATCACCACCCACCATAATACAGACCCCAGAATCACCGCCAAACATAATACAGACCCCAGAATCACCACCCACCATAATACAGACCCCAAAATCCCCATCCACCATAATACAGATGCCAGAATCACCACCCAACAAAATACAGACCCCAGAATCACCACCCACCATAATACAGACCACAGAATCACCACCCACCATAATACAGACCCCAGAATCACCACCCACCATAACACAGAACCCAGAATCACCACCCAACAAAATACAGACCCCAGAATCACCATCCAACATAATACAGACCCCAGAATCACCACCCACTATAATACAGACCCCAGAATCACCACCCACCATAATACAGACCGCAGAATCACCACCCACCATAATACAGACCCCAGAATCCCCACCCACCATAATACAGATGCCAGAATCACCACCCAACAAAATACAGACCCCAGAATCACGATCCAACATAATACAGACCCCAGAATCACCATCCAACATAATACAGACCCCATTATCACCATCCATCATAATACAGAACCCAGAATCACCACCCACCATAATACAGACCCCAGAATCACCACCCACCATAATAAAGACCACAGAATCACCACCCACCATAATACAGACCCCAGAATCCCCACCCACCATAATACAGACCTCAAAATTACTACCCACCATAATACAGACCTCAGAATCAGGCCCCACCATAATACAGACCCCAGAATCACCACCCACCATAATATAGACCTCAGACTCACCACCCATCATGATACAGACCCCAGAATCACCACCCACCATAATACAGAACCCAGAAATACCACCCACCATGATACAAACCCCAGAATCACCACCCACCATAATACAGACCCCAGAATCACCACCCACCATAATACAGACCACAGAATCACCACCCACCATAATACAGACCCCAGAATCACCACCCACCATAACACAGAACCCAGAATCACCACCCAACAAAATACAGACCCCAGAATCACCATCCAACATAATACAGACCCCAGAATCACCACCCACTATAATACAGACCCCAGAATCACCACCCACCATAATACAGACCTCAGAATCAGACCCCACCATAAAACAGACCTCAGAATCAGACCCCAACATAATACAGACCTCAGAATCAGACAGCACCATAATACAGACCTCAGAATCACCACCCACCATAATACAGACCCCAGAATCACCACCCACCATAATACAGACCCCAAAATCCCCATCCACCATAATACAGATGCCAGAATCACCACCCAACAAAATACAGACCCCAGAATCACCACCCACCATAATACAGACCACAGAATCACCACCCACCATAATACAGACCCCAGAATCACCACCCACCATAACACAGAACCCAGAATCACCACCCAACAAAATACAGACCCCAGAATCACCATCCAACATAATACAGACCCCAGAATCACCACCCACTATAATACAGACCCCAGAATCACCACCCACCATAATACAGACCGCAGAATCACCACCCACCATAATACAGACCCCAGAATCCCCACCCACCATAATACAGATGCCAGAATAACCACCCAACAAAATACAGACCCCAGAATCACGATCCATCATAATACAGACCCCAGAATCACCATCCAACATAATACAGACCCCATTATCACCATCCATCATAATACAGAACCCAGAATCACCACCCACCATAATACAGACCCCAGAATCACCACCCACCATAATAAAGACCACAGAATCACCACCCACCATAATACAGACCCCAGAATCCCCACCCACCATAATACAGACCTCAAAATTACTACCCACCATAATACAGACCTCAGAATCAGGCCCCACCATAATACAGACCCCAGAATCGACACCCACCATAATATAGACCTCAGACTCACCACCCACCATGATACAGACCCCAGAATCACCACCCACCATAATACAGACCCCAGAATCACCACCCACTATAACACAGAACCCAGAATCACCACCCAACAAAATACAGACCCCAGAATCACCATCCAACATAATACAGACCCCAGAATCACCACCCACTATAATACAGACCCCAGAATCACCACCCACCATAATACAGACCTCAGAATCAGACCCCACCATAAAACAGACCTCAGAATCAGACCCCAACATAATACAGACCTCAGAATCAGACAGCACCATAATACAGACCTCAGAATCACCACCCACCATAATACAGACCCCAGAATCACCGCCAAACATAATACAGACCCCAGAATCACCACCCACCATAATACAGACCCCAAAATCCCCATCCACCATAATACAGATGCCAGAATCACCACCCAACAAAATACAGACCCCAGAATCACCACCCACCATAATACAGACCACAGAATCACCACCCACCATAATACAGACCCCAGAATCACCACCCACCATAACACAGAACCCAGAATCACCACCCAACAAAATACAGACCCCAGAATCACCATCCAACATAATACAGACCCCAGAATCACCACCCACTATAATACAGACCCCAGAATCACCACCCACCATAATACAGACCGCAGAATCACCACCCACCATAATACAGACCCCAGAATCCCCACCCACCATAATACAGATGCCAGAATCACCACCCAACAAAATACAGACCCCAGAATCACGATCCAACATAATACAGACCCCAGAATCACCATCCAACATAATACAGACCCCATTATCACCATCCATCATAATACAGAACCCAGAATCACCACCCACCATAATACAGACCCCAGAATCACCACCCACCATAATAAAGACCACAGAATCACCACCCACCATAATACAGACCCCAGAATCCCCACCCACCATAATACAGACCTCAAAATTACTACCCACCATAATATAGACCTCAGAATCAGGCCCCACCATAATACAGACCCCAGAATCACCACCCACCATAATATAGACCTCAGACTCACCACCCACCATGATACAGACCCCAGAATCACCACCCACCATAATACAGAACCCAGAAATACCACCCACCATGATACAAACCCCAGAATCACCACCCACCATAATACAGACCCCAGAATCACCACCCACCATAATACAGACCACAGAATCACCACCCACCATAATACAGACCCCAGAATCACCACCCACCATAACACAGAACCCAGAATCACCACCCAACAAAATACAGACCCCAGAATCACCATCCAACATAATACAGACCCCAGAATCACCACCCACTATAATACAGACCCCAGAATCACCACCCACCATAATACAGACCTCAGAATCAGACCCCACCATAAAACAGACCTCAGAATCAGACCCCAACATAATACAGACCTCAGAATCAGACAGCACCATAATACAGACCTCAGAATCACCACCCACCATAATACAGACCCCAGAATCACCGCCAAACATAATACAGACCCCAGAATCACCACCCACCATAATACAGACCCCAAAATCCCCATCCACCATAATACAGATGCCAGAATCACCACCCAACAAAATACAGACCCCAGAATCACCACCCACCATAATACAGACCACAGAATCACCACCCACCATAATACAGACCCCAGAATCACCACCCACCATAACACAGAACCCAGAATCACCACCCAACAAAATACAGACCCCAGAATCACCATCCAACATAATACAGACCCCAGAATCACCACCCACTATAATACAGACCCCAGAATCACCACCCACCATAATACAGACCGCAGAATCACCACCCACCATAATACAGACCCCAGAATCCCCACCCACCATAATACAGATGCCAGAATCACCACCCAACAAAATACAGACCCCAGAATCACGATCCAACATAATACAGACCCCAGAATCACCATCCAACATAATACAGACCCCATTATCACCATCCATCATAATACAGAACCCAGAATCACCACCCACCATAATACAGACCCCAGAATCACCACCCACCATAATAAAGACCACAGAATCACCACCCACCATAATACAGACCCCAGAATCCCCACCCACCATAATACAGACCTCAAAATTACTACCCACCATAATACAGACCTCAGAATCAGGCCCCACCATAATACAGACCCCAGAATCACCACCCACCATAATATAGACCTCAGACTCACCACCCACCATGATACAGACCCCAGAATCACCACCCACCATAATACAGAACCCAGAAATACCACCCACCATGATACAAACCCCAGAATCACCATCCAACATAATACAGACCCCAGAATCACCACCCACTATAATACAGACCCCAGAATCACCACCCACCATAATACAGACCTCAGAATCAGACCCCACCATAAAACAGACCTCAGAATCAGACCCCAACATAATACAGACCTCAGAATCAGACAGCACCATAATACAGACCTTAGAATCACCACCCACCATAATACAGACCCCCAGAATCACCGCCAAACATAATACAGACCCCAGAATCACCACCCACCATAATACAGACCCCAAAATCCCCATCCACCATAATACAGATGCCAGAATCACCACCCAACAAAATACAGACCCCAGAATCACCACCCACCATAATACAGACCACAGAATCACCACCCACCATAATACAGACCCCAGAATCACCACCCACCATAACACAGAACCCAGAATCACCACCCAACAAAATACAGACCCCAGAATCACCATCCAACATAATACAGACCCCAGAATCACCACCCACTATAATACAGACCCCAGAATCACCACCCACCATAATACAGACCTCAGAATCACCACCCACCATAATACAGACCTCAGAATCAGACCCCACCATAAAACATACCTCAGAATCAGACCCCAACATAATACAGACCTCAGAATCAGACAGCACCATAATACAGACCTCAGAATCACCACCCACCATAATACAGACCCCAGAATCACCGCCAAACAAAATACAGACCCCAGAATCACCACCCACCATAATACAGACCCCAGAATCACCACCCACCATAATACAGACCCCAAAATCCCCATCCACCATAATACAGATGCCAGAATCACCACCCAACAAAATACAGACCCCAGAATCACAATGCAACATAATACAGACCCCAGAATCGCCATCCAACATAACACAGACCCCAGAATCACCACTCAACAAAATACAGACCCCAGAATCACCATCCAACATAATACAGACCCCAGAATCACCATCCAACATAATACAGACCCCAGAATCAGACCTCACCATAATACAGACCCCAGAATCAGTCCCTACCATAATACAGACCCCAGAATCACTGCCCACCATAATACAGACCCCAGAATCACCACCCACCAAAACACAGACTCCATAATCACCACCCACCATAATACAGACCGCAGAATCACCACCCACCATAATACAGACCGCAGAATCACCACCCACCATAATACAGACCCCAGAATCCCCACCCACCATAATACAGATGCCAGAATCACCACCCAACAAAATACAGACCCCAGAATCACGATCCAACATAATACAGACCCCAGAATCACCATCCAACATAATACAGACCCCAGAATCACCACCCACCATAATACAGACCCCAGAATCAGACCCCACCATAATACAGACCTCAGAATCAGGCCCCACCATAATACAGACCCCAGAATCACCACGCACCATTATACAGACCCCAGAATCATCACCCAACAAAATACAGACCCCAGAATCACCATCCAGCATAATACAGACCCCAGAATCACCGGCAAACATAATACAGACCCCAGAATCACCACCCAACATAATACAGACCCCAGAATCCCCACTCAACATAATGCAGACCCCAGAATCACCACCAAACATAATACAGCCCTCAAAATCACCATTCACAAAAATACGGACCTCAGAATCACCATCCACCATAATACAGACCCCAGAATCAGACCCCACCATAATACAGACCCCAGAATCACCACTCACCATAATACAGACCCCAGAATCACCACCCACCATAATACAGACCCCAGAATCTCCACCCACCATAATACAGACCCCAGAATTACCACCCACCATAATACAGACCCCAGAATCACCACCCACCATAATATAGACCTCAGAATCACCACCCACCATAATACAGACCCCATTATCACCATCCATCATAATACAGACCCCAGAATCACCACCCACCATAATACAGACCACAGAATCACCACCCACCATAATACAGACCACAGAATCACCACCCACCATTATACAGACCCCAGAATCACCACCCACCATAACACAGAACCCAGAATCACCACCCAACAAAATACAGACCCCAGAATCACCATCCAACATAATACAGACCCGTGAATCACCACCCGCCATTATACACACCCCAGAATCACCACCCACCATAATACAGATCTCAGAATCACCACCCACCATAATACAGACCTCAGAATCACCACCCACCATAATACAGACCTCAGAATCACCACCCACCATAAAATAGACCTCAGAATCAGACCCCAACATAATACAGACCTCAGAATCAGACAGCACCATAATACAGACCTCAGAATCACCACCCACCATAATACAGACCCCAGAATCACCGGCAAACATAATACAGACCCCAGAATCACCACCCAACATAATACAGACCCCAGAATCCCCACCCAACATAATACAGACCCCAGAATCACCAAACATAATATAGCCCTCAGAATCACCATCCACAATAATATGGACCTCAAAATCACCAACCAACATAATACAGACCACAGAATCACCACCCACCATAATACAGACCTCAGAATCACCACCCACCGTAATACAGACCCCAGAATCACCACCCACCATAATACAGACCCCAGAATCTCCACCCACCATAACACAAACCCCAGAATCCCCACCCACCATAACACAAACCCCAGAATCCCCACCCACCATAATACAGACCCCAGAATCACCACCCACCATAATACAGACCTCAGAATCACCACCCACCATAATACAGACCCCAGAATCACCACCCATCATAATACAGACCCCAGAATCACCCCCCAACATATTACAGACCCCAGAATCACCACCCACCATAATACAGACCTCAGAATCACCACCCACCATAATACAGACCTCAGAATCACCACCCACCATAATACAGACCTCAGACCCCACCATAATAGAGACTCCAGAATCAGACCCCACCATAATAAAGACCCCAGAATCAGACCCCACCATAATACAGACCCCAGAATCACTCCTCACCACAATACAGACCTCAGAATCATCAACCACCATAATAAAGACCCCAGAAAGAACATCATCACTTGCACCCCTCATCATCACTTACACCCCATCATCACTTGCACCACCCCCCATGACTTGCACCACCCCCCATCATCACTTGCACCACCCCCGCATCACTTGCACCCCCCATCATCAATTGCACCCCACCCCCATCACTTGCACTCCCCATCATCACTTGCACCACCCCCATCATCACTTGCACCACCACCCCATCACTTGCACCCCCCATCATCACTTGCTCCTCCCATCATCACTTGCATCCCCTTCATCATTATCACTTGCACCCCCCATCCTCATCATCACTTGCACCCCTCCTCCTCAACATCACTTGCACCCCCTCTCATCATCATTTGCACCTCCCCTCCTCACCATCATTTGCACCCCCCCTCATCATCATCATTTGCACCCCCTCCTCCCATCATCATCATTTCCACCCCCTCCTCCCCTCGTCATCATTTGCACCCCCCTCCACCCCTCATTATCATTTGCACCACCTGCTCCCCTCATCATCATCATTTGCACCCCCTCCTCCCCTCATCATCATTTTCACCTCCCTCCTCCCCTCATCATCATCATTTGAATCCCACCTTCCTCCGCTCTTCATCATTTGCATCCCCTCCTCTCCTCCCCTCATAATCATCATTTGCATCCCCCCTCTCCTCATCATCATCATCATTTGCATCCCCCCTCTCCTCCCCTCATCATCATTTGCATCCCCCCTCCTCCCCTCATAATCATCATTTGCATTTCCCCTCTCCTCATCATCATCATTTGCATCCCAAGTCTCCTCATCATCATCATCATTTGCATCCCACTTCTCATCATCATCATCATCATCATTTGCATCCCCCCTCTCCTCCCCTGATCATCATCATTTGCATCCCCCCTCTCCTCCCCTCATCATCATCATTTGCACCCCCCCCCCTTCCACCCTCCCGTCACCTTGCCTCCCCTGCTCTGCTGATTCCAGAATGAATAAAAAAAAAAAACTTTTACTCACCTATTTCCCATGCAGTGATCTCCTGGGCAGCACAGGCTGGCTGCGTTCTTCTCCCACTACAGTGCAGGTGCCGATGAGTGACATCATCGGCGCCTTCACTGCGTCGGGATAAAGTTCCCAGGTCTCCTCTCAGTGAAGCCACTGGTCCTGCAGCTCACACTGAGAGGAGGCTCAAGCTGTGTGTGCGTCTGCGCACACAGCTTAAAACTGCGCTCGCTCACCTGGGGATCCGGGACAAGCGTCCTGGATCCTCATTAGCGGAGTGAGCGCCTCTCGCCTAGAGCCAGTCCCACGTGCCATGAGTGGCACGCGGGCCAGGGGTTGCCGACCCCTGGGTAAGACTATACTCAATCAGTAAAAAATCTTCTTAAAAGTAATGGATCACATTGCACAATCAAATCTGTTCTCTAACAACCAATGTAAGTGCAAACTTGTTAAACAGCCAATGGCTACTTCTGGACCCAAAGGTTAGTTTGACGGCAAAGTAGTACTTATTGTGCCACTTGATCCCATGCCATTTTCAGAGGTTGGGCATAATGGGAAGACGTTTGAATACATCAGAAATATCTATTTTTGACAACCAGGCCCCCCTACCCATGCTCAAAATGATGGCTATGGTCTCATCAATTGAGGCATATTTTAAAGTGAACTCCTCTGCAGATATAAGCGTATTCATGCTGGGTATTGTAGCTGAATAAGGGGCAGAGAAGTCGTAGATTAGACGGTGTTTATTACTAAACTTGCCTGTGACTAATCCTACAGGGCTCACACGCCAAACATCAAATGGAGGCTTATCAAACGGTCCTATGATGAATCCTTTGTCCACCTCCGTATTAATTAATGAATGAATCAACTATGTCAGGGTTCCTCATGGCTGACCTCAAGTTGTCGCACTCGTAAGTGGCAGAAGGGAATGTTACAAAACCAGTATGGAAACCGGACAAGAACCCATCAATAAGGAACCTGACGGATTTGCGATCTGTATGATCCGATAAGAAATGCATCAGACAATCCACATCCACCACAGCTAGTCATGCCTGCTTGGATTATTGCGGGCAAGCCGATCTGGGATGAGCCCTGTAACAGGCTGCACATACGTGTAACAATCTGCATTGGTTGTAATTGCAGATGCTGTTATTGTAGTTATTACATATCTGGGATTTCCCCAGATATCTAATAGGTTTACCCAGCTTGTCTACATGGCCCGAAACTTTCTGCGCCCTGGACTGTGAAGTGGATGTGGATGTACCTGGGGTAGCATCCTCTGCATTATTAATAGAACTACACCACTCTGTAGTATGGGCAATGGACTGACAGTGAGTGCAAACAGGAGCTTTTAACCCTGCAAAATGGTTGCAAAAAATCATTACATAGTTATAAGTGTTGAGCGGCATAGGCCATATTCGAATTCGCGAATATTCGCGAATATATGGAGGAATATTCGTCATATATTCGCGGTTTATTTTCACATATGCAAATATTTGCGTTTGCGAAAATTAACATATGCGAACATTTGTATATACTAAAACCCGCACAAGCAAAAATTCGCATATACGAAAATTAGCATATGCAAATGTTCGCATATGCGAAAATTCGCACACCAGTCTCACACAGTAGTATTAGAGCCTTCTTTACACCACACAAGCTGGAAGCAGAGAGGGATGATCACTGTGATGTGTACTGTGAAAAAAAAAACAAAAAAAAACGAATATTCGTAATTAGGAATATATAGTGCTATATTCGCGAATATTCGCGAATTCGCGTATATGCGATATTCACAAATAAAATTCGTATTGCGAATATTCACGAGCAACACTAATAGTTATACTGAGAAAGGGTAGTGGCTGCTTTCGCCGAAAACGACTTGTGGTAGTCATAGAATACAGACCCCCCCATATTTGTGCGCAAACTCAGTAACTTTGTATAAGTACAGTTCCTTTCGTCTATCAGGTTTTACTGAACATATCACATCCCGGTATATATAACAAATGCCAGACTGAACTAAGCTAAAGTTAGCTTCCGGTTCAACCTGACATCCTTGGCTTTGAGAATCACAGAAACCTCTCTGCATGCTATCGTTTTATTTTCAGTGACATTGTGGCCGGCAATAATTAAGGAAGCAATGTGGACGTCCTTACCATCCAAGATGTCCCTCTTTAAATTAGCCGGGATGAATTGCAGGTGCAATGTTTGGAACCAACATATTAAGACCAACTAGCGAACCCGCACCCTGGGGTACAACCACCTGAGGCATGGTGGGGGCATGGACTAGAACAGGAGTGGAGACAGCAACTGGAACCTCCACATTTTTATTTTCTAAAGCCTCAATCCTATTGGACAGAGAATTGACCAAAGTTTGGAGCTGCATAATGGAGGTGTTCAAAGCCTGCATGGAAACTTTATTGCCACCAGTACCCGACGCTTTACTTGGGCCCGCCTGGCCCAAGACCAACAACCGATATAATTCCCCCTTGTGTTCAGCAGTTAATTTAGGTATTGTCCAACTACGAAGAGATGGAATGCTTTTGTGCTCAGATGACCTGGCTGTGTTCTCAAAGATGGATCCTGCTTCCTCAATATCAGATGCATGTGATATATCTAACAATACAAACAAAACAACTTAAATTCCCTAACCACTGATCATAACCAAGTCACTAACCTTGTACATGACCTATAACAGCTTACCATCAGCACAATAACAAAATATGTAAATAGCTGCGAGGGCCTGTGTACGAACAGACCAGGCTGAAGTGCAGTGATTACAATAAAACAACTAACATAGAGAAATGAGCGTGACTAACTTACATTGTGAACTACGAACCCTAACCCATAGACTTGATGGGGTAGAGATGCAGAAAAAATACCTAAAGACGTGATGAGTACTACTAAAAACATAACTACCTGGACCCTGTAGTCGACAACCATCACACCTAAAACAAACAAGGCGACATAAGGATCCTGAATTGTAAAGCACTCAACCCATAACCCTAATTATCAACCTGAGAATAACTGATACTGCTAGACAAGAATGGCGAAAATCAACAAGGCGTCTACGGCGGGTCCCTCTAACGCTACCTAAATGAATAAACACATGAGGATACCGCAAACAATAAACCAGAGTGATCAACAACCATACTCACCTGAACTGCCACACCTCACGGTAAGCACGTCAAATCACTTATCCACACTGAGACGTCACCGAACTGACAAGGAATGTAACAGAGTACAGTCAATACAAGTACCTGAGTAACCACACAAAATGCCCAAAGACATGATGGGACAGTGGGAACTGCAGGATATCAAGAATTACACGATATATATGGTAACGGATGTTGAGTGATACAACGTGACCAACCCAACGATAAACCTGGCTACATGAAACAACATAGCATAATGTGAATACGTAAACCCACCTAAGATTCTACAAACGGAATTGTCCTTGACAAGGATCCTTCACGAATGGTTAGCATGCGACGTGGCGGACCTGAACCTGCATGTTATGGAAAACCCCCAATTACCTAAAACAATCAACCAAGTTCCCTTAGGACAGAAAATACCTACCCTAATGATGCCAGCACTACAGAAATAAAATGATAGAAGTATGTCAACCGACACGGAACGTAAGCTGTAATATCTAGTAAACAAAGGGAACTCTAATGTCATAAATATAAATATATATTTTTTTTCTAATGACGTCATATCTTGAACATGGCTAATCAATGATAACAAGAAAACGCATGAAACTACATACACCGTGACTAGCGCCATGACCATGAGTGATATACAGATGACGGGCTAAAGCTGCCAGTACCAATCCGCAAGGTGTAATACATATAACGTGACTTATCACAGATAACAAAGAAATGTGTGAAACTAATTACACCGTGACTAGTGCCATGTACATGGGTGACAGACAGATGACAGACTAAAAGCCCCCAGTACCAACCTGCGAGGATAATGTATACGTATGTTACTATGACATAGAAAAAACTTTGTTATACATGCGTAAATGGGTAAGAAAGACAGTTCTTTCCTCTCTTAGCATTTTTAATACCTGTAAAGATAAACCAACCTTAGTATAAATTGAAACCCAATATTACAGCCCGAAAAAAGTCCCCTATGATGCATCTGAAAGCCTAATGCGAGGGAAAAAGGTAGTGCAATCATGAGACCCCTTATAGCTCAGCACAATTCAGCATCTAATCGTAAAATCGACCACAGTCAGAAGACATGTGCATACATTGCATGAAAAGAAAGTGGGTACTACTTGGACTATAATAATGTTTTTGACGTAAAATGTAACACACATATCAAGTTTAGATTGATAAAGAACGTGCCTGAACGATATCAGGGGTAGGATGATGGCACCCCCTAGCTTAGGCGCAACTATGAATCCTCGGAAAGAGAGGGGCGGGATGACTACAAGTCAAAGCATGCCCAGAGAGAAGGGGGGATGGGGAATGACTACCAGCCAAAGCATGCCCGAAGATAGAGGGAGGGGGGGGGGGGGGGAGGAATGACTAGTAGTCAAAGTATGCCCATGAATGTTTAACAAGTGGAGCTAGCCCCAGGCAGAGATCCCGGGAGAAAGCACAGATCCGACTACGCCAGCCGGGCCCGTACTGTCCCTGCCCCACACCCCCTGTATGTACAGTACGCGACCGGCTGCAATGCCCGGTGCCGAGGTGCCAAGCGGGACCGGACCGACACCTCGCCCCCCAGCTGACGTCACTCACAAAAGAACCTGCAGCGTGGAAGCAGGTAAGCGCGGCGGGATCTTAAAGGGCCCGAAGCTCCTCCCACAACTACAGGCTACATTTTTGCCTTAACACTTGTCGCCCCTGAAGACTAAACCTTTTTTTTGTTCCAGATGGAGGGAGTTCTCCTTGTCTTTTAAAGAAGTTTTACCTGGAACAGTTTTTCCCCATATTTTTTTGTATTGGCAATTTATATACCTAAAGGGGTTAAACAGAGCTAATGACTTCCACAAACAGCACCACACCTGTCCGCAGGTTGTTTTTGGTATTACATCTTGGCTCCATTCACTTCAATGGTACTGAGCTGCAAAGACACACCCAGCCTTAAAGGGGTACTCCGGTGGAAAACATTTTTTTTTTTTAAATCAACTGGTGCCAGAAAGTTAAACAGATTTGTAAATTACTTCTATTAAAAATTATTTACCCTTCCTGTACTTATTAGCAGCTATATGCTACAGAGGAAATTCTATGCTTTTGGAATTTCTTTTTTTTTCTTGTCCACAGTGCTCTCTACTGACACTTGAGGCCAGTATCAGGAACTGTTCAGAGCAGGAGAAAATCCCCATAGCAAACCTGACTTCCAAAACAGCAGGTTGTATTTGTTGTATTTGTTATTACATCTTGACTCCATTCACTACAATGGTACTGAGCTGCAAAGCCACACCCAGCCTTAACCCCTTAAGGACCAAGGACGTACCGGTACGTCCTTGGTCCTGCTCTCCTGATATAACGCGGGGTTACTGTGTCATATCACGGTGGGCCCGGCATCATAGTGAAGCCAGGACCCGCCTCTAATAGCGCGCAGCGCCGATCGCGGCGCCGCGCACTATTAACCCTTTAGCCGCGCGCTCAGAGCTGAGCCGCGCGGCTAAAAGTGAAAGTTGCCGGCTAGCTCAGTCGGGCTGTTCGGGATAGCCGCGGCTAATCGTGGCATCCCGAACAGCTGACAGGACAGCGGGAGGGCAGGCATGAGCAGTCATGCGGCAGAATCCTTGATCACTGGTTTCTTATGAGAAACCAGTGATCAGCATAGCAGATCAGTGTGTGCAGTGTTATAGGTCCCTATGGGACCTATAACACTGCAAAAAAAAAGTGGAAAAAAAAGTGAATAAAGATCATTTAACTCCTCCCCTATTAAAAGTTTGAATCACCCCCCTTTTCCAATAAAAAAAAACACAGTGTAAATAAAAATAAACATATATAGTATCACCACGTGCGGAAATGTCCGAATTCTAAAAATATATCATTAATTAAACCGCTCGGTCAATGGCGTGCGCGCAAAAAAATTCCAAAGTCCAAAATAGTGCATTTTTGGTCACTTTTTATATCATTTAAAAATGAATAAAAAGTCCTATCAATGCAAAAATGGTACCGTTAAAAACTTCAGATCACGGCGCAAAAAATGAGCCCTCATACCGCCCCATAAACGGAAAAATAAAAAAGTTATAGAGGTCAGAAGATGACAATTTTAAACGTATTAATTTTCCTGCATGTAGTTATGATTTTTTCCAGAAGTCCGACAAAATCAAACCTATATAAGTAGGGTATCGTTTTAATCGTATGGACCTACAGAATAAAGATAAGGTGTCATTTTTACCGAAAAATGTGAAACGGAAACGGAAGCCTCCAAAAGTTACAAAACTGCGTTTTTTTTTTTCAATTTTGTTGCACAATGATTTTTTTTTCCGTTTCACTGTAGATTTTTGGGTAAAATGACTGACGTCATTACAAAGTAGAATTGGTGGAGCAAAAAATAAGGCATCATATGGATTTTTAGGTGCAAAATTGAAAGAGTTATGATTTTTTAAAGACAAGGAGCAAAAAACGAAAATGCGAAAACGGAAAAAAAAAACCGGTCCTTAAGGGGTTAACCCCTTAAGGACCAGGCCATTTTACACATTAGGACCAGAGCGTTTTTTGCACATCTGACCACTGTCACTTTAAACATTAATAACTCTGGAATGCTTTTAGTTATCATTCTGATTCCGAAATTGTTTTTTCGTGACATATTCTACTTTAACACAGTAGTAACATTTTGTGGCAACTTGCATCCTTTCATGGTGAAAAATCCCAAAATGTGATGGAAAAAAATGAAAATTTAGCATTTTTGTAACTTTGAAGCTCTCTGCTTGTAAGGAAAACGGATATTCAAAATACATTTTTTTTTGGATCACATAAACAATATGTCTACTTTATGTTTGCATCATAAAATTGATGAGTTTTTACTTTTGGAAGACACCAGAGAGCTTCAAAGTTCAGCAGCAATTTTCTAATTTTTCACAAAATTTTAAAACTCACTATTTTTCAGTGACCAGTTCAGTTTTGAAGTGGATTTGAAGGGTCTTCATATTAGAAATACCCCATAAATGACCCCATTATAAAAACTACACCCCACAAAGTATTCAAAATGACATTCAGCAAGTGTTTTAACCCTTTAGGTGTTTCACAGGAATAGCAGCAAAGTGAAGGAGAAAATTCAAAATCTTCATTTTTTACACTCGCATGTTCTAGTAGACCCAATTTTTGAATTTTTGCAAGCAGTAAAAGGAGAAATTTTTTACTGCTATTTGTAGCCCAATTTCTCTCGAGTAAGCACATACCTCATATGTCTATGTCATACACCAGCAACGGCTCAACCTCTCTGACTGCTGAAGATAGGCGCGGTACAAGGGAGTAGACAAGAGCAAGGTCGGACGTAGCAGAAGGTCAGAGCAGGCAGCAAGGATCGTAGTCAGGGGCAACGGCAGGAGGTCTGGAACACAGGCTAGGAACACACAAGGGAACGCTTTCACTGGCACAATGGCAACAAGATCCGGCGAGGGAGTGCAGGGGAAGTGAGGTATAAGTAGGGAGTGCACAGGTGAACATATTGATTAGGCCTGCTGCGCCAATCAGTGGCGCAGTGGCCCTTTAAATTGCAGAGACCCGGCGCGCACGCGCCCTAAGGAGCGGGGCCGCGCGCGCCGGGACAAGACAGACGGGGAACGGGTCAGGTACGGGAGCCGGGATGCGCATCGCGAGCGGGCAGCTCCTGCGTCGCGAATCGCATCCCGGCTGGGAGAGATATTGCAGCGCACCTGGTCAGCAGGTCTGACCGGGGTGCTGCGAATGAGAGGATGCTGCGAGCGCTCCGGGGAGGAGCGGGGACCCGGAGCGCTCGACGTAACAGATACCGCTATCAAAGTTGGATGTCAAAGGGTGTCAATGCCATGCCCAGCATTAACCCTGAGTCCTGGCTGCTGATAGCAGTCGGGACCCACGGGGTTTAAAGCGTTCCCCGGTCGTGAGAATGGTTTAAACCCCGTTAACGGGACCAGTCCTTAAAGGGGTACTCCGGTGAAAAATGTTTTTTTTTTTATCAACTGGTGCCAGAAAGGTAAACAGATTTGTAAATTACTTCTATTAAAAAATCTTAATCCTTCCTGTACTTATTAGCTGCTGAATACTACAGTGAAAATTCTTTTCCGTTTGAAACATAGAGCTGTCTTAGGACATCATGAGCACAGTGCTCTCTGCTGACATCTCTGTCCATTTTAGGAACTGTCCAGGGTAAAAAGAAATCCCCATAGCAAACATATGCTGTTCTGGACAGTTCATAAAATGGACAGAGATGTCAGCAGAGAGCACTGTGCTCTTGATGTCAGTAGACAGTTCTGTGTTTCAAAAAGAAAATAATTTTCGCTGTAGTATTCAGCAGCTAATAAGTACAGGAAGGATTAAGATTTTTTAATTGAAGTAATTTACAAATCTGTTTAACTTTCTGGCACCAGTTGATAAAAAAAAAAAAAAATGGAGTACCCCTTGAAGGATTTGGGAACGGGGGCATAAGTGATTGCCCTGTGTCTCTACTCAAGACTAAACAAATGTAATTCTTTTTCTTTCCTAAAAACTAAGATCTTTCTGACCCTTATTAGTTTAATTGTGCACATCTGTACCCTTTCCAGCTCCAGAGTGCCCCTTTTATGAACCAGTGCCAAAAACTGAACAGCATAATTCAGGTGAGACCAGACCAATGCTTTAAAAAGTGGTAGTATCATCCTGCTGGCCCTTGAAACAGTTACTTAAAATTGAAAGCTGTTGTGTAGTCTATGATCTACAAGTATGCCCAGATCCTTCTCTACCAGTGACTCTCCTAGTTTTGCCCTCCGCCCCCCCCCCCCCAAGACATGTGCTGCATGCAGGTTATTTGTATTCAAATGCATAATTTTACATGTAGCAATGTTAAAGAGGTTATCCAGGTATAGAAAAACACAACTAATTTCTCTCAAAAACAGCTCCACGTCTTCTATAGGTTGGATGTGGTGTTACAACTTGGCTCCATTCACTTGAATGGAACTGAGCTGCAGAACCACTCCCAACCTGGAGACAGACAGGGAGCAGTTTTTGATAGAAAGTAGCTGTGTTTTTCTATTCTTGGATAACCCCTTTAACCCCTTAAGGACCAATCCCATTTTAACCTTAAGGACAAGGCCAATTTTATTTTTATTTTTATTTATTTTCGTTTTTTCCTCCTTGCCTTCAAAAATCCATAACTCTTTTATATTTCCATCTACAGACCCATATAAGGGCTTGTTTTTTGAGTGACCAATTGTACTTTATAATGAAACCTCTCATTTTACCATAAAATGTACGGCGAACCCAAAAACTAATTTTTAGGGAGGAAATTTAAATGAAAACCACAATTTTGCACATTTTGTTTTCACACTATACACTTTACAGTAAAAATGACATGTGTTCTTTATTCTGTGGGTTAATATGATTAAAATGATACCCATGGCTAGATACTTTTATATTTTTGTACCACTTAAAAAAAATCTAAATCTTTTTGTACAAAATCATTCATCTAAAATTGCCCTATTTTGACCACCTATAACTTTTTCATTTTCCCATATATAAGGCGGTATGAGGGCTAATTTCTTGCACAGTCATCTGTACTTTTTATCGATACCACATTTGCATATATAACACTTTTAGATAATTTTTTATAAAAAACATTTTTTTTAAATAAATTGTGACAAAAAAGCAGCATTTTTGGACTTTTTTATTTTTTACATTTATGCCATTCACCGTAGGGGATAATTAACATTATATTTTGATAGTATGGACGTTTACGCACGCAGCAATACCAAATATTTTTATTTACAAAAATGATGCTTTTTGGGGGTAAAATGGGAAAAACTGACAATTTTCATTTTAATTGGGGGAGGGGATTTTTCACTTTTTTGTACTCTTTATTTTTACATTTTTCAACTTTTGTTTTACACTTTTTATGTCCTTTGATTGCTAATACTGTTCAGTGCTATATATAGGACATAGCACTGATCAGTATTATCGGTGATCTTCTGCCCCGGGAGACAGCCGGAGCCAGGTGAGGGGATCTCCGGCCGCCATGCTGGATGATCGAATCGCTGCCCGGCCGCCATGCTGGATGATCGAATCGCTGCGGCAGCGCTGCAGGCGATCCGATCATCCATTCAAAATACCGCACTGCCACAGATGCCATGATCTGTATTGATCATGGCATCTTGGTGATTAATGGCGGACATCCGCACGATTGCGGATGTCGCCCATTACCGGCGGGTCCCCGTCTACTACTAGCAGCCGGAACCTGCCGTGTATGATGCGAGCACTGTTCCGATGCTCGCGGTCATACACAGGACGTCCCACCAAACTAGGACGTACATTTACATCCGTGGTCAATAAAGGGTTAAACCTCATTTGCCAAGTAGCTGCTCAGACTCTAAGTCTGTCTAAGTCAGCTTGTAACTTATGCATGTCTTCCATAGACTGTACCATGCTACAAAGCTTGGTGTTCTCTGCAAATATAGAAACAGAGCTGTTAATCCCTTCCTCTATATCATTAATAAATAAGTTAAGAAAAAGTGGGCCCAGTACTGAACCTTGGGGTACACCACTAATAACCGAGGACCAATCAGAGTATGAATGATTGACCACCACTCTCTGGGTACTAGTGGTGATCAATGATTTCAATCTAGTTACAGGGTAGGGTTACACATAACAGATCAACAACATATTTTATACTGTAGATTCACCGATGACTGACCCTAGAGTAAGCCTCCTTCCTGTAGATGAGTGTCTGCTCATACTGGCATGTGAGTGCAGTTTATTATATAAAAAATGGAAAAAGTCTGCTCACCTACTCAAGCATAAGGACTCACGATTCCCCTCCGGACAAGGTGCTGTCAGGGCGTTGCTGCCACAAACAAGGTAGATAGGAAGGGAAGCTTCACTCACTGAAGAGCATGGAATCCTCAGTACCTCTGGACACCGGTATGTGTAAAATACAAACACTTTATTCGTTCTTCATTAAAAACTTAATGGGGGGGGGGGCGTGGCTGCTGAAGGAAATGGCCGCTTAAACCTGCAGCTCCGTAGCAGGCACTCTAACTCTAACTGCTTCTAACTGCTCCTGCCAGGCAGCGACCTTACCGGCAACTTTCCTTGGCCTCCCAGCCATTATGGCAACCTCAAGCAGGAAGCGCAACAACAAACAGGGGGACAGCAAGTCTCTGCAACACTTCTTTGCCCCGGAGAAGCGAGACGCGCGGGAGACTAAAGATGGTGCGCTTCTTCTCAGTGCAGAGCACCTTCCTCCCCTACGCTCTCCCGGCTCCCGCTGCCGCAGTGGACCAGCCGCTCAGAGGACACCAGAGCTGCGTCCTCCCTGCCAATTACCAAAGCAGGTACTGTTTGCAAACTCCCTGACGAGTGGGGACCTGCTGCCCTGATGGGGAAGATGGCTGTTGCGGAGCGGGAGGACGACACATTACCTCTGTCCCCAGGGGAGACCACAGGGTGATGGGGGATGACAGCAGATCTCCTGGCCACTTTTCCTTATCCCCCAAAGTGAGTCCTGTAAAACAGTGCCCGAGACTTTCCTCTGATGCTGATGACACATAGAATGCTGGTTCTGACAGAGCCTTTGAGAGACAGGGAGATGAGGGGGACATCTTTGCCTCATACCAGGTTACTGTCAAAACAGCCTCTGAAGCAGCATTGAAAGAGATGCTATTACTTCTCAGCTCGTCATTGCATAAGGACTTCTCCTTCCTCCTGGGTCCTGTCAGATCCTCTGTGACGGCTCTGGAAAACAAGGTATGTGGCACTCAAAATGGCTTCGGTTGCAACAGCACACAATGAACTGGTTGATGCCCATAATGCCCTTGATGATAAAGTTGCGACTGTCCAAGAGAAAATGGTAGATTTTGAGGACCGCAATAGGCGCAACAACATAAAATTCTGTGGTATCCCGGAGACTGTGCCTAACTCCCAATTGGCTAAATATGTTCAAAAATTGACGCGCCACTTTCTCCCTGACCTAGAGACTTTTGAGTACAGAATTGATCGGGCCCACCGAGTAGCTAAACCCAAATCTCTGCCTGAAGACCTCCCCAGGGACGCTCTGGCCCGTTATACCTTCTACAAGACTAAAGACATGCTTATCCAACTTTCTAGAAAATGAAGAACCTTGCCAGCTCCTTATGAAGATATCCAGCTCTTTGTGGATTTGTTGGCAGCAACGCTACAGGCGAGAAGGGGACTGCAACCTCTCACACAGGAACTGCGCCAGCTCGGGATCCCATACTGCTGGGGTTTCCGCATGAAATTACTGATCCCGCACCAGAATAAGATGCACATCTTCACTTCTACTGAAGCTGGCTTTGCAGCCCTTCTCCAGTGGGGCTACTCTTTTCCTGATCGTCCCCAACCCCCCCCCCCCCCCCCACCGGTCCTCAGAAAGGGGGTACATGGCCCCCACTTGACCGTGACATTTGTTGTGCTCCTCACTAGTTTGTTGAGTATATTACTGAGTGCCATGCTCACTGCTTTTTTTCATGATACTTATCTCCATGTACCCTACATAAGTGATAATACTTGGATTACACCATCTTGTATTTTTATTTTTTATTTAGTTTTCCACTGCATTGATTTGTTCTTTCTCTTTCTACTTATTATTATTATTTTTGTTTCTTTATTTTTGTTACGCCTAGCGCTCCGGGTCCCCGCTCCTCCCCAGAGCGCTCACGGCGTCTTTCTCCCTGCAGCGCCCCGGTCAGTCCCGCTGACCGGGAGCGCTGCACTGTTTTGGCCGTTGGGGATGCGATTCGCACAGCGGGACGCGCCCGCTCGCGAGTCGCATCCCAGGTCACTTACCCGTCCCGGTCCCCTGCTGTCATGTGCTGGCGCGCGCGGCTCCGCTCTCTAGGGCGCGCGCGCGCCAGCTCTCTGAGACTTAAAGGGCCAGTGCACCAATGATTGGTGCCTGGCCCAATTAGCTTAATTGGCTCCCACCTGCTCCCTGCCTTTATCTAGTCTCCTCCCTTGCACTCCCTTGCCGGATCTTGTTGCCTTGTGCCAGTGAAAGCGTTTAGTGTGTCCAAAGCCTGTGTACCTGAACTTCTGCTACCCATCCTGACTACGAACCTTGCCGCCTGCCCCCGACCTTCTGCTACGTCTGACCTTGCTTCTGCCTACTCCCTTGTACCGCGCCTATCTTCAGCAGCCAGAGAGGTGAGCCGTTGCTAGTGGATACGACCTGGTCACTACCGCCGCAGCAAGACCATCCCGCTTTGCGGCGGGCTCTGGTGAAAACCAGTAGTGGCTTAGAACCGGTCCACTAGCACGGTCCACGCCAATCCCTCTCTGGCACAGAGGATCCACTACCTGGAAGCCGAATCGTGACAGTAGATCCGGCCATGGATCCCGCTGAGGTGCCGCTGCCAAGTCTCGCTGATCTTCCCACGGTGGTCGCTCAGCAATCGCAGCAGATTGCCCAACAAGGACAGCAGCTGTCGCAGTTGACCGCCATGTTACAGCAAATTCTGCCTCTGCTACAGCAGCAACCATCTCCTCCGCCAGCTCCTGCACCTCCTCCGCAGCGAGTGGCCGCTCCTAACCTCCGCTTGTCCCTGCCGGACAAATTTGATGGGGACTCCAGACTCTGCCGTGGATTTTTGTCTCAGTGTTCCCTGCATATGGAGATGTTGTCAGACTTGTTTCCTACAGAACGGTCTAAGGTGGCGTTCGTAGTAAGTCTTCTTTCAGGAAAGGCCTTGTCTTGGGCCACACCGCTCTGGGACCGCAATGATCCTGCCACAGCCACAGTCCAGTCCTTCTTTGCTGAAGTCCGAAGTGTCTTTGAGGAACCTGCCCGAGCCTCTTCTGCTGAGACTGCCTTGCTGAACCTGGTCCAGGGTAATTCTTCCGTTGGCGAGTACGCCATACAATTCCGTACTTTTGCTTCTGAACTATCCTGGAATAATGAGGCTCTCTGCGCGACCTTTAAAAAAGGCCTATCCAGTCGCATCAAGGATGTGCTGGCCGCACGAGAGATTCCTGCCAACCTCCAAGAACTCATCCATTTGGCTACCCGCATTGACATGCGTTTTTCTGAGCGACACCAAGAGCTCCGCCAGGAAAAAGACTTAGATCTCTGGGCACCTCTCCCACAGCATCCTTTGCAGTCTTCGCCTGGGCCTCCCGCCGAGGAGGCCATGCAAGTGGATCGGTCTCGCCTGACCCAGGAAGAGAGGAATCGCCGTAGAGAAGAAAATCTCTGTCTGTACTGTGCCAGTACTGAGCATTTCTTGGTGGATTGCCCTATCCGTCCTCCACGCCTGGGAAACGCACGCACGCACCCAGCTCACGTGGGTGTGGCATCTTTTGCTTCTAAGTCTTCTTCTCCACGTCTCATGGTGCCCGTGCGGATTTCCCCTACAGCCAACTCCTCCATCTCAGCCGTGGCCTGCTTGGACTCTGGTGCCTCCGGGAATTTTATGTTGGAGTCCTTTGTTAATAGATTCAGCATCCCGGTGACCCGTCTCGTCAAACCGCTCTACATTTCCGCGGTCAACGGAGCCAGATTGGACTGCACCGTGCGTTACCGCACAGAACCCCTCCTGATGTCTATCGGACCCCACCACGAAAGGATTGAGTTCTTCATTCTCCCCAACTGTACCTCTGAGGTCCTCCTCGGTCTGCCTTGGCTCCGGCTTCATTCCCCCACCATTGATTGGACCACCGGGGAGATCAGGAACTGGGACTCTGCCTGCCACAGGAAGTGCCTCTCCCCCCCTCCCAGTCCCATCAGGCAAGCCTCTGTGCCTCCCCATGGCCCCCGTCCTGGTGTCACACTGCCCCGTGCCAGGCCTCGCCCTCTGCCCTCCCTCCCCATTCCCACTCCTGCTGTACTGCCTGCCGTTGAGGAAACCCTCCATTCTTTCCCGGTGTCCTCATCCCAGGGGAGGCAGTTACCGGACAAAGAGAAGGGGAGACCTAAGGGGGGGGGTACTGTTACGCCTAGCGCTCCGGGTCCCCGCTCCTCCCCGGAGCGCTCACGGCGTCTTTCTCCCTGCAGCGCCCCGGTCAGTCCCGCTGACCGGGAGCGCTGCACTGTTTTGGCCGTTGGGGATGCGATTCGCACAGCGGGACGCGCCCGCTCGCGAGTCGCATCCCAGGTCACTTACCCGTCCCGGTCCCCTGCTGTCATGTGCTGGCGCGCGCGGCTCCGCTCTCTAGGGCGCGCGCGCGCCAGCTCTCTGAGACTTAAAGGGCCAGTGCACCAATGATTGGTGCCTGGCCCAATTAGCTTAATTGGCTCCCACCTGCTCCCTGCCTTTATCTAGTCTCCTCCCTTGCACTCCCTTGCCGGATCTTGTTGCCTTGTGCCAGTGAAAGCGTTTAGTGTGTCCAAAGCCTGTGTACCTGAACTTCTGCTACCCATCCTGACTACGAACCTTGCCGCCTGCCCCCGACCTTCTGCTACGTCTGACCTTGCTTCTGCCTACTCCCTTGTACCGCGCCTATCTTCAGCAGCCAGAGAGGTGAGCCGTTGCTAGTGGATACGACCTGGTCACTACCGCCGCAGCAAGACCATCCCGCTTTGCGGCGGGCTCTGGTGAAAACCAGTAGTGGCTTAGAACCGGTCCACTAGCACGGTCCACGCCAATCCCTCTCTGGCACAGAGGATCCACTACCTGGAAGCCGAATCGTGACAATTTTTTCTGTATTTTATTGATTTCTAGTGGCTACCTTCAGATAACCAACAAATGCTACTGACAACGTGCACCGTGGAACTCAAGTAGGCTCCCCACTTTCTATTTCGACTCTCCTCTGCCGACTCTGCGCCACAGGAGATTTCCTGTTGTCATGGCTTTTAGTGACAGAATAGCTATTGACATTATCACACAATATGTTGACCCCCAGAGCAGGTACATAATTGCAGTAGTATCCATAGATAATACTATTTACACGATTGTTAATGTTTATGCACCCCATACCCACCAAGGGCGATTTTTAGGTAAAGTGATGCGTAAGGTAGACGCACTACGTCAGGGTGCGTTGATAGCCTGTGGAGACTTTAACGCAGTTGTTTCCCCAAAATGGGATCAATCTTCTCCAACTGCTACGCGTCCCTTTTATCTGGAGGCCTTTTTGACTAGTCATGACCACTTCGATATGTGGCGCCTCCACCATGCCTCTGAACGGGACTATACCCACTGGTCAGCGCGACATCACACTTTCTCCAGGATAGACATAGTTTTGATTGATAGACATTTAATTCAGAGGGTGGAAAGCTCTAAGATAGGTACACAGACGTGGTCTGATCACGCCCCGGTGTCCATTACTGTAAGGGCGTCGACACCGAAACAGAGTGATTTTGTCTGGAGGGCTAATTCTTATCTAATAGTGCACACAGACCCCTCGGCTTTCTTAGAGGGTGCATTGTATGAATATTTTACACTGAATGCTACCCCAGAGGTTAGTCCCACTACTGTTTGGCTGTGATCAGAGGCTCTTTCATCCAACTGGGAGCTACCCTGAAAAAGCAGAGAACTTTAGCTTTTAATGAATACCTCCGTAAGGTTGCCGCATTGGAGGCCATCCAGAAATCTCACTACACAGTAGAAACAGAGGACCAGCTACGATCTGAAAGGCTACATATCAAAGGCATACTGCTTCACGATTATGAGAGGGTACTTAGGAAATCTAAAATGTCTTTCTACATGCATGATAACAAGACTGGTTCTTGCTTGGCTCGAAAACTGAAGCCTGCTGTTCGTAGACACCACATCTCAGTTTTGAAGCACCCCAACTATCTCCTACCCAGATAGCTAACGCTTTTAGGGACTACTACGAATCCCTCTATAATTTAAATAGAGACCCCCTTTGTCCCCAGCCGACCCAAGAGAGAATCAATGCTTTTTTCACCTCTATTCAACTTATTACATTTTTACAGATTTTATTAAGCTCCTTGTACTGTTTAAATGTTATAGCTGACCCATCAGATTTGAATTTTTTGAAGGCTATTTTTTTGTTGTTTATTGCTCTTTTAACATCATTTGTCAGCCATGTAGGATTTAGTTTTAATCATTTATATTTGTTCCCCTTTGGTATATATTTAGCTGTATAGTTATTTAGAGTTGATTTAAAGATGTCCCATTTACCTTCTGTATCAGTATTTGAGAACACCTCCCCCCAGTCTATGTCCTGTAGTGCAAATCTCAGCCCAGGGAAATTTGCCTTTTTAAAGTTATATGTTTTTGCCTTCCCCGTCTGTCTTTGTTTTCTACATTTTAAGTCAAAAGTAACTACGGTATATTGTGGTCGCTATTACCAAGGTTTTCCCGCACAGTTACATTACCAACCAGCTCTGCGTTGTTGGAAATGATCAGATCCAACAAGGCATCACTTCTTGTTGGGTCCTCTACAAACTGGCCCATAAAATTATCCTGGAATAAATTTAGGAATTTTCTCCCCTTTGTAGTTTTAGCCAGCCCCCGGCCCCAATCTATATCTGGATAGTTAAAATCTCCCATTATTACCACTGTACCTGCCCGGGCGGCCCTCTCTATTTGTTTATACAGCTGACCTTCTATCTCTTCAGTGATATTAGGGGGTCTGTAGATTACACCAAATACTATTTTTTCAATATTTCCCTCCTTTTGTAATTCTACCCACAGTGATTCCACATCCTCAGAATCATCACACACTAAGGCATCGTTCACACTGGCTCCACCACCTTTTCTGTTCATTCTATCCTTGCGAAACAATGTAAACCCCTGCAGATTAATAGCCCAGTCATGCGAGGAGTCCAGCCATGTCTCAGTGACCCCAACTATATCAATATGTTCCTCCAGTATCAAGGCCTCAAGCTCCCCCATTTTATTTGCTAGGCTTCTGGCATTTGTGAACATACACTTTACATTTCCATTAAGTTTTACACATATAGTCTAACTAATGGGATTTTCAGAGTTATTGGGGCTAATGTTATTTTTTGAGTTATAAGGGCTAATTGTACTATTTAAGTTATTGGGGCTAATGGGATTTTTTGAGTTATTGGGTCTAACGTTATTATTTAAGTTATTGGGGCTAATGGGATTTTTTGCGTTATTGGGTCTAACATTGTTATTTAAGTTATTGGGGCTAATGGTATTTTTTGAGTTAATGGGGCTTATTGTAGTTATTGAGTTATTGGGGGCTAATGGAATTTTTTGAATTATTGGGATTACAATTTTTCGGGCTACATTTATTTTTACGGCTGGTTTGTAACCCATGGATCTCCTTATCCACTGCTCTTAACCTCCCCCCACAGGACTCCTCTCCACCCACCATTATGTCCTGACCCCTCTCTAACCTATCCATCCCACTGTCTGCTTTCTTTGCTTTATTATCCTCCCCCCACTCACCTAGTTTAAATACTCAGCCACCCCTTCCAGGATTCTCTCCCCCAGCACAGCGGACCTCCTTCCATTCAGGTGCAAATTATCCGTAGAATAGAGTTTGTACCCCAATGAAAAGTCAGCCCACTGCTCTAAAAACCCAAACCCTTCCCCCTTACACCACGACTTAAGCCATGCATTTAACTCCCTAAGCTCCCGCTGTCTTTCCTGCGAATATTATTCCACTGAGACTCTGAAAATTCTCCCAACCACTTTGCCCAAATTGCACTATATTTCAAATATGTTTTCTTCTTATTTTCTTTCAATAATAACCCATATATTATAACCATAATTTTCTTACCATAAGTGTTCATCTTTATCAACTCTAACAAACCGTGTTTCTGAATTAACAGCTCATTCTTATCATCTATGCTCCGAAAACGTGACTCAATAAGAGAAACCTAAAATATTGGTTCCGATTTAGTGCATATCTATCAACTAATGTATCAAACGTGACCATCTTATCAACCTCCATTATTTGTGAGACATATTTAATTCCATGGTTAATCCAAAACTGGCATCTTCCATCTTCCTAAATTCTACCAAATTGTGATTATACCATAGAGGTGTAAACTCTGTGCACCCCTTAATCCCTATAAATTTTTTTAACTGAAACCCAACCCTTCAAAATCATCCTACCATATGAGAAGGAGGAATCTATTTGTTTTGCCTCTAAACTCTCCAATATACCAAAACCACCCCATGGACTAATCAACCTACAGTGTTGTAAGCACAAACAATTATCCTTATCCAAAATAAGTTTAATTATACGGGCCAGATAATACAATTTGAAGTTCCGGGCCACACAGCCCCCCTCCCCAGATTGTGCACACAACACCTCATATTTCAATCTCGGCCTTTTCCTCCCCCAAATTAAGCGATTTAACTTCCTAAGGAATTGATCGAACCAAAATTCTGGAATCCATACTGGAGCAGAGTTTAACAAAAAAGAAGCTGAGGCAAAATTATAATTTTTATCAGGGCTACCCTATCAGCCATAGTTTCCCCCAGACCTGCATCTTTTTCTCCATTCTCTTTTTCTCTGGCCCCTATTATCTTAGATATAATTAATTAATCCTGCAAAGGGGGGACACTCCCTAAATCCATGTTAGAAGCCTTACATCTTATTAATCCCCCAAAAAAATAATAAAATTGTTATTTGCTGAGTCATATAGACCAATATCATTACTGAACTCTGATGCGAAGATCTTCGCTAAGATCTTGGCGAGGAGATTCAGTCGCGTTATTGGAAAGCTAGTTAATAAGGATCAGTCTGGATTTATTCCGCAAAGAAGCTTATTTACCAATATCCAAAGGACATATGAGAATGTTCAAAGGGGTGAGGGTAGGCTCCGCTCCATCCTGTCCTTGGATGCCACTAAGGCATTTGACAGGGTGGAGCTTCCTGTGGGAAGTATTGAGTATTGAGCAGTCGGGTTTGGGAAAAGATTTATAGCTCAGATTAAACTATTATACCTATCCCCGTCTGCTAGAATTACTTACTTATCTAGAGGTTTTGTACTAAGTAGAGGGACTCGCCAGGGTTGCCCCGTCACCCCTCCTTTTTGCATTGTATATTGAGCCCCTGACTAACCTGATTCGAGCTCTATCTACTGTAGAGGGATTTAGATTATATGGCGAGGAACATATACTTTCGTTATATGTGGATGATCTCCTTCTCTTCGTACAGGACCCGAGAGCGGCCCTTCCAGAAATTATAGAATTATTTGCAAACTTCGGAAAATATGCAGGGCTGGAGATTAACTGTCTGAAATCATATATTATGCCCATCGGGTTCAGTTTGAAGGCAGAGGAGGTACCACTTAGTATAGTGAATGAGGAACAGAGCTTGGAATATCTTGGAGTTAAGATTACAGTTAACCCGCAAAGATTTATGGAAGTCAATCTGAACCCCCTAGTAAAGAGAATGGAGATTCTACATTTTAATTTGCGGGCTGTAGAACCCAAGTACTTGCAGGAAATGCAGTAAGCCACATGGTCGGTTTCACATGATATGTATGTTTTGATGGGAAAAGTACAGTTATTAGTATCTGAAGTAACATATCCTGATTTTATCAAATGCCAACATGAAGGACACCTAGATCTGCCACATGGGACACTGCCAACATGTTTTAACCAGTTTTTGTCTTCTTTAATATTTGATGGGTCTCTTTGGAAAAAACTAGAAGAAATTCTATTGCCAAAAGTGGTGTTTCTCTTAGCAACACAATGCCAACCAGATTTAAGTATTACACACAACTGTGAATCTTGTTTAAGAATGAATAAATTATTTTGTATAATATTTTTGATTTGTGTGAACTGGTTGGAAAAAAACATGGAAAATACCACTGGATTTTTTGCCGGAACGCCTTTGTTATTTTGGTTTTGGTCAATTTGTGAGTTAGTATGTGATGTTGAGCGTCTGGTCTTAAGCCCCCACCCCCCCCCCCCCAAATATAAATATTCCGATCTGGGTTTAGACCTGGCAATGCCCTCCACTCTGGAAATAATGCCATGATGGTAACCCCTATTTAGTGCTCTTATAAATTCTCCCACAGGGAGATTCTGAATAGTATGACGTTCATGACTACTATTGGCATGTAATAGGGTATTGCCAGAAATGTTTTTTCATGTGGTTTTGTTTCCAACTTCATATTTTCCATATCAACAAAAAAATGGATGTCCATGTTTACTGTAACTGAAAGTGAACTGCAAATTATCATTATTGTGATTGAGATATTGTTCAAAGTGAGTTATGACCTGCTTCTCCAGAGACCCCTGCCACACCACCAGTATGTCATCTATATAACAATCATACCAGGAAGGGGTTGTCTGGGGTTTTCCGGTTTATCTGTTCCCTCACGGTTAAGAGACATTTTTTGGAGACCGAACAAACATACGTCCAGAGTGATTCTGATATCATTATTCCTGATTTGAATGGATTGGGTAATGCAGAAGTTAAACTTCATGTTTCTCTTAGTGAACAGGTGGCAATTTTGGAGTTAAATGATTTAAAATATCAAACTAAAATCACCAATGAGCTATTGTGTCCAGTGAACTCAAGAGTACTTTGTATGGATATCTTTCAGCATAGGATTGAGGTAGAATTATTGGAGTTAGAACGCATTAGCAATACTGCATCTCCCCCTGTTCCAATATCACCCTGAGCGACAAAAAGGCCATTAAGTATTTAGAACAATACAGTGATGTTATAATAAGAATGTAAGACAAGGGTGGCTCAGTGGTGATATTGGACAGGGAATTGTATAGACAAGCAGTTTGGAAAATGATGAGAGACATTAACACCTACAAAATCTTAGAGGCTGACCCCACACCAGCAGTTTTGAGGAAATTGTCCAAGATTTTGGATGATTAAAATCTACAAGGAAAAAAAAACACAACAGGGTGCGCCCCTAGTGAGGACCGCTGGAACGTAGTGCAAATGTAGATAAATCGGGGTCCTTACCCTTGGGGGTTGCGCTGAGGGCACAACACCTACAGTAGCATCTGGAGAGACTTGTGCAGGGTAGCTGCTAAGGGGAAGACTCGGAGATGATGTCAGTCCAGTAGCAAACACAGGAACGTGGAAAAGTGATTCCCCTGGATAAAGGCGATTGACCTGGTGGATTGATACAGAACTCTTTATTGCAACGTGTATTGATCCTGAACTAGTATCTTCATCAGGCATACAGTACGTGGAACACAAAGAGAGTTATATACCTGTCATATTGATCACTTCCGGATCACAGGTCAACGGTTTGCATGGTTTACCTGTGATCCGGAAGTGATCACAATGACATGTATAAAACTCTCTTTGTGTTCCACATACTGTATGCCTGATGAAGATCCTAGTTCAGGATCGAAAAGCGTTGCAATAAAGAGTAATGTATCAATCCACGGGGTCACATAGTTTATAACATAGAAACATAGTTCATAAGGTCGAAAAAAGACCAGAGTCCAAGTTCGAGTTGACCAAGTTCAACTTATAACCCTAATGAGTCCCTAGTGTTGCTCGCGAATATTCGCAATGCGAATTTTATTCGTGAATATCGCATATTCGCAAATTCGCGAATATTCGCGAATATAGCAATATATATTAGTAATTCCGAATATTCTTTTTTTTTTTTTTTTCACAGTACACATCACAGTGATCACCCCTCTCTGCTTCCAGATCTAATACTACTGTGTGAGACAGGTGAGCGAATTTTCGCATATGCACATTTCCGCTTATGCTAATTTTTGTATATGTTAATTTTCGCATACGCGGATTTTCACATATGCGAAAATAAAACGAAAATATTACGAATATGCGAATATTCGCGAATACATGACGAATATTCGTCCATATATTCGCGAATATTCGCCAATTCGAATATGGCCTATGCCGCTCAACACTAATTACTGCCCTCATCAGTGCATACCGCATATGTGAATCCAAGTATTGTACCATTTAGTACCTGTTAATCTGTCAAGGTGCTCCAAACCGTCCAAGTCCAAACAATAGTATCCACCGGCTGGTATTTTACAAAAATACTGATTTTTTTCTGCGTATAGTTAGGCATATTACTGCCCTCATCAGTGCATACCGGATAGGTACATCCAAGTATTGTACCATTTAGTACCTGTTAAGCTGTCAAGGTGCTCCATACTGTCAAAGTCCAAACAATAGTATTCACCGGCTGGTGTTTTACAAAAATACAGAGTTTTTTCTGTGCATTGTTACGCTTATTACTGCCCTCATCAGTGCAGGCCGCATAGGTACATCCAAATATTGTACCATTTAGTACCTGTTAAGCTGTCAAGGTGCTCCATACCGTCAAAGTCCAAACAATAGTATCCACCGGCTGGTGTTTTACAAAACTACAGATAATTTTTTTCTGCTAATAGTTAGGCATATTACTGCCCTCATCAGTGCAGACCGCATCCAAGTATTGTACCATCTAGTACCTGTTAATCTGTCAAGGGCCTACATACTGTCAAAGGACAGCCTTAAGTAATCACCTGCTGCTGTTCTAGACAAATACTGTTTAAAGAGTAGTGTATTATATTGTAATACACTCATAAACGCACTAAGTATGTCAGGCAGAGAAGTGCCAGGATGTGCACAGAGGAGTGGCAGAGGCCCAAATACTTCAGGCAGAGTTGGCAGCAGACTTGGGGCGAGTGGCAGCAGGAGTCACAGCGAGAGGCCTGAGCTCCCGTTATCAGCCAGCGGTCGTGTCTCCACCAGCAACCCATCTGCCGTCGTCGATTGGTTAACACGCTCATCCACATCATCACAAGTGACATCTGACACCCCCAGTCAACAGTCGGTGGGTTCCTCAGACACAACCCTCAGTTGGCATGGCCCGGGAGCAGTCACTGTCCTCCCATTGCCTTTGCACTATGCTGTTCCCTCTCCTAGAGAAGTATCTTATGCTGTGGGTTCAGCTCCACTATTTACTGAGGACGATCTAATAGAGGGCTGTCAGCAGCTACTGGACAGCCAAGAAGGGGAGGAGAGATGCGCCGCTTGCTCCGCTAGGCGGCCAAGTAGTGATGCGGAGAGTGACGTGGGAGGCGGTGTTGCAAGTGTTCAGGGTCCGGAAGCAGACACTGTTGGGGAACCTGAGGAGGACATCAGTGACGTGCACACAACTGTTGATGATGATTAGAGATGAGCGAATTGAACTTGACGAACCCGAATTCGTTACGAATTTCATGGAAATTTTGCTTCGCAACGAATACAAATATCGCCGCACTTCTATCGCACGAATCGCTTCATTAACCTCTTAAGGACCCAGGACATATGGGGACGTCCCCGCACCCTGGGCTTTAAGGACCCAGGACGTCCCCGTACGTCATGGCGTTTTCCGGTCCCTGCCGCGCGCCGGGCAGAGATCGGAACCGGATGCCTGCTGAAATCCTTCAGCAGGCATTCAGGGCAAATGCTGAGGGGGGCCATGTAAGCCCGTGCGATCTGTGGCGATACCGGGCTGATCGGGTCTCTGGGACCCGATCGCCCGGTAATTTTGCATGATCCCGGCTGTCACAGACAGCCAGGACCATGCTAAAGAATAGGAGCGAGGTGACAAGCCGGCCACCTCCTCCTATTCCCTGCGATCCGTCGGTTAGTTAACCGACCAATCGCAGGGGAGGGGGGCGGTTACTTCCTCCCGTCCTGCCCGGCCCCTTGAAGTCCGGAGAGGACGGGACGAAGACCAGAGGATGCGGCGGGGGACGGGGGAGTGCTGGGGACCGGCCCCGGTACTTACCTCGTCCCTGAAGACCCGGATCCCGGCGTGAAGGCGGCGGCAACAGGTGAGTAGATCTTCATCCGCGGTCGCGTAAAGCGACATGCATTGCTGTAATGGGACCCTGTAAACTACAACTCCCAGCATGCCCAGACAGCCCTTGGTGTCTGGGCATGCTGGGAGTTGCAGTTTTGCAACTTCTGGAGGTCCACAGTTTTTGTACCACTGTGCCCTTCCAGATGTTGCAAAACTACACATCCTCAGCATGCCCTTACTGTCCAGGCATGCTGGGAGTTGTAGTTCTGTAACATCTGGAAGGGCACAGATTGGGAACCACTGTATTAGTGGTCTGCAAACTGTAGTCCTCCAGATGTTGCAAAACTACAACTCCAAGCATGCTGGTAGTTGTAGTTCGGCAACATCTGGCTCTAAAGATGTTGCCGAACTACTACTCCCAGCATGGCTGAGAATGTTTGGGAGTTGTGGTTTTGCAACAGCTGGAGGCACACTGGTTGGGAAACATTGTCTGTTTCCTAACTCAGTGTTTCCCAACCCGTGTGCCTCCAGCTGTTGCAAAACTATAACTACCAGCATGCACTGAGACTGTGCATGCTGGGAGTTGTAGTTTTGCAACAGCTGGAGGTCCCCCCCCTGTGAATGTACAGGGTACATTCACATGGGCAGGGGGCTTACAGTGAGTATCAGGCTGCAAGTTTGCAATGCAGCACATTTTGCGCGGCAGCTCAAACTCGCAGCGGGAAACTCGCTGTAATCCCCGGCCCCTGTGACTGTACCCTAAAAACACTACACTACACTAACACAAAATAAAATAAGAAGTAAAAAACACTACATATACACATACCCCTACACAGCCCCCCTCCCTCCCCAATAAAAATGAAAATCGTCTGGTACGCCACTCTTTCCAAAATGGAGCCTCCAGCTGTTGCAAAACAACAATCCCAGTATTGCCGGACAGCCGTTGACTGTCCAGGCATGCTGGGAGTTTTGCAACAGCTGGAGGCACCCTGTTTGGGAATGACTGGCGTAGAATACCCCTATGTCCACCCCTATGCAAATCCCTAATTCAGGCCTCAAATGCACATAGCTCTCAATTCGGAGCCTTGTCGTATTTCAAGGCTTTTTCTCCTTTCACCCCTTATGAAAAGGTGAAGTTGGGGTCTACACCAGCATGTTAGTGTAAAAAAAATAAACTTTTTACACTAACATGCTGGTGTTGCCCTATACTTTTCATTTTGACAAGAGGTAAAGGGGAAAAAAGCCCCCCAAAATTTGTAACGCAATTTCTCCCGACTACGGAGATACCCCATATGTGGGCGCAAAGTGCTCTGGGGGCACACAACAAGGCCCAGAAGGGAGAGTGCGCCATGTACATTTGAGGTGATTTGCACAGGGGTGGCTGATTGTTACAGCGGTTTTGACAAACGCAAAAAAAACAAAACCCCAAATGTGACCCCATTTCCGAAACTACACCCCTTACGGAATGTAATGAGGGGTGCAGTGAGAATTTACACCCCACTGGTGTCTGACAGATCTTTGGAACAGTGGGCTGTGCAAATTAAAAATTTTGTTCAGCCCTCTGTTCCAAAGATATGACAGACACCAGTGGGGGGTAAATGCTCACTTTACGCCTTGTTACGTTCCTCAAGGGGTCTAGTTTCCAAAATGGTATGCCATATGGGGGTTATTTTGCTGTCCAGGCACCATATGGGCTTCCTAAATGCGACATGCCCCCCGAGCAAAATTTGCTCTCAAAAAGCCAAATATGACTCCTTCTCTTCTGAGCATTGTAGTTCGCCCGTAGTGCACTTCAGGTCAACTTATGGGGTACCTCCATACTCAGAAGAGAGGTGGTTACAAATTTCGGGGGGTATTTTCTGCTATTAACCCTTGCAAAAATGTGAAATTTGGGGGGGAAACACACCTTTTAGTAAAATTTTTTTTTTTTACGTATGCAAAAGTCGTGAAACCCCTGTGGGGTATTAAGGCTCACTTTATTCCTTGTTACGTACCTCAAGGGGTCTAGTTTCCAAAATAGTATGCCATGTGGGGGATTTTTGCTGTTCTGGCACCATAGGGGCTTCCTAAATGCAACATGCCCCCCAAAAACCATTTAAAAAAAACGTACTCTCCAAAATCCCCTTGTCACTCCTTCGCTTCTGAGCCCTCTACTGCGCCCGCCGAACAATTTACATAGACATATGAGGTATGTCCTTACTCAAGAGAAATTGGGCCACAAATATAAGTATACATTTTTACCTTTTACCCCTTGTAAAAATTCAAAAATTGGGTCTACAAGAACATGCGAGTGTAAAAAATGGAGATTGTGAATTTTCTCTTTCACTTTGCTGTTATTCCTGTGAAACACCTAAAGGGTTAAAACACTGACTGAATGTCATTTTGAATACTTTGGGGGGTGCAGTTTTTATAATGGGGTCATTTGTGGGGTATTTCTAATATGAAGACCCTTCAAATCCACTTCAAACCTGAACTGGTCCCTGAAAAACTGTGAGTTTGGAAATTTTGTGAAAAATTGGAAAATTGCTGCTGAACTTTGAAGCCCTCTGGTGTCTTCCAAAAGTAAAAACACGTCAATTTTATGATGCAAACATAAAGTAGACATATTGGAAATGTGAATAAAAATACAAATTATTTGGAATATCCATTTTCCTTACAAGCAGAGAGCTTCAAAGTTAGAAAAATGCTAAATTTTCAAATTTTTCATAAAATTTTGGGATTTTTCACCAAGAAAGGATGCAAGATACCACAAAATGTTACCACTATGTTAAAGTAGAATAGGTCACGAAAAAACAATCTCGGAATCAGAATGATAAGTAAAAGCATTCCAGAGTTATTCATTTTTAAAGTGACAGTGGTCAGATGTGCAAAAAATGGCCGGGTCCTAAGGTGTAAAATGGCTGGGTCCTTAAGGGGTTAAACTCCATTTTACAGCGTTCCAGGCTATTGTAGAGCTAAGATGGCGGATCCACATGTGAGTACATGGGGCAGGGGATTATGGGAGGGAGGGAAACAGCGCCAGGAATGAAGGTAGATGCAGCCACATGTGAGATGCAGCCTATCAGTGTTCACTGACCCCTGTGATGTCACAGCCCCTATATATTCGGCGGCCATCTTGCCTCTCTTCCTTTCATCTATGCACTCAGATGGAGAGGACGGGACTGTGTGTGTGTGAATAGCTCATACCACAGCGTTACACTGCAACTGCTAGTCACATCAGCATTAGGGAAAGGCAGGAGTGCAGAGTGCTGTGCTGTTACACTGAGAAGGATCATTGATTGCTAAAACTCCTATTCACGTTATTGAGCATTGCAGCAGAGAGGGGCAGATAGCTGTCAGCTGCCTCATACAGATCTCCAAGCTGCCTGAACTTTCTGAAGCATCTTATCTCCTCATTTTTCAGCTCTATTGAGATTTTTTTGCTCCACAAATCTTCTGCTGCTCAATATTGTGTGACAGAGTGCAATTTACGGCTTAATCCAGGTTAACGATTAATTTTTTTTGGTGGTGCTGCCCTGTTGGGTCCTGCTGCTGTTCAGAAATAAGTCATATTAGTGTGGACTTTAGTGCCTTTTTACCATTTTTCACCTGTTACTCTGTCTCTGTGTTAAATTCAGTGTTATACCACACATTATACACCTGCCGGTGTATTAAAGAAAACATTTTTTTTTCTGAGTACAAATACGCTTAACAGTGGCCTTATCATTGCAAAGGGCCTAAATACAAGCAAATATCGTACCATATACTACCTTTTTTTCTGTCTCTGTGCTAAATTAAGTGTAATGCCACATGTTATACACCTGCTGGTGTAATAAAGAAAAAAAAGGTTTTCCTGAGTACAAATACGCTTTTTCAGTGGCCTTATCATTGCAAAGGGCCTAAATTCAAGCAAATAGAGTACCATATACCACCTTTTTTTCTGTCTCTGTGCTAAATTAAGTGTTATACCACACGTTATAAACCTGCCCGTGTATTAAAGAAAAAAAAAGTTTTTCTTGCGTACAAATACGCTTAACAGTGCGCTCATCATTGCAAATGGCATACATACAACCAAGTAGTGTACTATTTAGTACCTGTATTTCTGTCTTGGTGCTAAATTCAGTGCTATTCCACACATTAGTATACACTGGCTGGTGTATACAACAAAAAAAGAGTTTTTTTCTGCGTATAAATACGCTTAACAGTGCACTCATCATTGCAAAGGGCATACATACAACAAAGGAGTGTACTATTTAGTAACTGTTATTCTGTCTAGGGCCTATATACTTTGAAAGGACAGCCTTAAGTAATCGCATGCTGCTGTTCTATACCCTCATAAACGCACTAAGTATGTCAGGAAGGGAAGTGCCAGGACGTGCACAGAGAAGGGTCAGAGGCCTACATACTTCAGGCAGAGTTGGCACCAGACTTGGGGCGAGTGGCAGCAGGAGTCGCAGCAATAGGCCTGAGCTCCCGTTAACACCCAGCGGTCGTCGACCCATCTCTCCTCGTCAATTGGTTTGCACACTCATCCCCATCATCACAAGCGACATCTGACAACCCCAGTCAAGAGTCGGTGGGTTCCTCAGACACAACCCTCAGTTGATATGGCCCGGGAGCAGTCCCCCTAATCCCATTGCCTTTGTCCTATGCTGTTCCCTCTCCCAAAGAAGTATCTCATGCTTTGGGTTCAGCTCCACTGTTTAGCGAGGACAATGTAATAGAGGACAGTCAGCATCTAATGGGCAGCCAAGAATGTGAGGAGACATGCGTCCCTTGCTCCGCAAGGCGGCCAAGTATTGATACGGAGAGTGACGTGGGAGGCGGTGTTTCAATTGTTCAGGGTCCTGAGGGAGACACTGTTGTGGAATACGAGGAGGACATCAGTGACGTGCACACATCTTTTGATGACGATGAAGCCGATCGAAATTGGGAGCCGGGTGCAGAAGCCAGGGCTTCATTATCATCAGGAGAAGAGATTTGCTCTTTGTCTATGAGGCAGCAAGGCGGTAGCACGGTTGGCAATCAGCGTGGTGGTGGCAGTAGAGGAAATTCAGGAGCCAAACGTGCCAGGGGGAGACCACCTGCTTCGCGGCAAGCTACCATTCAGGGAGGTAGTGGAACAGGGGTTCCTGGAGACGGCGCCAATAGCAGTGAAATAGTGCGAACTGCGGGTGGGAAAATCAGCTACTCTGCGGTGTGGTTGTTCCTGTGACCTTAGCACATGCAAAATCTGTGGGCAGAAAGTGAAGCGTGACCAGGGTCCCAATCTCGGCACCACGGCCCTGCGTCAACACATGATTCGCCACCATAAAGCGGCCTTGGATAACCGTGGCTCCGAGGTAGTGGTCCAGCCTGCCGCATCACCCAGTGGCCATCCACTCTCTCCGTCATCCAGCCAAGACTCCACCACCTCAGCCGAAGGGAGCATTGTGTCAAACCCTCCTTCTTGCGCTCCTGCTTCCTCCGCTCGTTGTCAGACATTCCGCCAACAATCGATCGGCGAAGCCATGTCCAAGAGACAACAGTATGCGCCCACTCAACCAACGGCACAGAAGTTGAATGTGCTCCTGTCCAAGTTGCTGGTGTTGCAGTCCCTCCCTTTCCAACTGGTGGACTCTGCAGCTTTCAGGGAATTGATGGCATGTGCCGAGTCGGGGTGGAGAGTCCCAAGCTGTGATTTCTTTGCGAAGAAGGCAGTACCAGCCCTGCATAAGTTTGTACAAGAGAAGGTGGGCCAGTCCTTGAGCCTGTCGGTGTGTTCAAAAGTGCACGGCATCGCCGACGTGTGGAGCTGTAACTACGGACAGGGACAATACATGCCTTTTACGGCCCACTGGATAAATGTTGTTCCTGCACAGCCATAACAGCAACTTGGACAGGTCACACCGCTTCCTCCTCCACGCTCTCGCTCCCAGGCAGTTGGTCCTTTTACAGTGTGCGCCTCCTCCTCCTTCCCCGTGTCCTTGGCCTCCACTGCACATCCAAATCTCGGTGGACCTTCATCGTACCACGTGTGTAGGGCACAGCGGTGTCAAGCCGTCCTTCACATGGTTTGCCTTGGCGAACGGAGTCACACAGGGGAGGAACTGCTGAAGTTCATTAGGGAAGAAATCTGAGTATGGCTTACTCCATGAAATCTGGAAATGGGAACCATGGTGACCGACAATGGGAAGAACATTGTGGCCGCACTGCGACAAGGAAGTGTGAACCATTCGCCCTGTATGGCACACGTGTTGAATCTGGTTGTCAAGAAGTTCATCAAGTCTTCACCCCATTTGCAAGATGTCCTGACAATGGCAAGGAAACTGTGCATGCACTTCAGCCACTCGTACACCGCCAAGCACACTTTGCTTGAGCTGCAGCATCAGAACGATATCCCACAACATAGTCTCATTTGTGACGTTGCCACACGTTGGAATTCCACCCTCCATATGTTGGACAGACTATACGAACAAAGAAAAGCCATCACAGATTTTTTGATGATACAAGCAGATAGGCGTACTCCCCTGTGTAACTTCAATGTGAACGAGTGGCAGCTCATACGTGACACCTGCCGTTTGCTGAGGCCCTTTGAGAAAGCCACATTTTTTGTTAGTCGCTCGAATTACACCATGAACGACGTAATTCCACTCCAACATTTACTCCAAAAAATGATTGAATACATGACTGGTCATGGCAATGGAGATGTTGCACCTACATCAGAAGGCTACATGAATCCTGTGGGGGATGAACTGGAGGAGGATGATGTGGGGCAGAGCGGAGCACAGTTTACGGTGGATGAGATGTCTGGTGATTCTGGTCATTGGACAGGAGAGGAGGAGCAGGAGCAGCCAGATGAGCTGGAGGGTTATTACGAGGGAGGCAAGACAGAGGACCCAGACACACCGTGGCAGTATGCAGTGGAGATGGAGGCAGGTAGTCCCTCCGAGTCACAAATGGCACGATGCATGCTGAGTTGCTTGCGTAGTGACCCCCGAATTGTCAAAATTCGTCAGCGCTATGACTTCTGGATCTCCACCTTATTAGATCCTCGCTACCGGCCCAGAATGGGGGCCTTTTTTACACCCACTGAGAGGGAGGACAAACTGACCTACTACAGAGAGATTCTACGTAGTTGGTTGGCCGATGCCTATCGGCCACATGGTCCATCCACTCGCAGGTCTGACTCGGGGGGCCCTCTGCTCACCTCACCTTCCACTGCCACGGCTGCTGGGGAGGGGAGGGGTGGCAGGAGCAGTACCGGCTCAATCAGCAGCAGCCTGAGTCTACAGTCGCTGATGAGTAGCTTCCTTCAGCCACATAGCGAAGCTACTCATCAGCAGCAGGTGGACATGGAGCAGGACCTGAACCAGCAGGTGGTGGCTTACCTCGACATGACCCTGCCAACAACCGTTGAAGATCCGCTGGACTTCTGTGCAGCCAAACTCGATTTATGGCCGCAACTAGCGGAGTTTGCCCTGGAAAAGCTGTCCTGCCCGGCCAGTAGTGTGCCATCAGAGCAGGTGTTTAGTTTGGCCAGGGCCACAGTCACCCCAAGGCGAACTCGTCTGTCCATTAAAAATGTGGAGAGACTGACGTTTGTCAAGATGAATCAGGGATGGATCAGCCAGGATTTCCAGCCACCAATGACAGATGGGTCTGAGTAGATTGACCATGCTCCTACAATAAAATGTTGTCTATTGTGGTTGGTTATGAAACCCTCTGGGGCAGACCTGGGGATTGTACGGCCCGCTTGACACATACGGCCCTTTGATTGGCTCTGACTGGCCCGCGCTGATTGGGGGACAACTATGCTGCCTAATCTGGGGGACATCTATGCTGCCTAATCTAGGGGACAAGTATGCTCCTAATCTGGGGGACATCTATGCTGCCTAATCTGGGTGACATCTATGCTGCCTACTCTGGGGGACAAGTATGCTCCTAATCTGGGTGACATCTATGCTGCCTAATCTGGGGGACAACTATGGTCCTAATCTGGGGGAGATCTATACTGCCTAATCTGGGGGATGACTATGCTCCTAATATGGGGAAAACTGAAGCTTCTGGCCTTGGGCCTATAATTATTTGAAGTTTAGCAGTAGCTAAATACATGCTTAATGCAAATGTAAACATTGATCTTTAAATGTAAGGGGTTATGAAAACCTCTTGGGTACTGCAAATGCATGCTCCAGACTAATTCTGTGTCTTTCAGGAGCTACTTGCCTCCCTGGTGCCTCTGGCCTCGGGCCTTAAATTTTTGGATGTTTAGCAGTAGCTAAATACATGCTTTATGCAAATTTCAACAATGATCGTTAAATTCTCGGCGCTCTGCCAACACCTTCTCCTACCCCGCCTGGGCCGATCCGAGGACCTCACTAACCAACTCACTAACTAATCCAATCGCTCATAGCGACAGGCGGTGTGTACAAAGGGCGGGGACTTAATAAACGCCAGCTTATGACCCTCACTTACTGGTAATCCCTCGTTTTAAGATTAAATAATTGCAATCACAGATCCCTATCACGAACTGGTTTCAGCGTGCAACACGCACCTGTCCTTGAAAGATAGAGACACGCTGTTACTCCTCTCCGGAGCGCTTGCGGCGTTTCTCTCTCTGCAGCGCCCCGGTCAGACCCGCTGACCGGGAGCGCTGCACTGACACTGCCGGCGGGGATGCGATTTGCATAGCGGGACGCGCCCGCTCGCGAATCGCATCCCAAGTCACTCACCTGTCCCGGCCCCCGGCTGTCATGTCCTGGCACGCGCGGCTCCGCTCCTTAGGGCGCGCGCGCGCCAGCTCTCTAAGATTTAAAGGGCCAGTGCACCAATGATTGGTGCTTGGCCCAATCAGCCTAATTAGTTTCCACCTGCTCCCTGGCTATATTACCTCACTTCCCCTGCACTTCCCTGCCGGATCTTGTTGCCTTGTGCCAGTGAAAGTGTTTAGTGTTGTCCAAAGCCTGTGTTCCAGACCTTCTGCTATTCCATTTGACTACGAACCTTGCCGCCTGCCCCGACCTTCTGCTACGTCTGACCTTGCCTCTGCCTAGTCCTTCTGTCCCACGCCTTCTCAGCAGTCAGCGAGGTTGAGCCGTTGCCGGTGGATACGACCTGGTTGCTACCGCCGCAGCAAGACCATCCCGCTTTGCGGCGGGCTCTGGTGAATACCAGTAGCATCTTAGAACCGGTCCACCGACACTGTCCACGCCAATCCCTCGCTGACACAGAGTATCCACATCCAGCTAGGCGAATCGTGACACATGCTAATCCGTTCAGTGGAGCGCTAGTGCGGCCCAGGACATCTGAGGCCATAACACACCTGTTATTGCTCGATCTCGCACTTGATCGGGCAAGGTAAGCGGTTATTAAAGCCTCTTGGGTACTGCTGAGGCCTACTCCTGACTGCTTCTGGTGCAATGTATGGGGTAATTAAACACTCTTGGGTAGTGTTATTGTTAAATTTACTGGTAATTTTATCAGTAATAAAATTGAATTTTGCAGAATGCTAACCGTTACACAAAGGAACACTTGTTGCGTGTGATTTTTTAATGAAAAAATTAATAAATAGATGGAGAGGGATTAACTCTGCTTAATCATTTTTGGCGATTAGAATCCTTTTGCCATCTGATTTTTTGGAGACAGATGCACTTACACACATGTAATAATTTTTTTAACCAAATTTCAAACATTGTGTGGTTTATTATTTTTGAGAAGAATGTCTTTGGGTGGTCCACCATCCTGCATTATAGAGTCTTCTGAACTGCTGTATATGTGCTTGTTTTAAAAAAAAGCGGGTAGCGGGTGCTACAAAAAAAGATGTACACACCCTAATCCGTTCAGTGGAGCGCGCCTGCGGCCCCGGACATCTGGGGGCATAACACACCTGTTATTGCTCGATCTCAGGAGAAGGGGGGTTCATCATCGGGAGAAGAGAGTTGCAGGTTGCCCTTGAGTCAGTAAGGCGGTAGCACGGTTGGCAGTCAGCGTGGTGTGGCAGTAGTGGAAATTCTGGAGCCAAACATGCCCGGGGGAGACCACCTGCTTCGCGGCAGCTTACCTTTCCAGTAGTTAGTGGGTTACCAGCATCGGTCGATGAAAGATAGAGACACGCTAATCCGTTCAGTGGAGCGCGCCTGCGGCCCCGGATATCAAAGGGCATAACACACCTGCTATTGCTTGACCTCGCAATTCATCGTGCAAAGGCAGGGGGTTATTAAAGCCTCTTGGGTACTGCTGAGGCCTACTCTTGACTGCTCCTGCTGCAATGTATCGGGTAATTAAACACTCTTTTTATTTACTGATAATTTTATCAGTAATAAAATAGAATTTTCCAGAATGCTAATCGTTACACAACGGAACGTTGGTTGCGTGTGATTTTTTTAAAGAAAAAAAAAAATAAAAAATACGGACAGGGATTAACTCTGCTTCATCATATTGGGCGAAAAAGTCCTTTGGTGATCTGATCTTTTGGAGACAGATGCGCTTACACACATATTGAATTCGTTTTTGTAAAATAAATTTAAAACATTGTGTGTGTTACGCCGAGCGCTCCGGGTCCCCGTTCCTCCCCGGAGCGCTCGCCTCATCCTCGTTGCTGCAGCGCCCCGGTCAGATCCACTGACCGGGTGCGCTGCGGTACCGCCTCCAGCCGGGATGCGATTCGCGATGCGGGTGGCGCCCGCTCGCGATGCGCACCCCGGTCCCCGTACCTGACTCGCTCTCCGTCGGTCCTGTCCCGGTGCGCGCGGCCCCGCTCCCTAGGGCGCGCGCGCGCCGGGTCTCTGCGATTTAAAGGGCCACTGCGCCGCTGATTGGCGCAGTGGTTCTAATTAGTGTGTTCACCTGTGCACTCCTTATATATACCTCACTTCCCCTTCACTCCCTCGCCGGATCTTGTTGCCCTTGTGCCTAGTGAAAGCGTTCCCTTGTTTGTTCCTAGCCCGTGTTCCAGACCTCCTGCCGTTGCCCCTGACTACGATCCTTGCTGCCTGCCCCGACCTTCTGCTACGTCCGACTTTGCCTTTGTCTACTCCCTTGTACCGCGCCTATCTTCAGCAGTCAGAGAGGTTGAGCCGTTGCTAGTGGATACGACCTGGTCACTACCGCCGCAGCAAGACCATCCCGCTTTGCGGCGGGCTCTGGTGAAAACCTGTAGTGACTTAGAACCGGTCCACTAGCACGGTCCTCGCCAATCCCTCTCTGGCACAGAGGATCCACCTCCTACCAGCCGGGATCGTGACAGTAGATCCGGCCATGGATTCCGCTGAGGTGCCGCTGTCAAGTCTTGCCGACATTTTCACGATGATCACCCAACAAAATCACCAGCTGGCATACTTGTCCTCCGTGAAACAGCAACTGAAGTCACAGTTACAGCAGCTGCTGTCACTGACACAGCAGCTGCAACTGCAACAACCATCTCCTCCGCCGTCTCCTGCAACTCCTCCGCAGCGTCCGGCCATGGATTCCGCTGAGGTGCCGCTGTCAAGTCTTGCCGACATTTCCACGATGATCACCCAACAAAATCACCAGCTGGCATACTTGTCCACCGTGACACAGCAACTGAAGTCACAGTTACAGCAGCTGCTGTCACTGTCACAGCAGCTGCAACTGCAACAACCATCTCCTCCGCCGGCTCCTGCAACTCCTCCGCAGCAACCGGCCGCTCCTAACCCCTGCTTGTCCCTGCCGGACAAATTTGATGAGGACTCTAGACTCTGCCGTGGTCTCCTTTCTGGAAAGGCCTTGTCTGGGGCCACACCACTCTGGGACCGCAATGATCCTGCCACAGCCACAGTCCAGTCCTTCTTCGCTGAGGTCCGTGGTGTCTTCGAGGAGCCTGCCCGAGCTTCTTCTGCCGAGACTGCCCTGCTGAACCTGGCCCAGGGTGTTTCTTCCGTTGGCGAGTACGCCATTCAGTTCCGTGCTCTTGCTTCCGAGTTGTCCTGGAATAGTGAGGCTCTCTGCGCGACCTTTAAAAAAGGCCTATCCAGCAACATTAAAGATGTTCTGGCCGCACGAGAGACTCCTGCTAACCTACATGAACTCATTCATCTTGCCACTCGCATTGACATGCGTTTTTCCGGATGGCGTCTGGAGCTCCGCCTGGATATGGACTTTGTTCGCACGAGGCGTTTTTTCTCCCCGGCTCCTCTCTCCTCTGGTCCTCTGCAAACCGTTCCTGTGCCTCCCGCCGTGGAGGCTATGCAAGTTGACCGGTCTCGCTTGACACCTCAAGAGAGGACACGACGCCGCATGGAGAATCTTTGCCTGTACTATGCCGGTACCGAACACTTCCTGAAGGATTGTCCTATCCGTCCTCCCCGCCTGGAAAGACGTACGCTGACTCCGCACAAAGGTGACACAGTTCTTGATGTCAACTCTGCTTCTCCACACCTTACTGTGCCTGTGCGGATATCTTCCTCTACCTTCTCCTTCTCTACTATGGCCTTCTTGGATTCCGGATCTGCAGGAAATTTTTTTTTGGCCTCTCTTATCAACAGGTTCAACGTCCCTGTGACCAGTCTCGCCGGACCCCTCTACATCAATTGTGTTGACAATGAAAGATTGGACTGTGCCGTGCGTTACCGCACGGAACCCCTCCTAATGTGCATCGGACCTCATCACAAAAAAAATTGAGTTTTTTTTCCTCAGGTTCTTTGGCCCCAAGAAGAGGGGGAGACCCAAGGGGGGGGGTACTGTTACGCCGAGCGCTCCGGGTCCCCGTTCCTCCCCGGAGCGCTCGCCTCATCCTCGTTGCTGCAGCGCCCCGGTCAGATCCACTGACCGGGTGCGCTGCGGTACCGCCTCCAGCCGGGATGCGATTCGCGATGCGGGTGGCGCCCGCTCGCGATGCGCACCCCGGTCCCCGTACCTGACTCGCTCTCCGTCGGTCCTGTCCCGGTGCGCGCGGCCCCGCTCCCTAGGGCGCGCGCGCGCCGGGTCTCTGCGATTTAAAGGGCCACTGCGCCGCTGATTGGCGCAGTGGTTCTAATTAGTGTGTTCACCTGTGCACTCCTTATATATACCTCACTTCCCCTTCACTCCCTCGCCGGATCTTGTTGCCCTTGTGCCTAGTGAAAGCGTTCCCTTGTTTGTTCCTAGCCCGTGTTCCAGACCTCCTGCCGTTGCCCCTGACTACGATCCTTGCTACCTGCCCCGACCTTCTGCTACGTCCGACCTTGCCTTTGTCTACTCCCTTGTACCGCGCCTATCTTCAGCAGTCAGAGAGGTTGAGCCGTTGCTAGTGGATACGACCTGGTCACTACCGCCGCAGCAAGACCATCCCGCTTTGCGGCGGGCTCTGGTGAAAACCTGCAGTGACTTAGAACCGGTCCACTAGCACGGTCCTCGCCAATCCCTCTCTGGCACAGAGGATCCACCTCCTACCAGCCGGGATCGTGACAGTGTGGTTTATTATTTTTGAGAAGAATGTCTTTGGGTGGTCCACCGTCCTGTATTTTAGAGTCTTGTGAACTGTTGGATATGCGCTTGTTCTTACACAAAGGTATTTCTTTAAAATATTTCTAAAATATTGTTGTTTTTTGGAGGGGATTGCGAAGTCCGGGTGTGTACTGGTGCATCAGCCAACTCCAGGCTGTGTCCTTCAGGCAATATATGGGTTCCTGATGCCACAGAGGTGGGGCCTGGGTCTGTAAATTTCTAATTTTTGGATAGCGGGTGCTACCAATGAGAAATCTTTGACAAAAATGTCATATATTGTGTTGTTTTTTTGGGGGGGATTGTGAAGCTCTGGTGTGTAGTGTACTAGTGCATCAGTCAACTCCACGCTGTGCCATTCAGCCACTAAATGGTCTTCTCTTGCTGCCAACATGTCCACGCTATGTCATTCAGTCACTATATGGTGTCCTGACACTGATGCCACCACCAGGCTCTGTCATTGTGCTGCTGCGCGCAGAGATTCTAAGAGCGATGCCGGTAATCTGCATGCTATTCTGAATAACAGTATTATTTCACTACCCCAGCACACTCCATATGCATTTTAGGACACAGCAAAGTGTTCTATACCCCTATAGAGGCTGTATGTAGGCTAGAAATAGCCTTTTTTTAACATCGATTCGCCGCGAATAAATTCGGATCGAAACAAACTTTTCGGGAAAATTCGTCGAATTGGCCGAATCAAATTTTTGAAAAGTTCGCTCATCTCTAATGATGATGAAGCCGATCGCAATTGAGAGCCGGGTGCAGAAGGGGCTTCATCATCATCAGGAGAAGAGAGTTGCAGGTTGCCCTTGAGGCCGCAAGGCGGTAGCACGGTTGGCCGTCAGCGTGGTGGCAGTAGTGGAAATTCAGGAGCCAAACGTGCCCGGGGGAGACCACCTACTTCGTGGCAGCCTACCTTTCCGGGAGGTAGTGGAATAGGGGTTTCTGGAGACGGCGCCATTAGCAGTCAATTAGTGCAGACTGCGGGTGGGAAAATCAGCTACTCGGCGGTGTGGAAGTTTTTCATAAGGCATCCGGGGGAGGTTCACGTAGCCACATGCAAGATCTGTTGGCAGAAGGTGAAGTGTGGCCAGGGTCCCAATGTTGGCACCACGGCCCTCCGTCAACACATGCATCGCCACCATAAAGCGGCCTTGGAGAACCGTGGCTCCGATGTAGTGGTCCAGCCTGCTGCATCACCCAGTGGCCATCCGCTCCCTCCTTCATCCAGCCAAGGCTCCACCACCACAGCCGAAGGGAGCTGTGTGTCAAACCCTCCTTCTGTCGCTCCTGCTTCTCCCACTTTTAGTCAGCCATTCCGCCAACAATCCAACGCGGGAAGCCATGTCCAAGAGACAACAGTACGAGCCCACTCATCCAACGGCGCAGAAGTTGAATGTGCTCCTGTCCAAGTTGCTGGTGTTGCAGTCCCTCCCTTTTCAAGTGTTCGACTCTGCACCTTTCAGAGAATTGATGGCTTGTGCCGAGCCGAGGTGGAGAGTCCCAAGCCGTCATTTCTTTGCAAAGAAGGCAGTACCAGCCCTGCATACGTTTGTACAAGAGAAGGTGGGCCAGTCCTTGAGCCTGTCGGTGTATTCAAAAGTGCACGGCAGTGCCAACGTGTGGAGCTGTAACTACGGGCAGGGACAATACTTGTCTTTTACGGCCCACTGGGTAAATGTGGTTCCTGCACAGCCACAACTGCAACTTGAACAGGTCACACCGCTTCCTCCTCCACGCTCTCGCTCCCAGGCAGTTGGTCCTGTTACAGCGTGCGACGCCGCCTCCTCATCCTCCACTGTGTCCTCGGCCTCCACTGCACGTCCAAATCTCGGTGGCCCTTCATTATACCATGTGCGTAGGGCACGGCGGTGTCAAGCTGTTCTTCACATGGTTTGCCTTGGCGAACGGAGTCACACAAGGGAGGAACTGCTAAAGTTAATTCGGAAAGAAATCCGAGTATGGCTTACTCCACGAAATCTGGAAATGGGAACCATGGTGACCGACAAAGGGAAGAACATTGTGTCCGCTCTGCGACAAGGAAGTGTGAAACATGCTCCGTGCATGGAACACGTGTTGAATCTGGTTGTCAAGCACTTCCTCAAGTCTTCACCCCATTTGCAAAACATCCTGAAAATGGCAAGGAAACTGTGCATGCACTTCAGCCACTCGTACACCGCCAAGCACACCTTCCTTGGGCTGCAGCATCAGAACGGTATCCCACAACATAGTCTTATTTGTGACGTTGCCACACGTTTGAATTCCACCCTCCATATGTTGGACAGACTATACAAACAAAGAAAAGCCATCACCGATTTCTTGATGATCCAAGCAGATAGGAGTACTCCCCTGTGTAACTTCAATGTGAACCAGTTGCAGCTCATACATGACACCTGCCGTTTGCTGAGGCCCTTTGAGGAAGCCACATTATTTGTGAGTCGCCTGGATTACGCCATGAACGACGTAATTCCACTCCTACATTTCCTACAACAAATGATTGAAACCATGTCTGGTCACGGTAATGGAGACATTGCGCCTACATCTCAAGGCTACATGAGCCCTGTAGGGGCTGAACTGGAGGAGGAGGAGGATGATGAGGGGCAGAGCGGAGCACAGTTTAAGTTGGATGAGATGGCCGGTGTTTCTAGTCTTCGGACAGGAGAGGAGGAGCAGGAGCAGCCAGAGGAGCTGGAGGGTTATGAGGAAGTTGAGACAGAGGACCCAGACACACCGTGGCAGTATGCAGTGGAGATGGAGGCAGGTAGTCCCTCCGAGTCACTGGTGCAAATGGCACGATGCATGCTCAGTTGCTTGCGTAGTGACCCCAAATTGTCAAAATTCATCAGCGGGATGACTTCTGGATCTCCACCTTATTAGACCCTCGTACCATCCCAAAATGGGGGCCTTTTATACACCCACTGAGAGGGAGGACAAACTGACCTACTACAGAGAGATTCTACGTAATCAGTTGGCTGATGCCTATCGGCCACATGGTCCATCCACTCGCAGGTCTGACTCGGGGGACCCTCTGCGCTCACCTTCCACTGCCATGGCTGCTGGGGAGGGGAGGGGTGGCAAGAGCAGTACCAGCTCAATCAGCAGCAGTCTGAGTCTACAGTTGCTGATGAGTAGCTTTCTTCACCCGCATAGTGAAGCAACTCATCAGCAGCAGGTAGACATGGAGCAGGACCTGAACCAGCAGGTGGTGGCATACCTTGACATGGCCATGCCAACAACCATTGAAGATCTGCTGGACTTCTGGGCAGAAAAACTTGAAAAAGGCCACAACTAGCAGAGTTTGCCCCGGAAAAGCTGTCCTGCCAGGCGAGGAAGGGGGCCATCAGAGCGGGTGTTTAGTGTGGCCGGGGCCATAGTCACCCCAAGGCCAACTCGTCTGTCCACTAAAAATGTGGAGAGACTGACATTTGTTAAGATGAATCAGGGATGGATCTGCCAGGATTTCCAGCCACCAATGCCAGATGCCTCAGAGTAGATTGACCATGCTACTACACCAACATTTCCCAATTATGGTTGGTTATGAAACCCTCTTGGGTTATCAATTAGGGTTATGAAACCCACTTTGGTACTGAAATTGCCTGCTCCTGGCTCATCCTGTGTCTTTCAGGAACTACTTGCCTCACTGATGCTTCTGGCCTTGGGCCTTTAATTATTGCATGTTTAGCAGTAGCTAAATATATGCTTAAAGCAAATGTCAACATTGATCTTTAAATGAAAGGGGTTATGAAACCCTCTTGGGTACTGTGAATGCCTGCTCCATACTCATTCTATGTCTTTCAGGAACTACTTGCCTCCCTGCCCTCAGGCCTTGGGCCTTAAATTTTTGGATGTTTAGCAGTAGCTAAATACATGCTTACTCCAAATTTCAACATTCATCTTTAAATGTAATGGGTTGGTTATGAAACCCTCTTATGTACTGCAATTGCCTGCTCCTGGCTCATCCTGTGTCTTTCAGGAACTAGTTGCCTCACTGATGCTTCTGACCTTTGGCCTTTAATTTTCGGATGTTTAGCAGTAGCTAAATATATGCTTAACCCCTTAAGGACCAGGCCATTTTATACCTTAAGGACCGGAGCGTTTTTTGCAATTCTGACCACTGTCACTTTAAACATTAATAACTCTGGAATGCTTTTAGTTATCATTCTGATTCCGAGATTGTTTTTTCGTGACATATTCTACTTTAACTTAGTGGTAAAATTTAATGGTAACTTGCATCCTTTCTTGGTGAAAAATTCCAAAATTTGATGAAAAAAATGAAAATTTTGCATTTTTCTAACTTTGAAGCTCTCTGCTTGTAAGGAAAATGGATATTCAAAATATATTTTTTTTGGGTTCACATATACAATATGTCTACTTTATGTTTGCATCATAAAATTTATGAGTTTTTACTTTTGGAAGACACCATAGGGCTTCAAAGTTCAGTAGCAATTTTGAAATTTTTCACAAAATTTTCAAACTCACTATTTTTCAGGGACCAGTTCAGTTTTGAAGTGGATTTGAAGGGTCTTCATATTAGAAATACCCCATAAAAGACCCCATTATAAAAACTACACCCCCTAAAGTATTCAAAAAAACATTCAGTAAGTGTATTAACCCTTTAGGTGTTTCACAGGAATAGCAGCAAAGTGAAGGAGAAAATTCAAAATCTTCATTTTTTACACTCGCATGTTCTAGTAGACCCAATTTTTGAATTTTTGCAAGGGATAAAAAGGAGAAAATTTTTACTTGTGTTTGAAACCCAATTTCTCTCGAGTAAGCACATACCTCATATGTCTATGTTAATTGTTCGGCGGGCGCAGTAGAGGGCTCAGAAGGGAAGGAGCGACAAATGGTTTTTGAGGGGCATGCCGCATTTAGGAAGCCCCTATGGTGCCAGGACAGCAAAAAAAAAAAACACATGGCATACCATTTTGGAAACTAGACCCCTCAGGGAACGTAACAAGGGGTAAAGTGAACCTTAATACCCCACAGGTGATTTACGACTTTTGCATATGTAAAAAAAATATATATTTTTTTTACCTAAAATGCTTGGTTTCCCAAAAATTTTACATTTTTAAAAAGGGTAATAGCAGAAAATACCCCCCAAAATTTGAAGCCCAATTTCTCTCGATACAGAAAACACCTCGCATGGGGGTGAAAAGTGCTCTGCTGGTGCACTACAGGTCTCAGAAGAGGAGGAGTCACATTTGGCTTTTTGAAAGCAAATTTTGCTCTGGGGGCATGCCGCATTTAGGAAGCCCCTATGGTGCCAGAACAGCAAAAAAAAACCACATGGCATACCATTTTGGAAACTAGACCCCTCGGGGAACGTAACAAGGTGTAACGTGAACCTTAATGCCCTACAGGTGTTTCACGACTTTTGCATATGTAAAAAAAAAAATTTTTTTTTTACCTAAAATGCTTGTTTTCCCAAAATGTTTACATTTTTAAAAAGGGTAATAGCGGAAAATACCCCCCAAAATTTGAAGCTCAATTTCTCCCGATTCAGAAAACACCCCATATGGGGGTGAAAAGTGCTCTGCTGGCGCACTACAGGTCTCAGAAGAGAAGGAGTAACATTTGGCTTTTTGAAAGCAAATTTTGCTCTGGGGGCATGCCGCATTTAGGAAGCCCCTATGGTGCCAGAACAGCAAAAAAAAACACATGGCATACCATTTTGGAAACTAGACCCCTCGGGGAACGTAACAAGGGGTAATGTGAACCTTAATACCCTACAGGTGTTTCACGACTTTTGCATATGTAAAAAAATATATATTTTTTTTACCTAAAATGCTTGGTTTCCCAAAATTTTTACAATTTTAAAAAGGGTAATAGCAGAAAATACCCACCAAAATTTGAAGCCCAATTTCTCCCGATTCAGAAAACACCCCATATGGGTGTGAAAAGTGCTCTGCTGGCGCACTACAGGTCTCAGAAGAGAAGGAGTCACATTTGGCTTTTTGAAAGCGAATTTTGCTCTGGGGGCATGCCGCATTTAGGAACCCCCTATGGTGCCAGGACAGCAAATAAAAAACCACATGGCATACCATTTTGGAAACTAGACCCCTTGGGGAACGTAACAAGGGGTAATTTGAACCTTAATACCCTACAGGTGTTTCACGACTTTTGCATATGTAAAAAAATATATATTTTTTTTACCTAAAATGCTTGTTTTCCCAAAAATTTTACATTTTTTAAAAGGGTAATAGCAGAAAATACCCCCCAAAATTTGAAGCCCAATTTCTCCCGAGTACGGCTGTGCTGCCTTCGCAATGTATTTTACATGCTTGGCACGCAGCAGGGTCTGTTCCTTTAAGACCCTCCATTTTCTTGAAGCCTAGAGGCGGGCCTTCTCTCTAAAGCATAGGGCTAGCTCCGGCATGTCTAATTCATTCCAGCTCCAGCCACCACAGTGACCAGATCCACAGGACTTCTTAAAGCTAATACAGACTGCAAATCTGATAAATACCAAAGCCTGTGAGTACAGATAGATAATGTGTGTTTTCAGTGTGTAGTAAGTGAGCACATGTTAGACTATCTATGTATTAGCTATGCATAATGTAAGGCACTTGAATAGCCATGCTTATATTTGTCTTTCATATGTTTGTTTTACAGTTTTACCACTTTCATTATATCTCAGTAAAGATTACATCAGTTAAGCAAACCAGCGTGTCTTTCCTTGAGATTCGGTATAAACTTGATGTGAAGCTGTGTCCACGAGACAGCGGAGACATTATAGTAAAAAGGCTTTTAAAACGTTATCAGAAGCAGTTAATCAGCTTTGAATCGTCCGCAGCAGTAAAAAAGACTCATAAATCCTGTGGCTGCAGTCTGTGTCGGAGTAAGGGCGCGAAGCACTAGAAAGTGAAACTAATTCTCTCACGTGCTATAACACCGCGGTGCTGTGTCCAGTCATCATTATCTACGCTGCCAGCTAAATCAAGATGCAGAACCCAGAGAACAGCACTCTAACAGTTAACCCTCAATGCTCCTATAAAGAGGTAGACACCTTGCCAAGAAGTAGATCTAGGTGCACAACATTGTCTAGAGCGTCCAGTCAAACAAATCTAACTTCGGTTAGCGCCGATGCATCAAGATTTAAACGCCATAGTTCTAGACACTCAAGCACCACCAGCCTGTCATCCGCTAGCGCCATAGCAACTAAGGCAAGAGCGAAAGCAGAGGCAGCTTGTGCAATGGCGTCCTATGCAAAGCAGGAAGCTGAATTGATGAAAGAACAAGCTGAAGCACTTAGAAGAAAAGCTGAAGTGCAAGCATCTTTACACTTACTGCATCAGCAGAAAAACGCTGCAGCAGCCTTAGCTGAGGCAGAAGTTCTCACAAGGGCTGCTGAAGCTCAGTTCGCTGACATAGAAACCCAGATGCCACCCCTCAGCGCAAGCCAACGTACCCGTGAGTACATTCAGTCACAAGCAATCATGTACACTGACCAGCAGTTCAATTATGCACCAAGACCATCATTGACTCCACCAGCAATAAGCAACTTTGATACTATGCAACACTGCAAGACTGAATCAGAACCTCAGGGTAGGAAGTCAAGTGGTCGCATGCTCAGAGACCAATCTGCCAACCTGACAAGAGTGCAAACGGATGCTGATTTACTCCCTCCTCAAGCAAATACAAGTCTGGATTATAGCAGAAAGACTTACAATAGAGGAGAACAAAGCAGACTTAGTCAAGTACCTCATCAGCCTTACCAGCCGCAGTCATACCCTGAGTTTACACCCAGGAAGTATTCACCAGATGCAGCAAGAGCTACAGAGGTAGCAAGATTCCTGATGCGCCGTGAGATAGTGAGCGCTGGTCTCATGAAATTCGACGACCGTCCAGAAAACTACTGGGCCTGGAAGTCATCTTTCCTAAGCGGTACTCAAGATTTAGATCTGACAGACAGAGAAAAGCTTGATCTGCTCGTCAAATGGCTAGGACCAGAGTCCACTGAGCAAGCCCAAAGAATCAGATCAGTACATGTTCATGACGCAACAGCAGGACTTGCAATGGTGTGGAGGAGACTAGAACACTGCTATGGGTCACCTGAAGTGATTGAAGATGCTCTTCTGAAGAGGATAGAAAATTATCCAAGAATGACAAACAAAGACAATCAAAAGCTGAGAGGGTTTGGGGACCTACTCTTAGAAATAGAAGCCGCTAAGTCTAGTGGATATCTGCCAGGTCTCTCATACTTAGATACAGCACGTGGAGTTGATCCCATAATCGAGAAACTTCCTTTCAACTTGCAAGAAAGGTGGGTCACTCAAGCATCAAGATACAAGAAAGATCATCGAGTCGCATTTCCACCATTCGCCTTCCTTGCTGAATTCATCGTAGACCAAGCTGAAACACGCAATGATCCAAGCTTTGCTTTCCTGAACAAGAGAACTGCAAGCTCCCCAAAGGTAGAGCAAAAACATCCAACGCCTTACAAAGAACGCAGAGCAACAGTTTCTGTACGGAAGACAGAAGTCTCGCCTGAGTCTGCAGTCAATCAGGAAGACAGCGCAAGTAAGAAAGTTGAGGAGCCAGACAAAATATGTCTAATCCACAACAAGCCTCATCCACTAAGAAAATGTCGCAGTTTCAGAAGTAAGACATTAGAAGAGCGCAAAGCTTACCTTAAAGACAATCACATTTGTTTCAGATGTTGCTCTTCAATTCAGCATCTTGCAAAAGACTGTACAAAAACAATAAAATGCACAGAGTGCAACAGTGACAAACACCTGTCAGCACTGCACCCAGGACCACCACCATGGAAACAAGAAGTTCCAGCAACTCAAGAAGATCATGGTGGGGAGCAAGGCGAGAGTACAACGCCAGCAGTAACCTCAAAGTGTACTGAGATCTGTACAGAGCAGGGCCGCCCCAGATCATGTTCCAAAATATGCTTAGTCAAGGTGTATCCTGCAGGCTTCAGAGAAAAAGCAATCAAGATGTACACAGTCTTGGATGAACAGAGTAACAGATCTCTGGCAAAAACAGAGTTCTTTGACCTCTTCGGTGACAAAGGAAGTCCAACTCCATACACCCTGAAGACTTGTTCTGGAGTTGTAGAGACAACAGGGAGAAGAGCAAGCAACTACATCATTGAGTCATTAGATGGAAAGACAAAGGTGACTCTTCCTACCCTCATAGAATGTGATGAGATACCAGACGACAGGTCAGAGATCCCCACACCTGAAGTTGCTCGTCATCACCCCCATCTGGTGCGAATATCAGACCAGATACCAGCACTAGATCCAGATGCTGCAATCATCCTTCTACTTGGGAGAGATATCCTCAGAGTGCACAAAGTCAGAGAACAGTACAATGGGCCACACAATGCACCATTTGCACAACGCCTTGATCTCGGATGGGTCATCGTTGGAGAAGTATGTCTAGACGGACTCCACAAACCAGAAAAGGTGAATGTCTACAGAACACATCTGTTACAGAATGGTCGTACATCTTGTCTTTGCCCATGTACCAACAGTCTACACATTAAAGAGAGACTTGTTAACCCAACACATCATCGGAGTATCCAGAGGTGCATGGAAGACTTAGCCTCAACTGGAGATACAGATGAACTGGGCTGTAAGGTGTTTGAAAGAACACGAGATGACGACAAGCTAGCACCCTCGGTGGAAGATACTCTCTTCCTTGAGATTATGGACAGGGAAGTCTTCAGAGACAAATCAGGCAGCTGGGTAGCCCCTCTACCCTTCCGGTCACCACGCCATCGCCTTCCTGACAACAAGGTACAAGCAGAGAAACGCTTCACCTCGTTGCAGCACATGCTACAAAGAAAGCCAAATATGAAGAAACACTTCCAAGCCTTCATGCAGAAGATCTTTGATAACGATCAAGCTGAAAGGGCACCACCCCTACAAGAGAACCAAGAACACTGGTACTTACCAATATTTGGGGTGTACCATCCTCAGAAACCAGGCCAGATACGCATAGTATTTGACTCTAGTGCGAAGCACAAAGGCATCTCACTAAATGATGTCCTTCTCAGCGGACCTGACCTGAACAACACACTCCTTGGAGTACTCATCAGGTTCAGAAAAGAACTCGTAGCAGTGACAGCAGACGTACAACAGATGTTCTACTGTTTCCTTGTTTGTGAAGATCACAGAGACTACTTAAGGTTCCTGTGGTATGCAGACAATGACTTTAACAAAGAAATCACAGAGTACAGGATAAAGGTACATGTGTTTGGAAACAGCCCTTCTCCAGCTGTAGCTATCTACAACCTGAGACGAGCAGCACAGCAAGGTGAAAGACATGGTCAAGAAGCCACACAGTTCGTCATGAAGAACTTCTACGTAGATGATGGACTTGCTTCTTTCTCCAGCAACGAAGAAGCTATCAACGTCCTGAAAAGTACAAGAGAAATGTTGGCAGAATCCAACATAAGACTGAACAAGGTAGCTTCCAACAGCAACAGAGTCATGGAAGAATTTCCAATGGAAGACCGTGCTAAAGACCTCAAAGACTTGGATCTAGGAACAGAATCACCACCCTTGCAAAGAAGTCTTGGGATTAGTTGGGGCCTGAAGACTGACAGTTTCACCTTCAGGGTCTCCAGAGAAGAGAAGCCATTCACAAAAAGAGGTGTCCTATCTACAGTCAACAGTCTTTACGACCCCCTGGGGTTCGTAGCACCCATCATCATGCAAGGTAAAGCTCTTTTGAGACAGACCACTACTGAGCAAGAACAAAGTGACTGGGACATACCTCTACCTGAAGAGAAGGAAATGCAGTGGAAGTTGTGGAAAGACTCATTGTTAGAGCTTGAACAACTCAACATCCCTAGACCATACGTATCTGTTTCCTTGTCTGCTACAAAGAGAAGAGAAATATGCATATTCTTTGACGCCTCCACTATGGCTATCGCATCTGTCGCCTATCTTAGGGTAATAGACACTGAGGGGCAAAGCCATGTCGGGTTCCTCATGGGAAAATCTAAGCTGGCTCCCAGACCGGCTCACACTGTCCCACGTCTAGAACTTTGTGCTGCTGTAGAGATGGCAGACATGATTACAACAGAACTGGACATCGAGATCCATGCAATTAACTTTTATACAGACAGCAAGATTGTGTTAGGATATATTCACAATGCTTCAAGAAGATTTTATACATACGTGGCCAACAGAGTGACACGTATCAGAAAGTCTACAAGTCCAGAACAGTGGCATCACATCAGCACAGACAAGAACCCAGCTGATCATGGGACGAGACTAGTGCCAGCCGCTGCGCTCAAGCAAACTAACTGGTTTGTAGGTCCATCCTTTCTTCGTAAACCAGAAACCAAAGAAACTACTCAGGTAGAGACCTTTGAGCTCATAGAACCAGATCAAGACAAAGAGGTAAGACCTCAAGTGACAGTTTGTAGGACTATAGTTACAAGAGACAGTCTGGGCGCTCATAGATTTGAAAGGTTTTCCAGCTGGAAGTCGCTGACCCGTGCAATCGGAAAACTTATCTGTCTAGCCAGATCCTCCTGCAGAGCTATCAATACTGATCAGCGTAGCAACGGCCACCGTGAACAAACCAAGGTCACGATCATCAGATGCATCCAGCAGGAAGTCTTTAAAGAAGAAATCCAAGGCCTTCTGAAAAAGGAAGAGATTTCTCAACACAATTCGCTCAAGGACTTGTACACCAGGCAATGGAAACAAGTTCAAAGTCTTGCGGACATTTTCTGGAAGAGGTGGAGACAGGAATACCTGGTGATCTTCCAGCCATGCAAGAAATGGCAAGATGACAAACCCAATTTACAAGTTGGAGACGTTGTCTTACTGAAAGACTCTCAGGCCCACAGGAACGAGTGGCCTATTGGACTCATTGTAGGGACTGATCCTAGTAGTGATGCTAGAGTTAGAAAGGTTGAAGTTAGGATTGTTAGACAGGGCATTCCCAAAGTGTATGCAAGACCAATTTCTGAAGTAGTTTTACTCCTGTCCAAGGGTTAGTGGCATAACAAAAAGTATGCCAGGTGGGGAGTGTGCTGCCTTCGCAATGTATTTTACATGCTTGGCACGCAGCAGGGTCTGTTCCTTTAAGACCCTCCATTTTCTTGAAGCCTAGAGGCGGGCCTTCTCTCTAAAGCATAGGGCTAGCTCCGGCATGTCTAATTCATTCCAGCTCCAGCCACCACAGTGACCAGATCCACAGGACTTCTTAAAGCTAATACAGACTGCAAATCTGATAAATACCAAAGCCTGTGAGTACAGATAGATAATGTGTGTTTTCAGTGTGTAGTAAGTGAGCACATGTTAGACTATCTATGTATTAGCTATGCATAATGTAAGGCACTTGAATAGCCATGCTTATATTTGTCTTTCATATGTTTGTTTTACAGTTTTACCACTTTCATTATATCTCAGTAAAGATTACATCAGTTAAGCAAACCAGCGTGTCTTTCCTTGAGATTCGGTATAAACTTGATGTGAAGCTGTGTCCACGAGACAGCGGAGACATTATAACGGCGATACCCCATATGTGGCCCTAAACTGTTGCCTTGAAATACGACAGGGCTCCAAAGTGAGAGCGCCATGCGCATTTGAGGCCTAAATTAGGGACTTGCATAGGGGTGGACATAGGGGTATTCTACGCCAGTGATTCCCAAACAGGGTGCCTCCAGCTGTTGTAAAACTCCCAGCATGCCTGGACAGTCAACGGCTATCTGGCAATACTGGGAGTAGTTGTTTTGCAACAGCTGGAGGCTCCGTTTTGGAAACAGTGGCGTACCAGACGTTTTTCATTTTTATTGGGGAGGGGGGTTGTATAGGGGTATGTGTATATGTAGTGTTTTTTACTTTTTATTTTATTTTGTGTTAGTGTAGTGTAGTGTTTTTAGGGTACAGTCGCACGGGCGGGGGTTCACAGTAGTTTCTCGCTGGCAGTTTGAGCTACGGCAGAAAATTTGACGCAGCTCAAACTTGCAGCCGGATACTTACTGTAATCCTCCGCCCATGTGAGTGTACCCTGTACGTTCACATTGGGGGGGGGGGAACATCCAGCTGTTGCAAAACTACAACTCCCAGCATGTACGATCTATCAGTGGATGCTGGGAGTTGTAGTTTTGCAACCGCTGGAGGCTCCATTTTGGAAACAGTGGCGTACCAGACATTTTCATTTTTATTGGGGAGGGGAGGGGGGCTGTGTAGGGGTATGTGTATATGTAGTGTTTTTTACTTTTTATTTTATTGTGTGTTAGTGTAGTGTAGTGTTTTTAGGGTACAGTCACACGGGCGGGGGGTTCACAGTAGTTTCTCGCTGGCAGTTTGAGCTGCTGCAGAAATTTTGCCGCACCTCAAACTTGCAGCCGGATACTAACCGTAATCCTCCGCCCATGTGAGTGTACCCTGTACGTTCACATTGGGGGGGGGGAACATCCAGCTGTTGCAAAACTACAACTCTCAGCATGTACGGTCTATCAGTGCATGCTGGGAGTTGTAGTTTTGCAACAGCTGGAGGCACACTGGTTGTGAAACACCGAGTTTGGTAACAAACTCAGTGTTTTGCAACCAGTGTGCCTTCAGCTGTTGCAAAAGCTACAACCCCCAGCATGTACGGACAGCGGAAGGGCATGCTGGGTGTTGTAGTTATGCAACAGCTGGAGGCATACTACTTTGGCTGGGGATGCTGGGGATTGTAGTTATGCAATAGCTGGAGACACACTGGTTTACTACTTAACTCAGTGTGCCTTCAGCTGTTGCAAAACTACAACTCTCAGCAGTCACCGACAGCCAACGGGCATGCTGGGAGTTGTAGTTATGCAACCACCAGATGCACTACTACAACTCCCAGCATGCACTTTAGCTGATTGTGCAAGCTGGGAGTTGTAGTTACACAACAGCTGAAGGTACACTTTTCCATAGAAAGAATGTGCCTCCAGCTGTTGCAAAACTACAAGTCCCAGCATGCCCATAAGGGCATGCTGGGAGTTGTGGTGGTCTGCCTCCTGCTGTTGCATAACTACAGCTCCCAGCATGCCCTTTTTGCATGCTGGGAGCTGTTGCTAAGCAACACCAGGAGGCTGTCACTCACCTCCAACGATCCTCGCCGCATCAGGTCAGTCCCTCGTCGTCTCCGCCGCCGCCGCTGCTCCTGGGGCCCCGATCCCAACAGGGGCGCCGGGGATCGGGGTCCCCAGCACCCGGGGTGCACGTCCCGCACCCGCTCACGTCCTCCGGAAGAGGGGCGGAGCGGGTTGCGGGAGTGACACCCGCAGCAGGCGCCCTGATTGGTCGGCCGGTAATCCGGCCGACGAATCAGGGCGATCGTGAGGTGGCACCAGTGCCACCTCACCCCTGCTGGCTATGGCTGTTCGGGGCCGTCTCTGACGGCCCCGATCAGCCAATAATTCCGGGTCACCGGGTCACTGGAGACCCGATTGACCCGGAATCCGCCGCAGATCGCTGGACTGAATTGTCCAGCGATCTGCGGCCATCGCCGACATGGGGGGTCATAATGACCCCCCTGGGCGATATGCCCCGATGCCTGCTGAACGATTTCAGCAGGCATCGGGGACCGGCTCCGCTCCAGATGGTTGCGGGGGGCCGGTAAAACACATGACGTTCTCATACGTCATGTGTCCTTAAGGACTCGGAAATGGAGACGTATGAGAACGTCATGTGTCCTTAAGGGGTTAATGCAAATGTCAACATTGATCTTTAAATGTAAGGGGTTATGAAACCCTCTTGGGTACTGCGAATGCCTGCCCCATACTCATTCTGTGTCTTTCAGGAACTACTTGCCTCCCTGCACTCAGGCCTTGGGCCTTCAATTTTTGGATGTTTAGCAGTAGCTAAATACATGCTTAATGCAAATTTCAACATTCATCTTTAAATGTAAGGGGGTGATTATGAAACCCTCTTGGGTACTGCTCCTGACTCATTCTGTGTCTTTTAGGAAATAATTGCCTCCCTGATGCCTCAGGCCTTCAATTTTTGGAAGTTTAGCAGTAGCTAATACATGCTTTGAACTATGATCTTTAATTTCAAATATGATCTTTAAATTCTCGGCGCTCTGCTAGGGCCTTCTCCTACCACACCGGGGCCGATCCGAGGACCTCACTATACCATCCAAAGGGCAGGGACTTAATGAACCCGAGCTTATGACCCGCGCTTAGTTGTGATTCTTCTTTCCTGGCAAATAATTGCAATCCCTGATCCCTATCGCGAACGGGGTTCAGCGGGTTACCCGCACCTGTCGGTGAAAGATAGACACACGCTGGTCCGTTCAGTGTAGCGTGCGTGCAGCCCCGGACATCTGAGGGCATAACACACCTGTTATTGCTTGATCTCGCGAGTGATCGTGCAATGTATGGGGTTATTAAAGCCTCTTGGGTACTGCTGATGCCTACTCCTGACTGCTCCTGTGTCTTTCAGGAACAACTTGACTTCATGATGCTTCTGGGCTTGGGCCTTTCATTTTAGGATTTTTGAAATACATACATACATGCTTAATTTAAATTTCAACATTTATGGTGCAATGTATGGGGTTATTAAACACTCTAGGGTAGTGTTTTTTTTCTTCAAATTTTCTGATAATTATCATAGTAATAAACTTGAATTTTCCACAATAATAACCATTACACCATTGAACGATTGTTGCGTGTGATTTTTAAGTAAAATTTTCAAAAAAAAAATACGCAGAGGGATGAACTCTGCTTCTTTATTTCATAAAAAATTATTTTATAGAAGAATGTCTTTTGATGGTCCACCATCCTGCATTATAGAGTCTTCTGGATTCTTTGATATGCGCTTGTTCTTAAACAAAGGTACAAAAACCAAAAATGGCCAGTCAGGGATATGGAGACGTTGCCCCTACATCTTACGGCCACATGAGCCCTGTGGGTGCTTGTGAAATTAGGTCCTTTGTACCCACACGGCAGGGTCCGGGACACAAATTTTGATTTAAATTTCAAATAAAAAATCACACATTTCAATGTTCTCCTCATGCTGCAGCCAACTCCAGGCTGCGTCATTCTGGTAATATATAGAGAGCACTCGCTGTCCTAAATTTTCGCTAAAACTTTTCAGCAAAAAGGTTTGTCTTTTTTATTAGGGATTGTGAAGCTTTGGTGCGTACTCATGCATCAGCCAACTCCAGCCTGTGTCATTCAGGCAACATATGGTTTACTGATGGCGCTGCTGGGCCTGGGTCTGGAAATTTCTAATTTTCTCATAGGTAGCACCCACTATCCAAAAGTCTTCTTCATACATTTCTACAATTGTTGTATTTTTTTTGGAGGGATTGTGAAGCCCTAGTGTGTACTGTCAGCCTGTTGGTCCTGCGACAGTGTGCTACTCCGCCCCACATCCTCCACTGTGTCTTAAGCCTCCACTTCCCGGACAAGTCTCAGTGGCCCTTCAGCATACCATGTGTGCAGGGGTTTGCCTTGGCGAGAAGTCTTGGAAATAATGGCCGGTCAGGGCAATGGAGATATTGCGCCTAAATCTCACGGCCACATGAGCCCTGTGGGGGCTTGTTGGATTTGGTCCTTCGTACCCACACGCTAGGGTCCGGGCCACGCAAAGGTTGTTTTAAATTTCAAATCAAAAAATGATGGCGCTGCTGGGCCTGAGTCTGGGAATTTCAAATTTTCTCATGGGTAGCACCCGCTATTCAAAATCTTTTTCGAAAAATTCTAAAATTGTGGTGTTTTTTGGGGGGGATTGTGAAGCCCTGGTGTGAACTTGTGCATCAGCCAATTCCAGGCTGTGTCATTCAGGCAATATATCGGTTACTGATGCCACTGTGGGGCCGGGGTCTGGTAATTTCAAATTTTCTCATAGGTAGCACCCGCTATCCAAAATCTTTTAAAAAAATTTCTAAAATTGTGGTGTTTTTTGGGGGGATTGTGAAGCCCTGGTGTGTACTCGTGCATCAGCCAACTCCAGGCTGTGTCATTCAGGCAATATATGGGTTACTGATGCCACTGTGGGGCCGGGGTCTGGTAATTTCAAATTTTCTCATAGGTAGCACCCGCTATCCAAAATCTTTTTCAAAAATTTCTAAAATTGCGTTGTTTTTTGGGGGGGATTGTGAAGCCCTGCTGTGTATTTGTGCATCAGCCAACTCCAGACTGTGTCATTCAGGCAATATATGGGTTACTGACAGGGCTGGTTTTAGGCTTAGCGTGGCACTGGGCAAAATCAAAAGTGGGGCCACAAAAGTCGTAATAGTGCACTGACCAGATTTGCACATTTTGGTCACTTCAAATACTATAAAAAAAACTATCTAAAAAGCTATTGAAAAGTCCCATCAAAACAAAAATGGTACTGATAAAAACTACAAATCACAGCGCAAAAAATGACCCTCACATCTCCATATACAGAAAAATAAGAGTTATAGGGATCAGAATAGTACAATTTTATATTTTTGTATAGTTCCCCACATTAGGTGCAGTATAGTTCCCCCACATTAGGTGCAGTATAGTTCCACTAAAACATTGATTTATTGGTTATTCAGCAGCATACGATATCCCACATGGATAGCATTCACCACACACCACCTGGCCAGTGATTCACAGCAAAATGGTCGTGTTTCTTGATCAAGAGCGCGCATGCGCTCGAAACGCGTCCATTTTGCTGTGAATCACTGGCCAGGTGGTGTGTGGTGAATGCTATCCATGTGGGATATCTTATGCTGCTGAATAACCAATAAATCAATGTTTTAGTGGCATTGCTGGATCGACTTTCCTCTTTCTTTGCTATGTGTATTAAGCCAGGCCAGGCTGAGGATCCGTGCAAGACCAGTGGAAGGTGAGCTGAAGATTACTATGTTTTCTCCTTTGTTGCAGTATAGTTCCCCCACATTAGGTGCAGTATAGTTCACCCATATTAGGAGCAGTATAGTTCCCCGCATTAGGTGCAGTATAGTTCCCCACATTAGGTGCAGTATAGTTTCCCACATTAGGTGCAGTATAGTTTCCCACATTAGGTGCAGTACAGTTCCCCCACATTAGGTGCAGTACTGTTCTCCCACATTAGGTGCAGCATAGTTCCCCCACATTAGGTGCAGTACTGTTCCCCCACATTAGGTGCAGCATAGTTCCCCCACATTAGGTGCAGCATAGTTTCCCCACATTACGTGCAGTATAGTTCCCCACATTAGGTGCAGTATAGTTCCCCACATTAGGTGCCGTATAGTTACCCCACATTAGGTGCAGTATAGTTACCCCACATTAGGTGCAGTATAGTTACCCCACATTAGGTGCAGTATAGTTACCCCACATTAGGTGCAGTATAGTTCCCCCACATTAGGTGCAGTATAGTTCCCCACATTACGTGCAGTATAGTTCCCCACATTAGGTGCAGTATAGTTCCCCACATTAGGTGCAGTATAGTTCCCCACATTAGGTGCAGTATAGTTCCCCCACATTAGGTGCAGTATAGTTCCCCCACATTAGGTGCAGTACAGTTCCCCCACATTAGGTGCAATATAGTTCCCCACATTACGTGCAGTATAGTTCCCCCACATTAGGTGCAGTACAGTTCCCCCACATTAGGTGCAGTATAGTTCCCCCACATTAGGTGCAGTACAGTTCCCCCACATTAGGTGCAGTACAGTTCCCCCACATTAGGTGCAGTATAGTTCCCCCACATTAGGTGCACTATAGTTCCCCACATTACGTGCAGTATAGTTCCCCACATTACGTGCAGTATAGTTCCGCACATTAGGTGCAGTATAGTTCCCCACATTAGGTGCAGTATAGTTCCCCACATTGGGTGCAGTATAGTTCTCCCACATTAGGTGCAGTATAGTTCCCTCACATTAGGTGTAGTATGTTCCCCCACAGACATACAGCCTTTAGTCATATACAGTGTAAGGCTGGAGGCTGTATGTCTGTGTACTGCCCCACTTCAGTGCTCCGTCCACCGCTACTCCGGTCAGGGGTCACGATCTACTGCTATGGCTTATAGGCCATAGCAGTAGGTCCCGGGACTGGAGGAGCGGTGGTCGGAGCACTAAAGATGACATAGAGGTAACTTGCCGTGCGTGCGCGCGTCTTCCTTCTCAATGCTCTGCTCTGTTTCTATTCTATCAGTGACGTCCTTGCGTGTGCTACCTCCCGGCGTTTTTAAAGTTAATGCGGGGCCGAAGAAAGGTAACCGGGACCAGGGGCGTACCTAGAGCATTTGGCACCCGGGGCGGACCCTTTCTTTGGCACCCCCCCACACCCTTCCCCCCCTTAGCCCCTTAAGGACTGGGGGTTTTTCCGTTTTTACATTTTCGTTTTTTGCTCCTTGCCTTTAAAAAATCATAACTCTTTCAATTTTGCACCTAAAAATCCATATGATGGCTTATTTTTTGCGCCACCAATTCTACTTTGTAATGACATCAGTCATTGTGCCCAAAAATCTACGGTGAAGCGGAAAAAAAAATAATTGTGAGACAAAATTGAAAAAAAAAAAACCACCATTTTGTAACTTTTGGGGGCTTCCGTTTCTACGTAGTACATTTTTTGGTAAAAATGACACCTGATATTTATTCTGTAGGTCCATACGGTTAAAATGATACCCTACTTATATAGGTTTGATTTTGTCGTACTTCTGGAAAAAATCATAACTTCATGCAGGAAAATTAATACGTTTAAAATAGTCATTTCTGGCCCCTTTAACTTTTTTATTTTTCCGTGTATGGGGCAGTATGAGGGCTCATTTTTTGCACCGTGATCTGAATTTTTTAACGGTACCATTTTTGCATTGATAGGACTTATTCATTTTTTCACGATATAAAAAACTGACCAAAAATGCACTATTTTGGACTTTGGAATTTTTTTGCGCGCACGCTATTGACCGTGCGGTTTAATTAATGATATATTTTTATAATTCGGACATTTCCGCACGCGGTGATACCATATATGTTTATTTTTATTTACACAGTTTTTTTTTTTATGGGAAAAGGGGGTGATTCAAACTTTTAATAGGGAAGGGGTTAAATGATATTTATTCACTTTTTTTTGTTCACTTTTTTTTTGCAGTGTTATAGGTCCCATAGGGACCTATAACACTACACACTGATCTTTCACATTGATCACTGGTTTCTCATAAGAAACCAGTGATCGATGATTCTGCCGCTTGACTGCTCATGCCTGGATCTTAGGCACTGAGCAGTCATTCGGCGATCGGACAGCGAGGAGGCAGGTAGGGACCCTCCTGCTGTCCTGTAAACTGTTCGGGATGCCGCGATTTCACCGCGGCTATCCCGAACAGCCCACTGAGTTAACCGGCATGGTTTCAGTTTCACTTTAGATGCGGCGTTCAACTTTGAACGCCGCGTCTAAAGGGTTAATAGCGCGTGGCACATCGATCAATGCCGCGCGCTATTAGCCACGGGTCCCGGCCGTTGTTAGAGGCCGGGCCCGACCCGCTATGCCGTGGCCCCGAGTTATAGATCGGGAGCGGACACATGACGTTCCAGTACTTCATGTGTCCCTCCCACCACCCTCCTTTATTTACCCCTCTCCCCCCCTTAATTACACCCCCTCCCAGGAGCGGATTGACAACACTTGGGGCCCACGGACCAAAAAAAGGCAAGGGCACCCTACTAGGCTCTGCAGCTCATCAATCTTCTGCCATGCCCCTATTCCACCTAAATCCCACACACAATAAACTAAAATGTATATATATATATATATATATATATATAGATAGATAGATAGATAGATAGATAGATAGATAGATAGATAGATAGATAGATAGATAGATAGATATATTTAAGAAACACTTTAACATAGGTAAATTTCCATGACTAATAATACTGGTATAGAAGGAGTAAATATATACCACCACACAATAACTGGATAATACCACCATACTGTACTGAATAAAACCACTATATACAGACCAGTATACTATAAAGGATCTGTATTATATACAGGACCATATGGCGGTAGATATCAGCTGTACACAGGATCTGTATACAATAAAAGTGATTATATACAGGACCATATGGCGGTAGATATCAGCTATACACAGGATGCATATACCATATAAGCGATTACAGTTACATTTTGGGACTCACAATTACGTCTTTTCTGATCAGCGGCGTCCTCTTTCCTTTTCTTCTCCGCGACAAGACCGCCATGTGGATCTCTTAACATCTGCAGGAAAAACATGTCAGACTCTGCATTTTTTCAGCGCCCTCCCCTCCTCTACACAATCTTTCCATCTATAGGCCCACAAACTGTAATAATGCCCTCCTTGGTGTCCTGCACAGTAAACGGGCAGGTAGGTAGGTAGCAGGTAAATAGGTAACTAGGTAGGTAGATCAGGAAGCCAGATATGTAGGTGACAAGTTAGGTATGTAGGGGGCTAGCTAGGTAGTTTGGCAGCCATGTATGAAGGCCAGGTATGTACGTAGTTAGGTAGCTGGGTATGTAGGTAAGTAGTTAGGCATCAAGGTATAAAGTTAGGTAGCCCCCCTTCTCTGTAGGTATAGGAACAGAGTTAACCCCCCTTTCTCCTTAGGTATAGGCAGCAGAGTCCCCCCACCCCCTTTCCCCCTAGGTATAGGCAGAGTTAAACCCCCTCCCCCCCCCCCCCCGTTTCCCATAGGTATAGGCAGAGTTAAACCCTTTTTTCCCCATAGGTATAGGAAGATTCCCCCCCCCTTCCCCATTGGTATAGGTAGAGTTACCTTCCCCTCCCCTCTTTCCCATGGGTTTAAGCAGGTACCTCCCCCCCTCATTCCCATAGGTATAAGCAGAGCTACACCCCCCTCTTTCCCATAGGTATATGCAGTTACACCCCCCCTTTCCCATAGGTATATGCAGTTACAACCCCCTTTCCCATAGGTGTATATGCAGTTACACCCCCCTCTTTCCCACATGTATATGCAGCTACACCCCCCTCTTCCCCATAGGTATATGCAGTTACACCCCCCTCTTTCCCACATGTATATGCAGCTACACTCCCCTCTTCCCCATAGGTATATGCAGTTACACCCCCCTCTTTCCCACATGTATATGCAGCTACACCCCCCCCTTAGGTATATGTAGAGTAACCCCTCCCCTTCCCCATAGGTATATGTAGAGTAACTCCTCCCCTTCCCAATAGGTATATGTAGAGTAACCCCTCCCCCATAGGTATATGTAGAGTAACCCCCCTCCCCATAGGTATATGTAGAGTAACCCGTCCCCTTCCCCATAGATATATGTAGAGTAACCCCCCCCTCCCCTTCCCCATTGGTATATGTAGAGTAACCCCCCCTCCCCTTCCCCATAGGTATATGTAGAGTAACCCCCCCCTCCCCTTCCCCATAGGTATATGTAGAGTAACCCCCCTCCCCTTCCCTTCCCCATAGGTATATGTAGAGTAACCCCCCCTCCCCTTCCCTTCCCCATAGGTATATGTAGAGTAACCCCCCTCCCCTTCCCCATAGGTATATGTAGAGTAACCCCTCCCCCCTTCCCCATAGGTATATGTAGAGTAACCCCCCCTCCCCTTAGCCATAGGTATATGTAGAGTAACCTCCCCCTCCCCTCCCCCATAGGTATATGTAGAGTCACCTCCCCCTCCCCTTAGGTGTATGCAGAGTTGAGAAAAAAAAATGAAAAAAGGATGCTCACCTGATATCCCACGCAGCGATCTCCTCAGCTGCAGGGCCCGCGTCTTCTCCCCTCCACAGTAAAGGCGCTGATGAGTGACATCACCAGCGCCTGTACTGCGTGCTGCGTGGGGGCGGAGGTCACGTCTCCTCTGTGTAGCTGCAGATGCGGCTCACACAGAGGGGACGCCTTCTCCTGTATGTGCGTGTATCGCGCATACAGGAGAATGTAGCACTGTCTGCTGGGGATCTGGGAAGAGTGTCCCGGATCCTCAGTAGTGGTGGCGGCGGCGGGTCAGTCCGCCCCTGGCACCCCCCTTGTGAGCGGCACCTGTGGCGGGAAGCCGCCTGCCCCCCCCCCCCCCCCCCGCCCTTTAGTACGCTGGCCGGGACATCTACCTTTCGGGACACAGGGATGTCCCAAATGTGATGGGGCCCCCTGCAGGCTGCTCAGTGGCGGATCCCCCCTGGGTCCGCCTTTGAGCAGCCCGCAGGGGGCCCCCTGGGGGCCCTGGGCAATTGCCCAGATTGGCCCGCCCTAACGCCAGCCCTGATTACTGATGCCGCTGTTGGGCCTGGGTCTGGGAATTTAAAATTTCTCATAGGTAGCACCCGCTATCCAAAATCTTCGGTTTAAATTTCTTAATTCATCTTTTAATCTTAGGGATTGTGAAGGCCTAGTGCCTACTCATGCTGCTGGCATCTCCGGGCTGTGCCATTCATCCACTATATGGTCTCCTCATGCTGCCAACACCTCCATGCTGTGTCATTCAGCCACTATATGGTCTTCTCATGCTGACAACATGTCCATGCTGTGTCATTCAGCCACTATATGGTGTCATCATGCTGCCAACACCTCCACGCTGTGCCATTCAGCCACTATATGGTCTCCTCATGCTGCCAACACCTCCACGCTCTGCCATTCAGCCACTATATGGTCTCCTCATGCTGCCAACACCTCCACGCTGTGTAATTCAGTCACTATATGGTCTCCTGACACTGATGCCACCACCAGGCTCTGTAATTGTGCTGCTGTGCGGGTGTGATTCTAAAAGTAATGCCGGTAATCTGCATGCTATTCTGAATAACAGTATTATTTCACTAACCCAGCACACTCCATATGCGTTTTAGAACACAGCAAAGTGTTCCATACCCCTATAGAGGCTGTATGTAGGCTAGAAATAGCCTTTTTTTAATACAGATTCGCCGCAAAAAAATTTGGAACGAAACGAACTTTATCGGAAAATTTGGCGAATCGGCCGAATCAAATTTTTGAAAAGTTTGCTCATCTCTAATAATTGTCATTGTTTGCGTGCATCTTTTAGATGATCATAGAAGACATATAAACACTGCCCCTTTTAAGTGCACTCTTTAATCCATGGAATATGAATCAGTAAACTAGATTCAGTGAACTATAACTAGATTTAAATAAGTAGACCAGACCAAATAGAACTCCTAAGACTTTATTTTTATAGCAGTTGTGCCTATCACCCTAGGAAAACAGCCTATTCCAGTCCTTCATTGGAACTTTATAGGGGCACTCCGCTGGAAAACATTTTTAATGTTTTAATCAACTGGTGCCAGAAAGTTAAACAGATTTGTAAATTACTTCTATTAAAAAAATCTTAATTCTTCCAGTACTTATCAGCTGCTGTATGCGCCACAGGAAGTTCTTTTCTTTTTGCATTTTCTTTCTGCCTGACCACAGTGCTCTCTGCTGACACCTCTGACCATTACAGGAAGTGCCAGAAAATCCCCATAGCAAGCTTATCCTGCTCTGGACAGTTCCTGACATGGACAGAGGTGTCAGCGGAGAACACTGTGGTCAGACAGAAAGGAAATTCAAAAAGAAAAGAACTTCCTGTGGAGCATATAGCAACTGATAAGTACTAGAAGGAATAAGATTTTTTAATAGAAGTAATTTACAAATCTGTTTAACTTTCTGGCACCAGTTGATTTAAAAAAAATGTTTTGCAGTGGAGTACTCCTTTAAGGTTCTACCTCATCAACCTATATTACACACTCAACGAAGAGGTTATGTTCACTTTACCATGGTCATACTATGTCCCTGTTTCTGCAAGGTCTTAATTTTGCCTTGTGCCCCATACCAATCCCACCATCCCGTTCTCTATTGAGTTTCTTTCTCTCCTAAATTCCAAACAATTAATTAAAACACACACAAAATGCAAATTGCATGATACACATCTACAAACCTGCATAGTAAAGGCCACATCTGAGAAATATGAAAGAATATAACAAAATGTGGATGCACTTATTTAGTGGCAAGGTCAATGTACAAAGTGTGTGCCCATGCCTGCCTACATCACTCCTCCTCAACAGCTTGCTCATAACAGCTCCCTTTTTTGTGTTTTCTTCGCCTCTGGAGTGGCTGCTCTCTGTAGTCCTCTTCTTCACTCTCGCCCCTGTCTATTTCACTGTCATTTTCCTCCTCTTCAGATTCATCAGAATTATCTTCTTCCAGATAACGGTAGCCTTTGACTTTGTGTCGTGGGGAGGGAATCTTAGGGATTCGAGGTTGCACCTTCAGGCTAATCTTATGCTCCATCCATAGGTAGGAAAGGACTGATACCAAGGCAGAGGCCAACACCAATCCCAGTTTAGCCTAGAAGGGCAGGAGACTACAGGTTATACCGGTTATTAATTACACCATTTCTCTATAAATTGTTAATATACAGTGGGGAGAATCGTCTACTGTTTTCATCAGCTCAATTATGATTTTAGAGTGAACCCAATACATTGAAAATGCAGTTCAGTCCACAGGCACCATTTGTAAGAGATATATAATGCATTTAAAACATTCTTCATTTTCTTTAACTTTTTTCACATTTTGTTATTTTGCGGCCTTGTGGTAAAATCAACAAAAGTTCATGTTTCCCCACTAATAAAACTGCACTCAATACCACATTAGATTTGTGAAAACAAAAAAGAAAAATTATTGCATAGACATAAGTATTTAGGCTATTACACTTGAAATTTAGCTGTAAGGGCTTTCTATTTCTCTTGATAATCTTTGAGATGCTTCTAAGCCTTGTTTTGAGAGTCCACTATGGTAAATTAGTAAATCAGTTATTTGGATTTGATTAGAAATGATCCATGTATGTATATGGTCTCACAGCTGACAATTCATATCAAAGCAAAAACCAAAAATACCAAGTATGCCAAAGCATAAAAAAAGTGTAAAAAAATAAAAAAATAAATAAAAGTGTAAAAAAAAGTGTAAAGTATATTACATGCTGCGGATGCCCTGTCAGTATACAATAGTGAGCTATCTGCTGCAGTTGGGTAGCTTTGTGTGTCCACTCATAGTGGTGAATTTCCACACTGAGCTACCCAGCCGCAGCAGTGAGCTCGCTATTGTGACTGCCTCGGGACATCTGCCGTTTGAAATACGCTGCGGATGCACTCTATGTGACCCTACCCTTATGAAATATGTTTTTACAAAGGCCCCGTTCATACTGCATTTCTGCAGTATGTTAGAGGTATCCGTCAGCATCACATCAAAAAAGTGATGCTGATGGATACTGTAGCAGCCCCATTCATTTTCAAATGAGACTGCTACAGTATACATTGGCATGCCTTTTTTTGACTCCAACAGACACCTATAACATACTGCAGAAGTGCAGTATGAATGGGGACTATCATGCCTCCCCCCCCAAAAAAAAATAGACCAGTTTTTCAAGATTTTTTTTTTAACGCCCAGTGATGATATCCATCACTGGGCGTTAAAAAAAAAAAATCTTGAAAACCTGGTCTATTTTTTGTGAAATTCACCATGGGCGGGTGCTTATTCCCACAACATGACGGCAGTGGCGTCACTAGGGGGGGGGTCAGAGGGGGCCATGGCCCCCCCTAGATCAGGCCATGCCCCCCCCTTGGGCCCCCCCAATTTAAAATAAATAGGGATGTCCCGATACATTGATGGCTCCACCCCCAGCAGAGGAGAGGACAGGCCGAGAGTTGACATTCCACACAGCAGAGCGTCCCTTTCATGTGAGGTGAGTGATGTCCCTTGTCCTCCCTCTCTCCCCCTGATCAGCAGCATAGGCGTGCGCAGCCTATTGCATTAGGGTGTGCACCCTAAAGCACAAACTCACTCCGCGCATGCGTGTGTGTGTGTGTTTATGTATATATATATATATATATATATATATATATATATATATATATATATACACATACATATACACACACACACACTCTTGCTTGCATAATGTAGGAGGATTGTATCCAGGGCCGGTTTTAGGCTTAACATGGCCATGGGCAAAATCAGAAGTGGGGTCCCAAAAGTCGTAATAGTGCACTAATCAGATTAGCACTATTAGTCACTTCAAATACCATAAAAAATATCTAAAAAGCAAAAAAAAAAATGGTACCGATAAAAACTACAAATCACAGCGCTAAAAATGACCCTCACATCCCCATATACAGAAAAATAAAAGTGCTATAGGGATCAAAATAGTACAATTTTATATTTTTGTATAGTTCCCCCACATTAGGTTGGCAGTATAGTTCCCCCACATTAGGTTGGCAGTATAAATCTCCCACATTAGGATGGAAATATATTTCCCCCACATTAGGTTGGCAGTATAGTTCCCCCACATTAGGTGCAGTATAGTTCCCCCACATTAGGTTAGTAGTACAGTTCCCCCACATTAGGTTGGCAGTATAGTTCCCCCACATTAGGTGCAGTATAGTTCCCCCACATTAGGTTAGTAGTACAGTTCCCCCACATTAGGTTGGTAGTATAGTTCCCCCACATTAGGTTGGCAGTTTAGTTCCCCCACATTAGGTTAGTAGCACAGTTCCCCCACAGGTGCAATATAGTTCCCCCACATTAGGTGCAGTACAGTTCCCCCACATTAGGTGTAGTATAGTTCCCACACATTAGGTGCAGTATAGTTCCCCACATTAGGTGCAGTACAGTTCCCCCACATTAGGTGCAGTATAGTCCCCCACATTAGGTGCAGTACAGTTCCCCCACATTAGGTGCAATATAGTTCCCCCACATTAGGTGCAATATAGTTCCCCCACATTAGGTGCAATATAGTTCCCCCACATTAGGTGCAATATAGTTCCCCCAAATTAGGTGCAATATAGTTCCCCCACATTAGGTGCAGTACAGTTCCCCCACATTAGGTGCAATATAGTTCCCCCACATTAGGTGCAGTACAGTTCCCCCACATTAGGTGCAGTATAGTTCTCCACATTAGGTGCAGTATAGTTATAATTGTAGGGAGGAGGACAAGTCTAGAATTTACCATGAGGCTTACGGGACTAATTCTACCCCTGATCTTATATTTGCCAAGGGGTTCAATGGGCGAAACCAAAGGGTTGTCAAAATTAGGTTTTGCCTAGAGTGTCAAAAATCCATGCACCAGCCCAGACTAGACCTCCCACTTGTGTGTATGTTTGCTGGTGTTTATAGGGAGGCATTTGATGTGGATTGGAAAAAAAAAATTGTAAGTTGAATGGTAAAACTCATGTTTTTCTTTACTTGGCAAACAGAAGAACGCTTTTACTATAAGATGGTGACACAGAGGGGGGAATATTCCAAATAGAATTTTTTTTTGCACCAGATTGGTTGAAAAAGTGATGCGGCACCCAGCAAGCTTGGAGCAGCATGCACGTTGTAGTTTTGCTGTGCTGTGTGTGTGGAGGGGGTGCTGTGTGTGTGAGTGTGGGGGGGGGGGGGTGCTGTGTGTGTGTGTTTGAGGGGTGCTATGGGTGCTGTGTGGGGGATTGGGTACATAATACATACATAATATAAAATACATACATAATACATAAAAAAAAATAAAAAAATGTTTATTTCAGCTACCGGGTCGGTGCTGTAGTCGATTTTAGTATTTTTGCTGGTAGAAGAGCATGGACTGCAGAGAACAGGCCGTGTCCCGTGTATCAGAACAAAGGAAAAAAGAAAGTTGCCTCTTTCAAGGTGCTTGTAGTATTAAAACATGAAACCTTTAATCTGTATACATTAAAAATAGAAAAAGGTGACATCAATCATTAAAGAGAAGTGAAACGCCAACACGTTTTGAGCAAAATGTAGCTCTTAATCATGGCTATATGTAGCCCAAAACGCACTGGAGTTTCACTTCTCTTTTATGATGTCACCGTTTTCTATTTTTAATGTATACAGATTAAAGGATTGATGGTTTAATACTACAAGCACCGTTATCCTTGGAAGAGCTGGAGGAAACTTTATTTTTTCTTTTGTTCTGATTCATAATACATATATACATACGTCATACATACATACACACATCATACATGCATAACCTACACATATATATATATATATATTATATATATATATATATATATATATATATATATATATATATATATATACACACACATACATAATGCATAAATACATACTATATGCATACAAACATCATACATATATAATACATGCATACATCATACATACATATGCACACCATACATAATACATACACAAATCCATTATATATACATAGACATCATACATAAATACATCATACATACATAACATACAGTACATACATAACATATATATGGTATGTATGTACTGTATGTTCTGTATGTATGATGTGTGTATGTATGATGTATTTATGTATGATGTATGTGTATATATAATGGATTTGTGTATGTATTATGTATGGTGTGCGTATGTATGTAATATGTATGTATTATATATGTATGATGTTTGTATTTATGCATTATATATATATATGTATATATATTATACATACATGATGCATAAATACAAACATCATACATATATAATACATACATAATACATACATATGCACACCATACATAATACATACACAAATCCATTATATATACACACACCATACATACATATTACACACACCATACATACATATTACACACACCATACATACATATTACACACACCATACATACATATTACACACACCATACATACATATTACACACACCATACATACATATTACACACACCATACATACATATTACACACACCATACATACATATTACACACACCATACATACATATTACACACACCATACATACATATTACACACACCATACATACATATTACACACACCATACATACATAATACACACACCATACATACATATTACACACACCATACATACATATTACACACACCATACATACATATTACACACACCATACATACATATTACACACATCATACATACATAATACACACACCATACATACATAATACACACCACACACATCCCACCCCCCTCCCGTCCTCGGTCTGTGCACTTTCTTACCTGCTGCAGCCATGTTTGGGTCAGAGGCCGGGCACGTCCACTCCCATCTGCTCCACACTTTGCACCATCGCCCACTTCTTCCTCATGCCGAGGAATGGACACTCGGTGCCAGTAGTTGCGGCCAGGAGCATCTCAGGAATGGAAGGAGACGTGCGCAGCTGCGGGGCAGCCCCTGCGTCTGCAGTTAGCGCAGCAGTGTGCGCGGCCGGGGAAGGGGGAGGAGCGGCCCGGAGGAAGGGGAAAAAGAGTGGCCCAGAGGAAGGGGGGATAGAGCGGCCGGAGGACGGGGGATAGAGCGGCCCGGAGGAAGGGGATAGAGCGGCCCGGAGGAAGGGGATAGAGCGGCCGGAGGACGGGGGATAGAGCGGCCCAGAGGAAGGGGGGATAGAGCGGCCGGAGGACGGGGGATAGAGCGGCCCGGAGGACAGGGGATAGAGCGGCCCAAAGGAAGGGGGGATAGAGTGGCCGGAGGACGGGGGATAGAGCGGCCCGGAGGACAGGGGATAGAGCGGCCCAGAGGAAGGGGGGATAGATTGGCCGGAGCCGCAAATAAAAAAAAAATGCATTTTTAAACATCCGGTGTGCCCTGAAAGTCTTTCAGGGCACACCGGATGTTTAAAAATGCATTTTTTTTTAATTTGCGGCTCCGGCCAATCTATCCCCCGTCCTCCGGCTGGTGATGTCGGGGATGTCCGGTGGGGCTGGGGTTTAGTAGTGAGGAAAAAAAAAAAAAGTCCTGCAGCAGCGGGCCGCTTCTGCGGTGATTAGGGTGTGCCTGTGCACACCCGGCACACCCCGTGCGCACGCCTATGATCAGCAGTATAACCCGGGGCTGAGTAATGTGTATGATAGCAGTCCAGAGGGGTCACTTTCCCTCCTCCAGTGTCCACAGGTCACCAACAGGCCACATTATCACAACAATTTTTGGGAAAAATCACGGCAAAAATTGTGCGCTTTTACCGCGATATTTCGTAAATCGTAGTAAAAGCGCAATTTTTGCCGCGATTTTTCCATAAATTGTTCTGTTAATGTGTCCTGTTGGAGACCTGTGGAGACTGGAAGAGGGAAAGTGACCACTGTGGAAGGACAATATGTGAACACATTAACCCCTCATTAACCCCTCAAGGGTACATTCACATGTACAGGATCTGCTGCATATTTTTGCTGCATATTTTGTGCAGCTGTTTTTGCAACCCATTAGCTTCAATAGGTAGCAAAATCAGCTGCAGAAAATATGCAGCAGATCCTGTACGTGTGAGCGTATCCTAAGGGCTCATTCAGGGGTGGATCCACAGTGTATTTTACGCTGCGGATCCGCCGACAATGGACCCTACAGTGCTGCCTCTATCTGTGCCTGCTCATAATGGCAATCCTCCGCTACGAGCAGACACGCTTTGATGTGTATACTCGTGCACATCATGGCCGCTCCTCCTGCTCTCTGAACTAGGCCGAGAGCAGCCGCGATGTGTGCATTGTCGGGGGATCCGCAGTGTAAAATATGCTGGGGATCCATCCGTGTAAATGAGCCCTAAGGACACAAGGTGTATGTGTACTCACAGTGCCTGCTCCCACTGTGTTGTATAAATCATTAGCTAGAACCCTCGGCTAATGTCAGACATCACCAATCAGGCTGATGTCTGACATTAACACTTTAGATGCCGCTATCAAAGTTGATGGTAGTGTCCAAAAGTTTTAACGCCTTAAGGTCCGAGCGTTTTTCCGTTTTTGTACTTTTGTTTTTTCCTCCTCACCTTTTAAAAATCATAACCCTTTCAATTTTGCACCTAAAAGTCCATATGATGGCTTATTTTTTGCGCCACCAATTCTACTTTATAATGACATCAGTCATTTACCCAAAAATCTATGGCAAAAACGGAAAAAAAATCATTGTGTGTTTATATATATACATATATATATATATATATATATATATATAAATATATATATATATATGTGTGTGTGTGTATGTCACGATTCGGCTTACAGGTTGTGGATCCACTGTGTCAGCGAGGGATTGGCGTGGACCGTGCTGGTGGACCGGTTCTAAGAGGCTACTGGTGTTCACCAGAGCCCGCCGCAAAGCGGGATGGTCTTGCTGCGGTAGTAGCAACCAGGTCGTATCCACTAGCAACGGCTCAACCTCGCTGACTGCTGAGAAGGCGTGGGACAGAAGGACTAGGCAGAGGCAAGGTCAGACGTAGCAGAAGGTCGGGGCAGGCGGCAAGGTTCGTAGTCAATATGGATAGCAGGAGATCAGGTAACACAGGCTTGGACAACACTAAACGCTTTCACTGGCACAAGGCAACAAGATCCGGCAAGGGAGTGCAGGGGAAGTGATGTGATATAGCCAGGGAGCAGGTGGAAGCTAATTAAGCTAATTGGGCCAGGCACCAATCATTGGTGCACTGGCCCTTTAAGTCTCAGAGAGCTGGCGCGCGCGCGCGCCCTAGAGAGCGGAGCCGCGCGCGCCAGCACATGACAGCCGGGAACCGGGACGGGTAAGTGACTTGGGATGCGATTCGCGAGCGGGCGCGTCCCGCTATGCGAATCGCATCCCCCCGGCAATGTCAGTGCAGCGCTCCCGGTCAGCGGGTCTGACCGGGGCGCTGCAGGGAGAGAGACACCGTGAGCGCTCCGGGGAGGAGCAGGGACCCGGAGCGCTCGGCGTAACAGTGTGTATATATATATATATATATATATATATATATATATATATATATACACACACATACACACGTTTTAAAATTGCCCCCCCCCCACTTTTGTCACTGGCCCCCCATGTGCCCCTCCTAAATTTGAATGCTGGAGACGCCACTGCATGACGGATATATCCATTAAGAACTTGCAAGCATGGAGTGGTGTCTATATTTCATATAATGATGCCCTGAAAGCCAAAGGGGGCTTCTCACCTTCTTGGTCCTACCAGGCGGTCAGGCAACCAAATATGGCCTAAGTGGGGGTACTGCCCAGCCCGGGACAAACAGCGTGATAAAATATGGGGCGAATTCCTCTATTTCAAAAGCGACGTACCAAAATGATGTCCCACAAATAAAGAATCTGTGGGGAAAAAAGCCAATTTCTATTTTTTTCCACTGACTATGAAACATACTCACTTTTGCCCTAGGTGAATACTTTAGGGGGTTTAGTTTCAAAAATTGGGTCACTTCTGGGGATGCGGTATTGTTCTGACAGATAAAGTGCTTTGCAAGATGAAGTGCGTCCTATAATTTGTATAATGATATCCTGAAAGCCAAATGGTGCTCCTCTCCTTTTGTATCCCACCATTTGGTCATACAACCAAATAAGGCCTAAGCGGTGGTATTGTCAAAGACGGGACGAACAGGGTTTCCTCCTTTTTAGACCCAATGTACACAAAATATGTCCCACAAATGTGTGTGAAATTTTTTATTTTATTTTACTGATTTTGAGTCCTTTTTGTGTGGCTGGAATTGTTAAAAAGTACTCCCCTTTGGTCTAGATGAATACTTTAGGGGTGTAGTTTCCAAAATGTGGGGGTTATGTATGGTTCTGGCAGATAAAACTCTTTGCAGGCATGAAAGTCAAATGGCGCTCCTTTCCTTCTGGGTCCTACCACATGGCCGAGGAACCAAATATGGCCTAAGAGGGGGTATTTCCAAATACGGGTCGACTCAATAAAATATAGGGTGCATTTATTTCACTATCAGAAGCAATGTACAAAAAATATGTCCCACAAATAAAGCATTTGTGAAAAAAAAAGCTTATTTCAAATTTTTAACACTGACATTGTAATATTTCCTGCCAAAAACTTATGGTGTTAAAATACTCACTGTACCCCCTAGTTTCTTATGTTCTACCACCTCCAAATTTCTGCAAACCTTGCCTAGCACATAAAAAGAAGATGTGCTTTTCAAATTTCCAAAATTTAGAAAATTTCAAGTAAAATTGTTAGGCTTCTAATTAATTTAAAATGTTAATAAAAAAAATGCTTTTAAAATAAAATAGACATCTGAAAGTATAAGTTTCATAAACTATTTGCTCAGTAAGTATAAATGTATGCAACCTATTAGTGTTAAAATAAATCTTTGCAAAAAAATATTTTGTTTTTTCATATTTCATGATTTTTTGCATTGTAAAAAATTATTTCAACGTACTTTTACTATATACATGAAGTACAACTTGTGACAAAAAAAAAAAAAAACTATGTCAGAAATATTGTGATTGGCAAAACATTACCAGAGTCATTCTCTAATAAAGTCAGACATCCCCTATTGGAAAAAACAGGCTTGGTCTTTATGGGGCATACAGGCTTAATTGCCTGGGTCCTTAAGGGGTTAAGTTACCCCTAATTCCTCTCCAGTTATCGTATATCTTCGCATATTCGCCTTCTTTTGACCACAAGCTGGAAGCAGGGAGGGTTGATCACTTTTTATTTACACAGTACACATCATTGTGATGTGTACTGTGGAAAAAAAATAAAAATAAAAAGAATATTCATCATAATGAATATATTTTGCTATATTCTAAATATTTGCGAAATCTCGAAGTGCTGATATTCGCGATAAAAATTTGCTATTTGAATATTCAGGCTCAACACTACTTATCACCTGCCCAATACCAATGCCTACAGTAAAATATGGTGGTGGCATCATACTATGGAGGTGTTTTCCAGCAGCTGGGACAGGAAAATTATTCAGGTACAGGAAGATTATTCAGTATAGTACTATTTTTTATGAAAACCAAATCCAAATTGTTCTGGACCTCAGACTGGGGCAAAGGTTCGCCTTCCAACAAGATAATAAAACTAAGAACACATGCAAAACAACACAGTAGTGGCTTATATGAAATGTATCATTAGAAAATTACCTGTTGTTTAAATCAGCTTTTTATGTTACCATGCATCTGATACCTCGGTATGAGAGGTAGAAAGGTGCAGACACCAGCAGGGAATAAGGGGATGAAACAGACTATACCTCTGTTAAATGGGCACTGTCACCAACTTTATTTGTTGATATATTGTAGTACTTATGTACTACAACATATCTCTAATATATTGTCATAATTTTTATTTTTTTTTATTATCAGGGTGAAATTTACGTTTAAAAAAACGGCAACTAGGGGTCACCCTTCTAGTGGCCGGCTGCAGCCTGGGGTGACGTCACGCCTGAAAATGGACTGATTTTGGCCTGGCAATCAGTCCTTTTTAATTTAGGCTGCTCTCGCTCCCTGCCTGTCAATCAGACAGGCGGGAGCGAGCGCATTGGCTCCCCGGCCACTGGCTGGGAGGCCACTCTGCACGCCCGCTGTCTCTGCACGCCCGCTGCCGGACTCTGCAGTATCTGTAAGTATAATGGAGGGAACGGGGTATGCGGGGCGAGGGGTTTGTGATGGAGGGAACGGGGTATGCGGGCGGGAGGGGGGGGGGTTGTGATGGAGGGAACTGGGTATGGAGGGGGGGGGGGGTTGACTGAGGGAACGGGCTAGCGCCGCATGGCACTAACTTATAGTTTGTCTACACAGGGTGCCTCCAGCTGTTTCACTACTACAACTCCCAGCATGCCCTGACAGCCAATAGATGTCAGGGCAAGCTGGGAGTTGTAGTGGTGAAACAGCTGGAGGCACCCTGTGTAGATAAACTAAGGGCGGAAGTGTTGTTCCCAGCAGGCATCAGTGACGTAGTGCCTGCTGGGGAAGTCTGCCTGGTAGTGAGCACTCTACCAGGCAGACAAAAAGTTATTTTTAATATTGTAAAAAGAAAAATTTAAAGCAGGGAGGGGGTTAGGGATAGATTGGCAATAGGCAGGAACAGAAAAAAAAAATATAGGATGGTGGGAGCTACCCTTTAATTTTGCCCGCAGCTGGTAAACTTTTGTAATCCCTTTTGTTTTGTAATTCTGCCAAGCAGCTGGAGAAACAGGTGGAACACCTCCTCTAGCCCTGACCTGTACAATTGACATACAGGTTTCCATTCTGGCCACTAGTTCTTAAATTAAACTGAGACTTCCAAGATTAGATCATTTCCCAGTAATGCCTTTATTCACAGCACAGTAAAGGAGAAGGACCGGCTCTGCATATAGGCAAAATAGGCAGCTGCCTAGAGTGCCCTGTTGATGGGGGCACCGCTCTGCCTGCTACAAAAAATTTAGCGAGCATCCGAAGCACCAGCCTACTCTACCTATAGGTGGAGTAATCAATAGTCATGAGCGGCATTGGCCATAATCAAATTTGCGATATTTCGCGAATATATAGACGAATATCCGTCCTATATTCGCGAATTTAGCGTATTCGTTATATTCGCATATTCGCGTATTCGAGGAAGAAAACTGTGAAGGGGTGGGAAACTTTACTATTGGTTGTTAGGGATGTTGTTGATATGTTCAGACAAGTGTATTTGTATCATTTTAATTGGCCCACAAGTAAAAAAAAAAAGGAATATGCGCATATGTGAATATGCGCATATGCGGAAAAAAAAGCGAATATTCGTAATTTCAAATATATAGCGAATATATGAAGTATTAAGGGCAAAATGATAGAAAGAGCTTGGTTTTATTTTAGCTCAAGAGTGCAAAATAACAATATTTTTAAAAAAAAGTGAAAGGACTTTTTGGAATGCATATATATATATATATATATATATATATATATATATATATATATATATATATAAGTGTGTGTGTGTGTGTGTGTGTGTGAGATCAGCATGTATAGTGTCAGAGAGAGGCTGCCAAATTATATTTCCCATCTCTCTCTGGGACAAGCAGGAAGTGATGCAGCCCTGTGGAGGGAAAGGGGGGGGGGAAACTTCCTGGGGTGAGATAATGATCAGGTTAAATCCACTGTCAATCAGGTTAAAGGCACTGTCATAAAAAAATACAGGGAGTAAATTACAAATCTTATTTATTTTACCTGCTCTATCATATGCAAAAAAAAATTATTTTACTGACAGTGGACAGTGCAAGGTGGCCTGCATGAGAAGAGACTTACACCTGTGCTGGTTAGTACAGCATCTGTCACAGGCAAAGAGAGAAAGCTGGCAACTGAGAAAGAAAGGAGGACTGAGCCCACTCCCTGTGTGACATCCCTCTTATATGCTGCTCCATGTTGGAAGCCTGAACTAAGCAGCAGAAGTGTGAGTAACCCTTCATATCCTGCTGGTTAAGCTGTGCTTGGATAGTGACAAATAAGGACTCACAACTTAGCGACTGTTGGAATTTGTCTTCTTGTTGTTATTAAATTAAGTGTACAATATGTGAGTCTTTTGTTATTAAGTGCCATCACAATTTTTAAAGTGTGCCAATATCTGCGGCAACTGGGCTGCAACGTTTGTACATTTTACTTTAAAATCTGTCTACAGCCTAACCTTTTGTTTAGTGCACATCATTATAGTGTGTATGCATGTGCTAGTTGAGTGTGAGAAGGTGTGCAGAGACCGTGTCACATTCTAGAGTTTAGATTGTTAGTGTGTTCCAATTTGAAGGGGGGGGGGGGGAGAGACATTTTTGTATTGCTGTATTTGTGTTTATGCCATAAGGAGTTTACATCTAACTGTTTAAAGCATGGTCACACTGGACGCATCCGCAACGTATTTTACACTGTGGATACGCCCATCACTTGCAGTCACAGAGTGACTGCAGAGCAAGCCCCCACCTGGTAGCTCTGTGTGTCCATTTGTGGTGGCAAAATCTGCCGTTAGGAGCGGACATTCAGAACTTGCTCTGCAGTCACTCTTGTGACTGCCGGCGGCGGGTGCATCTGCAGTGTGAAATATGCTGCAGATGCACCCAATGTGACTAAGATTGCTTCCCTTTAAAACATTCAACTACTTCACTGTTCCAAGATACTTCTCTTTGTGAGTGAATCACTTATAGTGTATTCAACGTGTACCAAGCTAGGCGGGGGTTTCTGGAGTCAACTCCTGGCAGAAGAAAAGCACCCCCTGCATAATATATAAAGAGATAGCAAAAGTGGGGGAGGGAGAGGGAGAGAGAGAAAACTAGTAAGTTATTCATTGAAACCAATGGATGGTCTCACTCAATGATAACCAGCTATCTCTGTTTAGACACTCATACAGGTAAGTTTGTAAATGACCGACAACTGGACTTCTAAGCCCAGAACGAGGTTTAATAAATTATTATTAATACTGCCTACAATTATTGATATCTATCTGTGCGGTTGCTCCCGCACTATACCATGCTGCCTGTAGACTGCATTTTAAATGTAATGGGTTGATTTTAAAGCCAGGGCTATAGATAACAAAATATGATGCAAGATGCCATTAAATGGTCTATAAAATACTGTTTTGTACATTGCAATTCTGCATTCTAACTAAACTGTGTAAATCGGTACAATACAATATGGCTGGTATACAAGTAATGCATGGAATAACTAATAGTGCAGAGGAACAGAGAAGATGAAACATTTGTATGCATACACAGACAGGAAAACCCTAAAATATTAAGAAGTCTAAATTATTGTAAACATTTTCCAACCAAACAAAAGTAGATATTTTAGGTTTGATCTGTTCATGTGCAGTACATTTACTCATGATTGACAAACAATTGACATTTTATTTGCTTACCATCATGGGTAATCCAGACCAGAGATATACAATAAATATAGCAAGTGCTTGGAGCCAGTGGTAGATGGTGAACACAAAATCTTGACGTCCTTTGTCCTCATAAAACATGCCTATTATAACTGGAAAAAATAAAATATTCCTAATAAGTACAATAATGAACAGCCCAGTGATGTAAAGATTCCCCTGATCTGGAGAATGTTCTTATATTCCTTAGCTACCAAGTGTGTACATAACACATTATTTCTAAAAATAAAAACAAGTGTCTATAAGATGAAGCTTCCGCTACCTTTTTTATTTTTTTGCAAAAACGGCAAACAAAAACAAAAAACAAAAGCCAAATCTGCTGCACTGCATTTTTTCGGGGAAAAAACTCTGTGGCCAGATGTTAGCTGCAATTCAACAGGGAATTGCAAAATGCTTTATATACTTGCCCTTTTTTTTTTAGTTTGGTGCTTTTTCACTCCTGATTCGCGTTTTTCGAAGCCCCCTGAGGAAGCATTTTGGATAAGCGAAACGATCGTTGGGGTCTTGTGGGTATGGTCTGGCATCCTGTACCATGTTGTTACTTTTGCATGATTTATCTATGGCAGTCTCTGGACACATCTACTAGTAATTGAGGCTCAGGCGTTTTTGCCTGATGCCCAATGTCTTTATCTTTTGTCTCTTAGCAACTGTCCATGATACCATATATGCTGTTCTTTAGCCAGCCTCTATGCCCACTGTTGTTCTGCTGTATCTGGTGCCTCTTTTGCATTTTATTTCTCTATTTTGCTGTCTTTTATATCCATAATTTTTTCATGAATTAAATAAAGTTTAGCATTTTTTATAATCCTTCTTGCTGTGCTTCAATCTCTTCTTATCGGTGTTCTCAATTTCATGCACAGTTACTTACCTAAGTGTGTTTTCTTTTTTGGTGTGCATTTTTCAGAATGTTGAGACCATGGCGTTTTTTCAGGAAAATCGTTGCGTTTTTCTACCATAGAAGTCTATAGGAGTGAAAAACGCCATGTGGGGGGCGTTTTTTTTTTTTTTTTTTTTTTACCAATTTTACTTTTTTTTTGTAAACTTTCCATTGAGGAAAAAGGGATGCACAGGCAGCTTAACTCATTTTGTTGGGTAGCAGGAACAAAAGGATGCCATAGATATGCTGTAATTTGTATCTAACAAATTTGTAAAAAATAAATAAATACGGGAGCAGGAAGGGATATGAGCCGCGGCTGGACTTAACCCCTTAAGGACTCAGCCCATTTTGGCCTTAAGGACTCAGACAATTTAATTTTTACGTTTTCATTTTTTCCTCCTTGCCTTCTAAAAATCATAACTCTTTTATATTTTCATCCACAGACTAGTATGAGGGCTTGTTTTTTGCGCGACCAGTTGTCCTTTGTAATGACATAACTCATTATATCATAAAATGTATGGTGCAACCAAAAAACACAATTTTTGTGGGGAAATTAAAAAGAAAAACGCAATTTTGCTAATTTTGGAAGGTTTCGTTTTCACGCCGTAAAATTTATGGTAAAAATGACATGTGTTCTTTATTCTGAGGGTCAATACAATTAAAATGATACCCATTATTACATACTTTTATATTATTGTTGTGCTTAAAAAAATCACAAACTTTTTAACCAAATTAGTACGTTTATAATCCCTTTATTTTGATGACCTCTAACTTTTTTATTTTTCCGTATAAGCGGCGGTATGGGGGCTAATTTTTTGCGCCATGATCTGTACTTTTTTTTTGATACCACATTTGCATATAAAAAACTTTTAATAAATTTTTTATAATTTTTTTTTTAATAAAATGTATTAAAAAAGTAGAAATTTTGGACTTTTTTTTTTTTTTCGTTCACGCCGTTCACCGTACAGGATCATTAACATTTTATTTTAATAGTTCAGACATTTACGCACGCGGCGATATCAAATATGTCTATAAAATTAATTTTTTACGCTTTTTGGGGGTAAAATAGGAAAAAACTGACGTTTTACTTTTTTATTGGGGGTGGGGATTTTTCACTTTTTTTTTACTTTTACATTTTTTTTACACTTGAATAGTCCCCATAGGGGACTATTCATAGCAATACCATGATTGCTAATACTGATCTGTTCTATGTACAGGACATAGAACAGATCAGTGTTATCGGCTATCTTCTGCTCTGGTCTGCTCGATCTCAGACCAGAGCAGGAGACGCCGGGAGCCGGACGGAGGAAGGAGAGGGGACCTCCGTGTGGCGCTCTGAATGATCGGATCCCCGCAGCAGCGCTGCGGACGATCCGATCATTCATTCAAATCGCGCACTGCCGCAGATGCCGGGATCTGTATTGATCCCGGCACCTGAGGGGTTAATGGCGGACGCCCGCGAGATCGCGGGCGTCGCCCATTGCCGGCGGGTCCTTGGCTACGATCAGCAGCCAAGATCAGCCGCACATGACACGGGCATCGCTCCGATGCCCGCGGTTATGCACAGGACGTAAATGTACGTCCTGGTGCGTTAAGTACCACCGCACCAGGACGTACATTTACGTCCTGCGTCCTTAAGGGGTTAAAGGGGTATTCCAGGAAAAAACTTTTTTATATATATCAACTGGCTCCAGAAAGTTAAACAGATTTGTAAATTGCTTCTATTAAAAAATCTTAATCTTTCAGTACTTATGAGCTTCTGAAGTTAAGGTTGTTCTTTTCTGTCTAAATCCTCTCTGATGATACCCGTCTCAGGAAACGCCCAGTTTAGAATAGGTTTGCTATGGGGATTTGCTTCTAAACTGGGCGTTTCCCGAGACAGGTGTCATCAGAGAGGATTTAGACAGAAAAGAACAAGCTTAACTTCAGAAGCTCATAAGTACTGAAAGGATTAAGATTTTTTAATAGAAGTAATATACAAATCTGTTTAACTTTCTGGAGCCAGTTGATATATAAAAAAAAGGTTTTTCCTGGAATACCCCTTTAACATTTGAAACTGGGGTAAGATATTGTATGAATAGATCTGATACCTTGAAACATGAATTTGGTGAGTTAAAAAAATAACACTGCATACATCAATTATTGATCCAGCAAAACCAAACTGGAGTCAGACGGTTCATAGATTGAGGCAGTGGTAGACATTAGTGAACACCAGCACAGCCTCTCATGCCAAGATGCAGATAAGGGTGTACTGGAGCACTTACAAGTATTTTCTCATCATGCTGCCAATTGTCCATGGTGCTCAATCCATAAACCTTAAGAACACAACCCGATTGCATAAGTTCATAGAAAGAATCAGATGGCACTCGCGGTTATGCAGTGACATTTTTAATCCACACAACAGGTTACGGATGCAATTCTGGCCAAGGGGCCGTTTCACACTAATTAGAGGTCATGAGGAAGTGCGATTAGCGTGAAATGGCCTGTTGGCCAGATTTGCATCTATAACCTGTCGTGATGAATAAAGAAGACACTGCATAACTGTGAGTGCCATCTGATTCTTTCAGTGAACTTATGCAATCAGTCCATAGATTGACCATGGTGTCTCATTTTGCCTATGGGGCAACAGGTGGGACGTCAGTTGCAAAAAAAACAAGCTTGTTGCAACAGGCATTTCCATATGGGATGCCTGACATAAGTGAACCCAGCTTTTCAAATGGGTTTGCTTAGATTTACAAAACCTTAACCCCTTAAGGACTGAGCCCTTTTTCACCTTAAGGACTCAGCCATTTTTTGCAATTCTGACCACTGTCACTTTAAACATTAATAACTCTGGAATGCTTTTAGTTATCAATCTGATTCCGAGATTGTTTTTTCGTGACATATTCTACTTTAACATAGTGGTAAAATTTTGTGGTAACTTGCATCCTTTCTTGGGGAAAAATCCCAAAATTTGATGAAAAATTTGAAAATTTTGCATTTTTCTAACTTTGAAGCTCTCTGCTTGTAAGGAAAATGGATATTCAAAATAAAAAAAAATTTATTCACATATACAATATGTCTACTTTATGTTTGCATCATAAAATTGACGTGTTTTTACTTTTGGAAGACACCAGAGGGCTTCAAAGTTCAGCAGCAATTTTCCAATTTTTCACAAAATTTTGAAACTCTCTTTTTTTCAGGGACCAGTTCAGGTTTGAAGTGGATTTGAAGGGTCTTCATATTAGAAATACCCCATAAAAGACCCCATTATAAAAACTGAACCCCCCAAAGTATTCAAAATGACATTCAGTCAGCATTTTAACCCTTTAGGTGTTTCACAGGAATAGCAGCAAAGTGAAGGAGAAAATTCACAATCTTCATTTTTTACACTCGCATGTTTTTGTAGACCCAATTTTAGAATTTTTGCAAGGGGTAAAAAGGAGAAAATTTTTACTTGTATTTGAAACGCAATTTCTCTCGAGTAAGCACATACCTCATATGTCTATGTTAATTGTTCGGCGGGCGCAGTAGAGGGCTCAGAAGGGAAGGAGCGACAAATGGTTTTTGGGGGGCATGTCACATTTAGGAAGCCCCTATGGTGCCAGAACAGCAAAAAAAAACCACATGGCATACCATTTTGGAAACTAGACCCCTCGGGGAACATAACAAGGGGTAAAGTAAACCTTAATACCCCACAGGTGATTCACGACTTTTGCATACGTAAAAAAAAAAAAAAAAATTCCCTAAAATGCTTGGTTTCCCAAAAGTTTTACATTTTTAAAAAGGGTAATAGCAGAAAATACCCCCCAAAATTTGAAGCCCAATTTCTCCCGATTCAGAAAACACCCCATATGGGGGTGAAAAGTGCTCTGCTGGCGCACTACAGGTCTCCGAAGAGAAGGAGTCACATTTGGCTTTTTTGAAGGAAATTTTGCTCTGGGGGCATGCCGCATTTAGGAAGCCCCTATGGTGCCAGGACAGCAAAAAAAAAAACCACATGGCATACCATTTTGGAAACTAGACCCCTTGGGGAACGTAAAAAGGGGTAAAGTGAACCTTAATACCCCAAAGGGGTTTATCAACTTTTGCATATGTAAAAAAAAAATTTACCTAAAATGCTTGGTTTCCCTAAAAATTTACATTTTTACAAAGGGTTAAAGCAGAAAAAAAAAAATTTGAAGCCCAATTTCTCCCGATTCAGAAAACATCCCATATGGGGGTGAAAAGTGCTCTGCTGGCACACTACAGGTCTCAGAAGAGAAGGAGTCACATTTGGCTTTTTTGAAGGAAATTTTGCTCTGGGGGCATTCCGCATTTAGGAAGCCCCTATGGTGCCAGGACAGCAAAAAAAACCACATGGCATACCATTTTGGAAACTAGACCCCTTGGGGAACGTAACAAGGGGTAAAGTGAACCTTAATACCCCACAGGGGTTTCACAACTTTTGCATATGTAAAAAAAAAAAAAAAAAATTTACCTAAAATGCTTGGTTTTCCAAAAAATTTACATTTTTACAAAGGGTTAAAGCAGAAAAAAAAAAATTTGAAGCCCAATTTCTCCCGATTCAGAAAACGCCCCATATGGGGGTGAAAAGTGCTCTGCTGGCGCACTACAGGTCTCAGAAGAGAGTCACATTTGGCTTTTTGAAAGCAAATTTTGCTCTGGGGGCATGCCGCATTTAGGAAGCCCCTATGGTGCCAGGACAGCAAAAAAAAAAACACATGGCATACCATTTTGGAAACTAGACCCCTCAGGGAACGTAACAAGGGGTTAAGTGAACCTTAATACCCCACAGATGTTTCACGACTTTTGCATATGTAAAAAAAATAATTTTTTTTTACCTAAAATGCCTTTTCCCAAAAATTTTACATTTTTAAAAAGGGTAAAAGCAGAAAATACCCCCCAAAATATGTAACACAATTTCTCCCGAGTACGGCGATACCCCATATGTGGCCCTAAACTGTTGCCTTGAAATACGACAGGGCTCCAAAGTGAGAGCGCCATGCGCATTTGAGGCCTAAATTAGGGACTTGCATAGGGGTGGATATAGGGGTATTCTACGCCAGTGATTCCCAAACAGGGTGCCTCCAGCTGTTGTAAAACTCCCAGCATGCCTAGACAGTCAATGGCTATCTGGCAATACTGGGAGTAGTTGTTTTGCAACAGCTGGAGGCTCCGTTTTGGAAACAGTGGCGTACCAGACGTTTTTCATTTTTATTGGGGAGGGGGGCTGTGTAGGGGTATGTGTATATGTAGTGATTTTTACTTTTTATTTTATTGTGTGTTAGTGTAGTGTAGTGTTTTTAGGGTACAGTCACACGGGCGGGGGTTCACAGTAGTTTCACGCTGGCAGTTTGAGCCGCAGCTCAAACTTGCAGCCGGATACTTACTGTAATCCTCCGCCCATGTGAGTGTACCCTGTACGTTCACATTGGGGGGGGGGGGGGGGAACATCCAGCTGTTGCAAAACTACAACTCCCAGAATGTACGGTCTATCAGTGCATGCTGGGAGTTGTAGTTTTGCAACCGCTGGAGGCTCCGTTTTGGAAACAGTGGCGTACCAGACGTTTTTCATTTTTATTGGGGAGGGGGGTTGTATAGGGGTATGTGTATACGTAGTGTTTTTTACTTTTTATTGTGTGTTAGTGTAGTGTTTTTAGGGTACAGTCGCACGGGCGGGGGGTTCACAGTAGTTTCTCGCTGGCAGTTTGAGCTGCGGCAGAAAATTTGCCGCAGCTCAAACTTGCAGCCGGATACTTGTACCCTGTACGTTCACATTGGGGGGGGGGGGGGGGGGGGACATCCAGCTGTTGCAAAACTACAACTCCCAGCATGTACGGTCTATCAGTGCATGCTGGGAGTTGTAGTTTTGCAACAGCTAGAGGCACACTGGTTGTGAAACACAGAGTTTGGTAACAAACTCAGTGTTTTGCAACCAGTGTGCCTTCAGCTGTTGCAAAAGCTACAACCCCCAGCATGTACGGACAGCGGAAGGGCATGCTGGGTCTTGTAGTTATGCAACAGCTGGAGGCATACTACTTTGGCTGGGGATGCTGGGGACTGTAGTTATGCAACAGCTGGAGACACACTGGTTTGCTACATAACTCAGTGTGCCTTCAGCTGTTGCAAAACTACAACTCCCAGCAGTCACCGACAGCAAACGGGCATGCTGGGAGTTGTAGTTATGCAACCAGCAGATGCACTACTACAACTCTCAGCATGCACTTTAGCTGTTGGTGCAAGCTGGGAGTTGTAGTTACACAACAGCTGAATGTACACTTTTCCATAGAAAAAATGTGCCTCCAGCTGTTGCAAAACTACAAGTCCCAGCATGCCCATAAGGGCATGCTGGGAGTTGTGGTGGTCTGCCTCCTGCTGTTGCATAACTACAGCTCCCAGCATGCCCTTTTTGCATGCTGGGAGCTGTTGCTAAACAACAGCAGGAGGCTGTCACTCACCTCCAACGATCCAGCCGCACAAGTCAGTCCCTCGTCGTCGCCGCCGCGGCCGTCGCTCCTGGGGCCCCGATCCCAACATGGACGCCGGGGATCGGGGTCCCCAGCACCCGGGGTGCACGTCCCGCACCCGCTCACGTCCTCCGGAAGAGGGGCGGAGCGGGTTGCGGGAGTGACACCCGCAGCAGGCGCCCTGATTCGTCGGCCGGTAATCCGGCCGACGAATCAGGGCGATCGTGAGGTGGCACCAGTGCCACCTCACCCCTGCAGGCTCTGGCTGTTCGGGGCCGTCTCTGACCCGATTGACCCGTCACTGGAGACCCGATTGACCCGGAATCTGCCGCAGATCGCTGGACTGAATTGTCCAGCGATCTGCGGCCATCGCCGACATGGGGGGGCATAATGACCCCCCTGGACGATATGCCCCGATGCCTGCTGAACGATTTCAGCAGGCATCGGGCACCGGCTCCCCTCCAGCTAGCGGCGGGGGGCCGGGATTTGACAGGACGTACTCAAACGTCCTGAGTCCTTAAGGACTCGGAAAAGGGGCCGTTTGAGTACGTCCTGCGTCCTTAAGGGGTTAAGCAAAGCAAGGAAATATTATAAAAAATCATAACAAAAGCCTCGCCTAAAATATCCTCTGCCTCCCCTGAAACCACCACTCTAGTCCTCCTCATTAAGCTGTGTTTGCTTGGATGCAGCAGTGAGGTTGCCACATATGTGCCCGCTGCAGGGAATTACTAACCTCAGTGGTCTTACACTGTACACTGATGTGGTGATTGGCTGCAGTTGTCATATGTGTATATGGGAACTTCACCAATGTAGTAAACTATACACAGGTGGGGAAGACCAGACTGGTGGTGCCGGAGCAATGAGGTATCAATTAAGTAAATAATGGATACTTTGTTATGTTAGGTCATTTCCCTCCTTTAGGCAATGTTTTTGCACAACTTGAAAAATAAAACATTTTAAGAAATAAGGCTGCAATACTGAGATTTAAGTAAAAAAAAAATTCCGCTTTTGAGTTCCGGTGCTTCGTTACACTACAATTAGAGATGAGCGAATCGAAGCTGACGAACCCAAATTCGTCACGAATTTAATGAAATATTCGATTCGCAACTAATGTAAATATTGCGCAAATCACTTCATTAAAATCCATTTACTGTGGTCCATGCTCCAGGGCATCTAAAATGGCGGATCCACATGTCAGTACATGGGGCAAGGAACGCTGGGAAGGCAAGGCGGGAAGGTAAGTAGGCGGGATGACCCTGAATCACATGCAGGATACAGCCTATTAGCAGCCAGTCACCCCTGTGATGTCACAGCCCTATATATTCAGTAGCCATTTTGTCATATCATTCATTACATTGCATAGAGATAGGTCAGACATTGCTGTGTGTGTGTTACACAGAAAAGCTCATTCCAGCAATGTTTTACATCCTAGTCACATCAGCATTCTGGTGGACAGAGAGCAGTGTTTTTTTCACTGAAAAGGATTTTTACTGCAGCCATTAAACTCCCAGTTACTTTCTTCAGCATTGTATTACAGAGAGGGGCAGATAGCTGTGTGTTGCCTCATACATTTCGACAAGCTGTCTCAACTTCACAAACCTTAGCAGAGGAGGCAGTAATAATTTTTCAGCGCAATTCTGTGTCTTTGTTCCATAACAAATCATCTGCTGGTTATACTAGTCTGTAGATGGTATAATACCAAGCAGTCCATTCCTAATAGTCTTTGACAGAGTGAAATTTTGTGTTTAGTACACAGCATTTATGTGCTGCAGTACTGTTGTGTACTGCTGGTGTTGTGCAAAAATATAGAGTTTTTAACCCCTTAAGGACCGGAGGTTTTTCCGTTTTTGCATTTTCGTTTTTTGCTCCTTGCCTTTAAAAAATCACAACTCTTTCAAATTTACACCTAAAAATCCATATGATGGCTTATTTTTTGCGCCACCAATTCTACTTTGTAATGACGTCAGTCATTTTGCCCAAAAATCTATGGTGAAGCGGGAAAATAAATCATTGTGCGACAAAATTGAAAAAAAAACGCTGTTTTGTAACTTTTGGGGGCTTCCGTTTCTACGTAGTACATTTTTCGGTAAAAATGACACCTGATATATATTCTGTAGGTCCATACGAATAAAATGATACCCTACTTATATAGGTTTGATTTTGTCGGACTTCTGGAAAAAATCATAACTACATGCAGGAAAATTAATACGTTTAAAATTGTCATCTTCTGACCCCTATAACTTTTTTATTTTTCCGTGTATGGGGCGGTATGAGCGCTCATTTTTTGCGCCGTGATCTGAAGTTTTTAACGGTACCATTTTTGCATTGATAGGACTTATTGATCACTTTTTATTCATTTTTAAATGATATAAAAAGTGACCAAAAATGCACTATTTTGGACTTTGGAATTTTTTTGCGCGCACGCCATTGACCGAGCGGTTTAATTAATGATATATTTTTATAATTCGGACATTTCCGCACGCGGTGATACCACATATGTTTATTTTTATTTACACTGTTTTTTTTTTTATTGGAAAAGGGGGGTGATTCAAACTTTTAATAGGGGAGGAGTTAAATGATCTTTATTCACTTTTTTTTTTTCACTTTTTTTTTGCAGTGTTATAGGTCCCATAGGGACCTATAACACTGCACACACTGATCTTCTATGTTGATCACTGGTTTCTCATAAGAAACCAGTGATCAACGATTCTGCCGGATGACTGCTCATGCCTGGATCTCAGGCACTGAGCAGTCATTCGGCGATCGGACAGCGAGGAGGCAGGAAGGGGCCCTCCCGCTGTCCTGTCAGCTGTTCGGGATGCCGCGATTAGCCGCGGCTATCCCGAACAGCCCGACTGAGCTAGCCGGGAACTTTAACTTTCACTTTTAGCCGCGCGGCTCAGCTTTGAGCGCGAGGCTAAAGGGTTAATAGCGCGCGGCGCCGCGATCGGCGCTGCGCGCTATTAGAGGCGGGTCCCGGCTTCACTATGACGCCGGGCCCGCCATGATATGACGCGGGGTTACTGTGTAACCCCGCGTTATATCAGAAGAGCAGGACCAAGGACGTACCGGTACGTCCTTGGTCCTTAAGGGGTTAAGCATACTGTAGCCCATTTTTCTGCCCTCATAAGTGCATACCACCTACGTACATCTAAGTAGTGTACTATTTTGTGCCTGTTAATCTATCAAGGGCCTACATACTGTGAAAGGACAGCCAAAAATAATCACTGGCTGGTGTTTTACTCAAATACGTTTATTAAACATACTGTAGTGCATCTCTCTGCCCTCATAAGTGCATACCACATACCTACATCTAAGTAATGTACTATTTTGTACCTGTTAATCTGCTAAGGGCCTACATACTGTGAAAGGACAGCCAAAAGCAATCACAGGTTGGTGTTTTACTCAAATACGTTTATTAAACGTGCTGTAGTGCATTATTCTGCCCTCATAAGTGCCTACCACATACCTACATCTAAGTAGTGTACTATTTTGTACCTGTTAATCTGTCAAGGGCCTAGATACTGTTAAAGTCCAGGCAAAAAGTACTCACCGACTGGTGTTTTTACTTAGATACTTTTTCAAGCATACTGTAGCGCATTTTTCTGCTATCATAAAAAAAAATTGTAATACAATTAGTAGAACTTCAACAGTATGGGAGTTTATATATATCAGGTTTTGAAGCCTGATTAACAGATATTTCTACAAAAAGCATAGTAGCGGATAGAAAATGAGTCCCGGTATGGGGCTATATGAATTTGTCGGAACCGCATATGCTGTATTTGTTGTGGGCTACATGAAATTGTTAAGATCGCATATGCTGTGTTTGTTATAATAACATATACTGTGTTTGATTGTATATGGTTCGAAAATGAAGAATTTGATTATGATATACTGTTGTATTATTTGGATGTGATATACTGTTGCATTGTTTAAATGTGATATACATTCAGGGATTTGAATGTGATATACTTTTGCATTAGAATGTGATATTCCGTTGCATTGTTTTTCTTCCTATGTCTTTGATTTTAATGTGATATACTGTTGCATTGCTAGTAATGTGTATTAGGGTAGTATACATTTGATAATGAATGAAGTTAGGAGTTGTGTTTATTTTTGTCTTTTTGTATTCAAATTGATGGTTTTTCAGTACTGAGTCCTAGATGTATATTGAACTGTATCTTATTATATATTGTCAATATTCTCATTAAGACCCAGTGGAGTTAAAGTGTTCATTTTAAAAATCCAGAATGACTCTCTTCTGCAGAGACTCTCAAATCTGTCACCACAGTTTAAATTCTTCAAAGTTGTTATTATGTTTATCAGTTGCGTGTCTCGATACACTGTGTTTTGGGACACATTTATGTGTGACATTAAAGCGATGTCCACTCATGCGGTTTCGCAAAGTCTGTGAAGTCCGTCCGATATATTGTAGGCCACATCCGCATTCTATTAAATAAATAATAAACTTTTCGCCCGTTTGATTGCTTTTAAATGTTTTAGCATTGTGATTAATATTTATACAAAGTTTACAGTTTTTCACTCCGCATTTAAAACATCCGCTCTGGTCCATGGTCGCTTTTTCTGTCTTATTCATCAGTGTTTCTTCTCTAAGGCGGCTTGGAGCCACAATATTTTTTATAGTTTTTTCACGTCTATACGTGAAGCCTGGTTTTTTAGGTAGTACTTTTTTAAGCATAGGGTCTTGCAATAGGATCTTCCAATGTGTTTCCATTATATTGTTCATTTTTTGTTTATCCGCAGCATAGGCCGTAATAAAGTTGTACTTGTATTGATCTTGTTCTTTTTTTACTTGGATTTTTCCTTGTGTGTCTTTGACTATAGTACTAATGAATGTTTGTGTTTTTTCATAAACTGCTTGGATTATCTTTTTAGGATAACCTTTTTTCCAATAATCTCTTTATTATGATTTTGCTTTGTGATACAAAATCTGAGAGTTTGGTACAATTTCTGTAAAGTCTGAGAAAGAGATATTTTTCTTCCATTTGTGATAATGGCAGCTCTTGTATTCCAGGAGACTGTTACAGTCCACGCTTTTGAAATAAGTGTTTGTGATAATTGTAGATTTTTCTGAAATGAGTTCTAAGTCCAAGTATTCTATAGATGTGGCATTACATGTGTTGGTGTTTAGATATTCAGTAAAATTTTTGAATGATTCTGTTGTACCTTTCCAGATGAAAAGCAGATCATCTATATATCTTCTGTACAAGATGATGTTGTTCCTCTACCGGTGTGCGCTGTAAATGAGTTTGTCTTCATAGGCCCCCATATAAAGATTTGCAAAGGATGGGGCAAAACGTGTTCCCATTGCTATACCTGTGGTTTGTCTATATATTTTGTCCTCAAACTGGAAATGATTGTGCTCCAAGATGAATTTTATACTATCAGTGATGAAATTCCTTTGTTCCTGTGGCATTGCTTGATCTTTCTCTAGAATGGATTTGATTACATAAATGCCTTTCTGATGGGGGATGTTCGAATATAATGCCGCTACATCCAGTGTTGCCCATTTGCAATTTGGTTTCCATTCCTGTTCACTGAGAATCTGAATTAAATTAGGGTTGTCTTTTAAATATGTGAGATTGACAACATACTTCTGTAATAGAAGATCCACATATTGTGAAAGATTGCTTGTCACTGAACCTATCCCAGAAATTATGGGTCGACCGGGTGTTTTTTTTTTATCCTTAAGGATGATAAAATGTGGGAGGTTTTGGATTTTTAGATGTTCTTTTTCCTTTTTATTGAGAACTCCACCTTTGAATGCTTCTTCTATCATGTGGTGACATTCTTCTTGATATTGTTTGAGGGGGTCTACTGGGAGAGCAATATAATAATCTGAACAGAAATGATTCTCAGTGCCTCCGTCACATATATTACTCGGTCTTGAATGACCACTTCACCTCCTTTGTCAGCGCTGCGTATGACAATTCTCCTATTTTCTGCTAAAGATTTTATATCTGCTGTATGGTCTTTTGTTAAATTTCCTTTGGTTTTCTGTGTCTCTTTTTTATTATTGTTTATGTTCCAAAATTCATCAGAGACCAATGTGAAAATTGTTTCCAGGAAGGGTTCCTTATGGTGTGTATGGAAAAATGTTGATTTTGGCTTCAAGTCTGTGTGAATGGGGGGAGGGATTAGACCGGTACATGTATTGCCTTCTGAAGGAGGGAGTGGTGTTTGATAAGTTGTCATAGCAAAATGTCTGGCCAATGTTAATTAGCTCTACAAAAAGTTTAAATTTGTCGATTTTCCCATTTGGGCAGAAGGAGAGTCCTTTACTTAGGACTTCTCATTCTGCCTCTTTTAGGTTATGACTAGACAGGTTGAATATTTCTAGTAATTTTTTTTGTTCTTTTTCGTATTTCTGTTGCTGTTTCTTTCTCTTTCCTCGGCATCCTCATTTTGTTCTTCTTCAGGTGTTTTCCTTTTCATTCGTGCCGGACTGTAATAGTTCATTATAAGTTTGGTTACTGGATCGGCTCGTGCTTGGTGCGTTGGAGTGGTGGTCATATGGTTGGGAAGTTCCAAAAAAAATTAGGGGATGACCGGTATATACTCTCTAATATAATGTCATCTTGTATAATTTGGTCCTGTTGTGAGCCTTCTGAGAATTCTTGTTCTCCTCTCGGAGTATCATACACAGTGATGCATGATAAGTTAAATGGAATGTCCAATGGTATGGTAGGTAGAGGTGTTATGTTTTCATAAGGTGGTCTACTGGGCTCTTGTGATATATTAGAGAAGGACGTGGGAGGGAGTGCTAGAGAGGTACATTCTCTAGCTTGTTGTAACAAAATCTCCAAATCCTTGTCACCTGATGGTACAGAATGGTCAGGCTCCTCTATGGAATGTTCCCACCTTTTGGTTTCTATTGAGTTGACTGTGTGATTTTTTGGGGGGTCAGGTAGTTCTGTTCTTCCTAGTTTTTCTAGTTCGTTTCCATGGGTTTCATTATCCATCTATCTCTGGGTGTGGGTATTCTTCTTGTGAGTTTCTTGGATAAAAGTGGGCATTCCCCCATGGTTTGAGTGTTATTCCATGATTCTGGGGTATCTCCTTTCATGGTATCTAAGTCGTTTCTTTCCCCCACATGTATTCGTTTTTCTGCTGACATTTTTTGATTTTGTATGTTGGGACCTATTTTCGAGTTGAATCGTGTGTTGAAAAAGGATCTCCCATTGTTCGTTCTAGATGGTGAGGTCGGTTTAGGGGTTCCCTCTTCTCCTAGTCTTTTTCTGTGGTGTGTGTTTTCGTTTTCCTTATACACATCTTCTTTGTTAGTCTTCTTCCAAAACTTAATGTTTTCCGATTCATAATCGTTTTGGTCCCTTTCAAATTGATTTGTCTTCCTCTCCAAGGTTTCTTTTTCTATGTTCAGGATCCGCATTGTGAGTAATCTGTCCATTCTGATAAAATCACGTCCGTTTTTGTATGGTTGGAGTTGTGATATGCGTTCCTTTATTTTGATATCTAGATCTTTGCATAGTTCTTCTCTTTTTTTCACATAATGTGCTCATCATCTCAACTGAGAAGCTATGTATTAGGTTCTCCCATTTTTCTACAAAGCAATCATCATTCTTAAATGCAGGTTCTTGTATTAGACGCAGTCCTCTAGGTATGATGTTATTTTGTAAATATATTCTCATGTTTTTGAGGTCAAGATGATGTTGGACCTCGCTTTTTAGTAGTTTCTCCAAGTCTAAGAATGCGGATGGCAAGTGCAATTCAGTGTTGGCAGTCACAGTTTCATTTGTGGTTGGGTGTGCTTCAGGCTTTTATCCTGAGGTTACCGTTCTAATGGATAGCTCCACCAGCCTATCTCTTTCATTTAATCTGTTAGCACAGTAATCCATATTTTTTGTTTGGACAATATCGTTTTCTTAAATCTGAGATTGTGAATTTGTATGAACACTTGAATTATGTTTTATTTATATGTGAACGAAAATAATATATTTGTACCTTCACTATATATTGTTCACTTTTGAGCTCGTTATGTAACGTGATCTGGTCAACCTTAATACATCTGTTAGAGGAGTCCACAGGTCTCCTCCACAGATGTATTATGTGTGTGGGTGTCGGTTTTAGATGAGTGTCTGTATGTATATGTTTCTCGAGATTATATACATTCAATGTACAATATGATTTATATAAAGTTGCATACCATTCATACACATTTATCACAGTATCATATAAAAATAGTCTGTAGAAACTCTCAGATTTTACGCAGTAGGAGATGGTGATTTGCTGCCACATGTGGATGCTCGATGTTTAGGGGACCAACTTCCAAAAATGATAGGAGTAGTAATCCAAGGGCAGAGGGACAGATCTCTGTTCACATTATGCATTGTGCATAATGGGAACAGAGCCTTTCTGGCAGTGTGTTCCCAAACAGGGAGACTCCAGCTGTTGCTTAACTACAGCCCCCATGATGGGAGTTGTAGTTTAGCAACAATTGGAGGCTCCCTGTTTAGGAACATGCTGCATTATGTGTGCTCTTCCCAGCGGAGAGCAAAATAAATGTACTAACCCATATTTCTTGTTTTCCTTTTCTTCTCATTTCAGATACATGAATGCGGAGGACTGCGTCAGATTTGGTGGACTGCGATGATGACCAGCGTTTTTTTTAAATTTCAATAAAAGGGTTAATGAGGGCTGTGGGGGAGAGTTTTTTTTTAAATAAATTTTTTTTTCAATGTGTCTGTTTTTTATAATTGAATTTTCAGGGTTAGTAGTGGAAGCTGTCTTATAGACGCTAACCTCTAATTATTACCCCGGTACCCACCACCACAGGGGTGCCGGGAAGAGCCGGTACCAACAGGCGCTCCTGGGCCTAGGCGGCAAAAGGCTGGCGTTATTTAAGCTGGGGAGGGCCAGTAACAATGGTCCTCTCCAACCCTGGTAACGTCAGGCTGTTGCTGCTTGGTTGGTGTCTGGCTGATTCTGAAAATAGAGGTAACCTATAAATAAAAATGCATAGAGTTCCCCCTATTTTCAGTATCAGCCAGATACCAACCAAGCAGCAACAGTCTGACGTTACCAGGGTGGGCGAGGACTATTGTTACCGGCCCTCCCCAGCCAAAATAACGCCAGCCTGTTACCGCCTAGGCCCAGGAGCGCCATTTTTTACATTCCGGACCTGTTGGTACCAGCTCTTCCTGGAACCCCTGTGGCGGTGGGTACCGGGGGAATAATTGGGGGTTAGCGCTAGCTGTTTTGGGGCTAACGCTAACCCCCAGCTTAGTAATGAATTTTGTCTACAAGCTTAGTAATGAATTTTGTCTACAAGACGCCTTCCACTACTAAGCCTGGAAATTCAATTATAAAAAAACACAACAAATTTAAAAAAAAATGTATCAAAAAAACACTCCCCCACAGGCCTTGTTAACCCTTTTATTGACATTTAAAAAAAAAAAAACGCTATTCATCATCGCAATCCACCAAATCTGACATAGTCCTCCGCATTCACATATCTAAATTTCGGAAAAAAAAACAACAAAGTACATTTTTTTGTTTCCACACACCAGCAAAAAAGCAAGAAAAAAAATGCAGGAAAAACTAACAAAAGTTTTTCACAGTTTTTCTGGCGTTTTTGCTGATGGACAAAAAACCTCAATGGAATCCTCGCCTCAAAGCTAGAGATGAGCGAATCGAAGTTGACGAACTCGAATTCGTTACGAGTTTCATGAAAAATTCGATTTGCAACGAATGCGAATATCGCCGCGATTCGATCGCACGAATCGCTTCATTAAACTCCATTTTACAGGGTTCCAGGCTATTGGAGACCTAAGATGGCGGATCCACATGTGAGTACATGGGGCAGGGGATTATGGGAGGGGGAGAAACAGCGGCGGGAATGAAGGTAGGAGGGATGACCCTGAATCACATGTGAGATGCAGCCTATCAGTGTTCACTGACCCCTGTGATGTCACAGCCCCTATATAATAGACGGCCATCTTGCCTCTCTTCATTTCATCTATGCACTCAGATGGAGAGGACGGGACTGTGTGTGTGTGAATAGCTCATACCACAGCGTTACACTGCAACTGCTAGTCACATCAGCATTAGGAAAAGGCAGGAGTGCAGAGTGCTGTGCTGTTACACTGAGAAGGATCATTGATAGCTAAACCTCCTATTCACGTTATTGAGCATTGCAGCAGAGAGGGGCAGATAGCTGTCAGCTGCCTCATACAGATCTCCAAGCTGCCTGAACTTTCTGAAGCATCTTATCTCCTCATTTTTCAACCCAATTGAGTTTATTTTTTTGCTCCACAAATCTTCTGCTGCTCAGAATTGCGTGACAGAGTGCAATTTAGGGTTTAATCCCTGGATTTTTTTTTTTTGTGGTACTGCCCTGTTGGGTCCTGCTGCTGTTCAGAAATACGTGATTTTTCAGTGGACTGTAGTGCATTTGTACCATTTTGTACCTGTTAATCTGTCAAGGGGCTACATACTGTGCAAGTCCAAACAATAGTATTCATCGGCTGTTTTTTTTTTTTTAAATAGTTTTTTCTGCGTATAGTTACGCTTATTACTGCCCTCATCAGTGCATACCGCATAGGTACATCCAAGTATTGTACCATTTAGTACCTGTTAAGTTGTCAAGGTGCTCCATACCGTCAAAGTCCAAACAATAGTATCCACCGGCTGGTGTTTTACAAAAATACAGAGTTTTTTCTGCTAATAGTTAGGCATATTACTGTCCTCATCAGTGCATACCGCATACGTACATCCAAGTATTGTACCATTTACTACCTGTTAATCTGTCAAGGTGCTCCATACCGTCAAAGTCCAAACAATAGCATTCACCGGCTGGTGTTTTACAAAAATACTGAGTTTTTTCTGCGTATAGTTACGCTTATTACTGCCCTCATCAGTGCAGACCGCATAGGTACATCCAAGTATTGTACCATCTAGTACCTGTTAATCTGTCAAGGGCCTACATACTGTGAAAGGCCAGCCGTAAGTAATCACCTGCTGCTGTTCTAGACAAATACTGTTTAAAGAGTAGTGTATCGTATTGTAATACCCTCATAAACGCACTAAGTATGTCAGGCAGAGAAGTGCGAGGACGTGCACAGAGGAGTGGCAGAGGCCTAAATACTTCAGGCAGAGTTGGCAGCAGACTTGGGGCGAGTGGCAGCAGAAGTCGCAGCGAGAGGCTCCCGTTATCAGCCAGCGGTTGTGTCTCCACCAGCAACCCATCTGCCGTCGTCGATTGGTTAATACGCTCATCCACATCATCACAAGTGACATCTGACACCCCCAGTCAATAGTCTGTGGGTTCCTCAGACACAGCCCTCAGTTGGCATGGCCTGGGAGCAGTCCCTGTCCTCCCATTGCCTTTGTCCTATGCTGTTCCCTCTCCTAAAGAAGTATCTTATGCTGTGGGTTCTGCTGTGGGTTGTGCCAACTCCAGGCTGTTTCGTTCAGGCAATATATGGGTTACTGATGTTGCTGTGGGGTCTGGTAATTTCAAATTTTCTCATAGGTAGCACCCGCTATCCAAAATCTTTTTCAAAAATTTCTAAAATTGGGGTGTTTTTTGGGGGGGGAATTGTGAAGCCCTGCTGTGTACTCGTGAATCAGCCAACTCCAGGCTGTGTCATTCAGGCAATATATGCTTTACTGATGTTGCTGTGAGGGCTTGTTGGATTTGGTCCTTCGTACCCACACGCTGGGGTCCGGGACACTCAAAATTTGTTTTAATTTTCAAATAAAAAAATTATGGCGCTGCTGGGCCTGGGTCTGGTAATTTCAAATTTTCTCATAGGTAGCACCCGCTATCGAAAATCTTTTTCAAACATTTCTAAAATTGTGGTGTTTTTTGGGGGGGGATTGTGAAGCCCTGGTGTGTACTCGTGCATTAGCCAACTCCAGGCTGTGTCATTCAGCCACTATATGGTGTCCTCATGCTTCAGCCTCATCCAAGCTGTGTCATTCAGCCACTATATGGTGTCCTCAACTGCCAACACCTACACGCTGTGTCATTCAGCCACTATATGGTCTCCTCATGCTGCCAACACCTCCACGCTGTGTCATTCAGCCACTATATGGTGTCCTCATGCTTCAGCCTCATCCAAGCTGTGTCATTCAGCCACTATATGGTGTCCTCAACTGCCAACACCTACACGCTGTGTCATTCAGCCACTATATGGTCTCCTCATGCTGCCAACACCTCCACGCTGTGTCATTCAGCCACTATATGGTGTCCTCATGCTTCAGCCTCATCCAAGCTGTGTCATTCAGCCACTATATGGTGTCCTCATGCTGTCAACACCTCCACACTGTGCCATTCAGCCACTATATGGTGTCCTCATGCTCCCAACACCTCCACGCTGTGCCATTCAGCCACTATATGGTCTCCTCATGCTGCCAACACCTCCACGCTGTGTCATTCAGCCACTATATGGTGTCCTCATGTTGCCAACACCTCCACGCTGTGCCATTCAGTCACTATATGGTCTCCTCATGCTGCCAACACCTCCACGCTGTGTCATTCCGTCACTATATGGTCTCCTGACACTGATGCCACCACCAGGCTCTGTAATTGTGCTGCTGTGCGGCAGTGATTCTAAAAGCGATGCCGGTAATATGCATGTTATTCTGAATAACAGTATTATTTCACTAACCCAGCACACTTCATATGCGTTTTTGAACACAGAAAAGTGTTCTATATCCCTATATAGGCTGTATGTAGGCTAGAAATAGCCTTTTTTCAATATAGATTCGCCGCCAAAAAAACTAAACTAAACGAAACGAAACTAACTTTATCGGAAAATTCGGCGAATCGGCGAATCAAATTTTTGAAAAGTTCGCTCATCTCTAATCAAAGCAATAGAACAAAATCCCTACGTCCACTTTTCCTGTGAGGTAGAAAAGGAGTGTACGGTAGAGGGAGGGGGGCGTCTCTATATTTGCACAAGATTTATCAAAGGAGTGCACAGCCTTAGTAAATTCTGAGCAAGAGTGTACAATAGACAAGAGTGTAAAGGGATAGAACTGTGTCTACAATATATAAATAATCATAAATCTCCCCCATTGGGTTATATATATATATATATATATATATATATATATATATATATATATATATATACAGTGGTCCCTCAAGTTACAATATTAATTGGTTCCAGGACGACCATTGCATGTTGAAACCATTGTATGTTGAGACCATAACTCTATGGAAACCTGGTAATTGGTTCTGAAGCCACCAAAATGTCATAAAAAAAATAGGAAAAAGTGAGGATTAAAGAAAAATAAGTAGATAACTAATATAGATAAAGCAAGTCCTTACATATAAAAGTAAGAAAGATCTGCTGGGAGCTATAAATCACTGCCTATGTCAGTGTTTCCCAAGCAGGGAGCCTCCAGCTGTTGCAAAACTACAACTCCCAGCATGCCCGGACAGCCAAAGGCTGGGGGCACCCTGCTTGGGAAACACTGGTCTATGTAGAGGACAGGAGCTTCTTTGGGGTCCTGTACAGTACAGGCAATGTCCCAAAAAAGTAACATGGAGTCGCCCTCACCTGGTGTCCAAAGGAGCAGGTAACCCTGGTACAGGTAAAGAGTACAGAACATGTAATACCTCCCTGTACTATCGCTATCAGACATCAGTCAGTGCACCGGTCAGTGCATACGCTTCAGTAATACAAGGGTTTTACCAGTAAATGTCCATTCGGATTGGTCAGATCTTCCAGCCATTGACAGGTATCACAGATCCGGACTGTCCGTAGCATTGTATGTTGAGTCTGGTTTCAACTTACAATGGTCCAGAAAAGACCATTGTATGTTGAAACTATTGTATGTTGAGGCCATTGTAAGTTGAGGGATCACTGTATGTATATATGTAAAACTCAGTGGGGGACATTTACTAATCTAGTCTATTCTGGGTCTGCTTATAGACCAGCGTATGTGTTAGTCTCCTGTCTATTGTGCTCCTAATTTATCAAAGGTCTCACAGCCCTTGATAAATTCTGTTCTCAGACTTCAGGGTCTACAGCTTAAACTGCATTTAGACCTGCTCCAACATGGTCTGACATTTCAGCGTATTTTGGGCAGATGCGACTTGTCGCACAAAAGTCGCACTTGATAAATTCAGCGCCAATGCATTTTCCAATGCATTTACGTCTAAAATAGACTTGCATGCATCATGTTCTAAAATTCCTCTAGAGGAAAAGTCGCACATATTTAGACTGCGATTTTCTGTGCGACAAATTTAGACAGGAAAAACCAGTCTAAATCCTTTGATAAATCTCCCCCAGTGTGTGTATGTATGTGTGTATGTTCCATCATCACTTCTAAACGGCTGAAGATATTAACATGAAACTTGGTGCAAATGTTACTTACATGTCAACAAAAAACATGGGATAGGTATTTTAACCCTTATCCACCCAAATTTGCAAGAGTTGGGGTTTTTGTTTAAAGTACCATACAAATGTGAAATATATGTAACTGCATAACTCCCTAACAACTGGAGAGATTTTGATAATTCATGGTCACATGTTACTTATTAGTCCACTAAAAATATAGGATGGTTAATTTAACCCTAAGCTACCCTCATTTGCAAGGGTCAGGGTTTTTCTTTAAAGTCCAATGCAAATCTATGGGAAATTATGTTCCAGCATATCTTCCGTATGGCTGAAGATATTTCAATAATACTTGGTCACATTACTTTTTACTAACCTACCCCCATATGTGAAGGATGGGGTTTTTGATTCAAGTCCCATGCAAGTATATAGGATTCCAGTACCTTACTCCACAAGCTCTGCTCTACATCTCCTGCCATGCCCCATCTTGCAAATACATGCCCACTCTTTAAGCCACACCCCTTTTATTTTCAGGATGGGATATGAGGATTAGAAATTAGAGGATTAGAATTAGAAAGAGGATTAGGTATGATAACAGGATATGGGAAAGGGATGTGGGGAAGGCATATGAGGTCTGGATATGAGGTCAGATATGGGGAAGGGATATGAGGACATGATATGAGGTCGGGATATGAGGAGGGGATATGGGGTCAGGATTTAAGGATGGGATATGAGCACAAAAGCTACCTCCTTTGTTTCTTTTCCTCCCCCATAAGGATAAGGTAGGAAAAAACGGGCAGCGCCGGGTACTCAGCTAGTATATTATAAAGAATAAAGGATTAATGTTCTATTGAAATGTCTATGAACTTTGTTCTTTTTATAGAACATTAATTTGCACAAAAACATTAATTAGGCTATATTATTGTCTATGCATATTGCTTACTTTGAGGCAATCCCAAGGGCCCTGTGGTTTTCTAACAATTGCACTTTATGTCATACATAATTGCATATACTTTTTATTTGTCGCATAAATATTACACATTGAATAAACACTCAGGTTGAGTACTATCATTACTAGCATTACTGAGCATTACTGAGTGATCTATAACATTATAAGGCTAAGTTTCCATTTATTTATTTAGCAATTTTGGGCTCCCTGGCAGTTTTTGAAAAACTACCTCATGTTGAGACTTTGGCGTTTTTGGGGGAAAATCGAAGAAATAGAAGTCTATGGGAGTGAAAAAAAAAAAGCCATGTGGGTTTTAACATTGACACTTTTGCAAGCGGTTTTTATTCTTTTTTTTACTTTAGCGATCCAAAAAAGGGGTGGTTAGCTTTTTTTTATTAAATTTCGTAGGTGACTATTTATAAAAACTAAAAAAAAAAGATACAGAAGGGATGGAATAAATTGTAGGGCACAAATAATTTTTTTTTTAGAATGAAATGTTTATTATTTTCAATCAGGGACCAATTTATGTGAGCAGGCAGGGACATAAAAATGTAGCCGGCAATATAAAAATGGATAAAGGGGCTGTGTATTTGTAAAAATTTATATATTTTCTTTTTTATTCATTTTGTGAAACTTTTTATTATTAATGTATTTTAATAATGTGTTTTATAAAGTGTGTATTATTTTTACTACTTTTCAACTTTATTTTCTTTAGTTTGGAAATTATTTAGGTACTACCACTACTCCCAGCATGGAACAGACTGTCCCTCCTGACCGCTGTTGTGATCGTCCTTTATAATCTGGAGAAGTGGGCGGCCAGCCGCACTACTCCAGTCCCTTGCCCGTCACTGTACTGTGCTGTGATGTGAAGTTCTCTTCACATCACAGATTCATATTTGTGGAAACATTATGAAAGGATGATTGCAATGGGTGTCAGGAGTGACACCTGCTGTGATCTAAACCAGAAAAAGCCATCACTGATAGATGGTAGCACACCCAGTATGAATAATTGAAAATGTTTATTGATACAAAAAATATATTAGAACATGCAATTGCGCACAAGAAAGAATTTAAAAGCAATAAAATCTCTGGCTTACTAAAACCAGCACACAATTTAGGGGAGGGGCCATGAACCCCCTCTCCTACCTGACACCCGTCCTCAGTAATACAATGAACGACCTGAGTGTCGGGTCTGCGGATCATATACAAAGAACAGTAATGCAGAAAGCAATGATATCAATATCAACCATACACTAACTGACTGCAACATTGCACTATGCTAGGTTACCACACAGACCAGACATCAAGGGCCAAATGAAGATGGAGGAGTAAAGGAGGACGGGGTCACCAGATCCCCACGCATTCCGTTTGTGATGCCACAAAACGCCATCTAAGCACATGGAGGCCAGATTGGGAACATTAGTCAGGTATGTTCATTAATTAAAGTATCTATAAATACTCAAAATGTCTTCTCACACAACCACCCCTGAGGAAGTTGCCCTTGTGTGGCAACGGAACGCGTGGTGATCTGGTGACCCCGTCCTCCTTTACTCTTCCATATTCATTTGGCCCTTGATGTCTGGTCTGTGTGGTAACCTAGCATAGTGCAATGTTGCAGTCAGTTAGTGTATGGTTGGCTATAATATTATTGTGATACATACCCCATATTGATATCATTGCTTTCTGCATTACTGTTCTTTGTATATGATCCGCAGACCCTACACTCAGGTCATTCATTGTATTACTGAGGACGGGTGTCAGGTTCATTGCCCTCCCCTAAGTTGTGTGCTGGGATTTTATTGCTTTTAAATTCTTTCTTGTGTGAAATTGCATGTTCTAATGTATTTTTTGTATCAATAAACATTTTCAATTAATCATACTGGGTGTGCTACCATCTATCAGTGATGGCTTTTTCTGGTTTAGATATTCCGTTGTTTTTTCACTGGGTAGCACCCCGCTTGCACTAAGTTGAGCCCCTCCTGTCTTTTTGTGTACCTGCTGTGATCTGTCTATTAATGCAGGTACTAGAGCTTCTAGCATGGAGCAGAGTGTGCTCCATGTTGGAAGCAGTAGTACCTGGAGTAAGGGACAGATCTCAGTGGGTGTCACTCCTGACACCTGTTGCGATCGTCCTTTATATTCCTGATATGGAGAGGCTCTCTGAAGCTCTTCGCATCTCTGCTCCGTATTCCGGCCAGTGATGTGAAAAGAAATTCACATCGCAGATTCATATATGTCGCTCAGAGTGGTGATTGGCCAGCACGATCTGTGAATTTCTGTGAAAATCTGTGAATTTCTATTCACATCACTGGCCGGAGTACAGAGCAGCGATGCAGAACACTGCAGAAAGCAGGAATATAAAGGAAGATTGCAACAGGTGTCAGGAGTTACACCCAGGGCGATCTGTCCTTAGCTTAGGTACTACAGCTCCCAGCATGGAACAGTCTGTTCCATGCTGGGAGTAGTAGTAGTACCAAAATAATGTTAAAATAGAGAAAATAAACTTTAAAAAAGTAGTAAAAATAAAACACTTTATAAAACACATTATTAAAATACATTATTAACATATTTATTTTTTTATTATATTTATTCTATACATATATATTTATTATATATATTTGTACAATACAAAATTCCCAAAAAAACGCCCACAGGGAAACTGCCAAAGGGGCCAAAAATGCAATTTCCACACAAAGGTAAAAACGCCAGAAAAAACACAAAAACGCAGGAAAATACAGTGGCGTTTTTTCTGGTGTTTAACCCCTTAACGACCATGGATGTCTATACTTGTCCATGTGCCGTTAATGGGGTATGGCACGAGCCCGCATCATACCGGCCGGCCCCCAGCTGATTCCTGTAGCTGGGTGCCGCCGATCACTGCGGCCGGCTTTTAACCCTTTAGATCGGCACTGTCAAAGCTGACAGTGGCATCTAAAAGGTGCCTTTATCCCGTCCCTGGTGGTCCAGTGGGGTGGATCGCCCCCCCACAGCACGATCCTGGGGGGGATCCACTGCTGAGGTAGCCGGAAGGCTTACCTCTCCTCCTGCTGCTGCTGCAGCTCTGACAATGATAAAGCCTGGCAGGACCAGGCTTTATCAATCGAACGCAGAGCACACAGATCAATGTGGTGTTATGGAACCACATTGATCTGTATGAGGAATCAAGCGATTCCTCCTAAAAGTCCCCTAAGTGGACTAAAAATGTAAGAAAAAAAAGTTTAAAAAAGTTTAAAAACTAATTTTTTGGCACATTTTATACCGTAAAAAAAATGAATAAAGAGCGATCAAAAAGTCAGATTAAAACAAAAATGGTACCAATTAAAACTTCAGATCACCTCGCAAAATATAAGCCCTCATATAGCCCTGTATGCGGAAAAATAAAAAAGTTATAGGGGTCAGTAAAGGACAATTTTAAATGTATTCATTTTTGTGCATGTAGTTATGATTTTTTTCCAAAAGTACAACAAAATCAAACCTGTATAAGTAGGGTATCATTTTATTTGTATGGACCTACAGAATAAAGATACAGTGTCATTTTTACCGAAAAATGTACTGCGTAGAATCAGAAGCCCCCAAAAGTTACAAAATGTAGTTTTTTCTTCATTTTTGTAGCTAAATGATTTTTTTTCATTTCAATGTAAATTTTTGGGTGAAATGAATGATGTCATTACAAAGTAGAATTGGTGGCGTAACAAATAAGCTATCATATGGATTTTCAGATGCAAAATTGAAAGGGTTATGATTTTTAAAAGGTAAGGAGGAAAAAATTTAAGTGCAAAAACAGAAAAATGCTTGGTCCCCTTAACGACCACGGACGTATATTTTCGTCCGTGGCCGGCTCTCACGATATAACACGGGGTCACACGGTCACTCCGTGTCATATCGGGTCAGTCCCAGCATGTAACTGAAGCCGGGACCCGGGGCTAACAGTGGTCCAGGGCTAATTTTCATGGACCACTGTTCCAAAAATCTGTCAGACACCTGTGGGAAGTAAATGCTCACTGTACCCCTTATTACAATATGTGAGGTGTGTAGTTTCCAAAATGGGGTCCATTCTTCTGGCACTATGGCGGCTTTGTAAACACACGTGGCCTTCAATTTTGCCTTGAAAATCCCAATGGCGCTCCTTCTCTTCTGAGCATTGTAGTGCAACCGCAGAACAATTTACATCCATATATGAGGTATGTTCTTACTCAGAAGAAATGGGGTTACACATTTTTGGGGGCTTTTTTCCTATTTTCCCTTGTGAAAATGAAAAATTTAGGGTAACATCAGCATTTTAGTGAAAACATTTTTTTTTTCATTTTCCCGTCCAACTTTAACGAAAATTCGTCAAACACCTGTGGGGTGTTAAGGCTCACTATACCCCTTGTTACGTTCTGAGGGGTGTAGTTTCCAAAATGGGGTCACATGTGGGTATTTATTTTTTAGTGTTTATGTCAGAACCGCTGTAAAATCAGCCACCCCTGGGCAAATCACCAATTTAGGCCTCAAATGTACATGGTGCGTTCTCACTCCTGAGCCTTGTTGTGCTTCCACAGAGCATTTTACGCCCGCATATGGGGTATTTTCGTACTCAGGAGAAATTGTGTTACAAATTTTGAGGGTCTTTTTTTCCTTTTACCACCTGTAGCCCCCAACTTTTCCTTTTCATAAGTGGTAAAAGGAGAAAAAGCCCCCCAAAATGTGCAGTGCAATTTCTCCCCGAAGTACGGAAATACCTCATATGTGGCCCTAAACTGTTTCCTTGAAATACGACAGGGCTCTGAAGTGAGAGAGTGCCATGCGCATTTGAGGACTACATTAGGAATTGCATAGGGGTGGACATAGGGGTATCCTACGCCAGTGATTCCCAAACAGGGTGCCTCCAGCTGTTGCTAAACTCCCAGCATGCCTGGACAATCAGTGGCTGTCCGGAAATGCTGGGACTAGTTGTTTTGCAGCAGCTGAAGGCTCTGTTTTGGAAACACTGCCGTACGATACAGTTTTTCATTTTTATTGGGGGGGGGGGGGCAGTGTAAGGGGGTGTATATGTAGTGTTTTACCCTTTATTATGTGTTAGTGTGGTGTAGTGTTTTTAGGATACATTCGCACTGGCGGGTTACAGTGAGCTTCCCGCTAGGAGTTTGCGCTGCGGCAAATAATTTGCCGCAGCTCAAACTTTAACCAGGAAACCCAGTGTAAACTCGCCCGTGTGAATGTAACCAGTACATGCACATGGGGGGGGCAAACCTCTAGCTGTTTCAAAACTACAACTCCCAGCATGTACTGACAGAACGTGCATGCTGGGAGTTGTACTTTTGCAACAGCTGGAGGCACACTGGTTGGAAAACCTTCAGTTAGGTTCTGTTACCTAACTTAGTATTTTCCAACCAGTGTGCCTCCAGCTGTTGCAAAACTACAACTCCCAGCATGTACTGATCGCCGAAGGGCATGCTGGGAGATGTAGTTATGCAACAGCTGGAGGTACGCAACTACAACTCCCAGCATGCCGAGACAGCTGTTTGGGCATGCTGGGATTTGCAGTTTTGCAACATCTGGAGGGCTACAGTTTAGAGACCACTGTAGGATCCAGGGAGCCAGCCGTACGACATCGCCGCCCGCCGATCTCCGCAGCCGATCGTCGCCCGCAGCCTCGCCCGCAGGGTAAGTGGACTTCGTTGCCGGTCCCCTTCAGCTTCCCCATTCTGCCCCGCCTATTGTGGGTGGGCAGAACGGGGTAACTGAAAGTTACCTCCCCCCCCCGATCTGCTATTGGTCGTCGCGTCTATACGACCAATAGCAGGGATCCCCCTGTCACCTCACTCCTATCCCTTCAGGGGGATCGTGGGTGTCTTGGACAATCCCGATTCCCCTTATTTTCCGGGTCACCGGGTCACCATAGACCCGTATGACCTGGAATCGCGCAAATCGCAAGTGTGAATTCACCTGCAATTTGCGGCGATCTGATGACCCCCCTGGGCATTTGCACGGGATGCCTACTAAATGATTTCAACAGGAATCCCGGTCCGATCCCCGCCCGGCACCCGGCGGTGACCGGAATCCCCCATGACGTACGCGTGGGTCATGGGTCCTTAAGTACCTGGGTGCCATGACGTACGCGTACCTCAAGGATCCTTAAGGGGTTAAGAAAACAAGAAAAAAAACAAGTGGAAACTTAGCCTAAACCCTATATCCTGGCAGACCTAGATCACCAGTACTCTTTTCTTTCTACTGTGGGAAAAGCACTGCAGTTTTAAAGCCATAGTGCAATTCTTCCCTACACATACTTTATCTTCCACTAAACTTGTGTAGGTTTGCATTGGATCTAGTTAACCGTTTCATGCTTGGTGATCTTCAGAAAAAAAACTACATCTTAAATTCTGTGTACTATGTGAACACTATCTTCAAAATTTTAAGAGTGCCTAGAAAAAAAATCATGATACCTAATAAAAAATTAAAAAATAAAATAAAAAAACTGTCAAAGATAGAAAGTAAATAATAAATTACTGACATAAAAAAATTGAACAACAAAACAAATGTAAAATAATTTTTTTCCTTGTGCCAATACTTACTGCTGACACTTGTCTTATTCAAGGCACTGCCAATACCCCATAGGACAGCCACCAAATACAGCAGGGGACTCTGTGACTGATCCCTTGGTGTTGGACTCCAGAAAAACAGCCCAATCAGAAGACAGGAATGGAGTAATGGTCCAGCTGTCAATGGGATTTGTCGAGGAAGGCGGAGCAAAGAAAGTCCAAGAGAAGAGAAGACACAGCATGATAGACCATAAGCTGTTAGGATATAAGGAAGATTTTCCAGTCCAGTAGAGCATACCCCATAACCCTGTGTGGTAAAGAAATAAGGGTCATAAACAAATACAGTAAGGATAAAATATATAGTTATCCAGCAACTTGCTTGCCTCCATCCTTGCATTTGAAAACTAAAAAAGAAAGAGGAAATCAATAGTCCCTCATGAGCGTAAAGAAAATGTGACAGGGCTTCATGTAGGAAAGATAGTTGCAACTAAACAATAACAACAAACCAGATTATAGCTTTAATTTTTTTTTTCAATAGCACATCTGAAAATTATGTAAAAGTGATTATATTTGTTCCTGTGGATAATACTGCCAGGTCTATAATGTACTAGATAAAGGGGTATTACAGTTAAACACATTTTTTTTTTCCATATCAACTGGCTCCAGAAAGTTAAACAGATTTGTAAATTGCTTCTATTAAAAAAATCTTAATCCTTCCAGTACTTCTCAGCTGTTGAAGTTGAGTTGGTCTTTCCTGTCTGACAACAGTGCTCTCTGCTGACACCTTTGTCTGTTTCAGGAACTGTCCAGAGCAGGAGAGGTTTGCTAGGAGCTAGATTTGCTCCTACTCTGGACAGTTCCCGAGACAAACAGAGGTGTCAGCAGAGAGCACTATTGTCAGACAGAAAATAACAACTCAACTTCAACAGCTGATAAGTACTGGAAGGATTAAGATTTTATAATAGTAGTACTTTATAAATCTGTTTAACTTTCTGAAGCCAGTTGATATGAATTTTTTTTTAAACTGGAATGCCCCTTTAAGGCACACTGCTTTAGCACTGCTGAATGTTTAAGTGTGGTAGCCCAGTACAGGAGATGGGGCTGTCATGCATTTTGTGAACCCCAAAAATGAATCACTATGTTTAATATGCTTCATAGTATAATAGCATGATGTCAGCCATTTTGTGTATGTTCTAAAGAAGACCACAATAATGCTAAGTTCTCCTATTTAAATGCCAGTCTGGGAGTAGAATACTTAGATTTCTACTTAGCTTATTTATGGCTGTTAGAGAAGAGACTGATAAGGGGTCTGGTTACATTCTCTAAACATTCACACATCTGTGAAAGAGACCTACATCAAATTGGAGACTCTATGTCTATGAGAATCCAGGGTTTGATTACTTATAGATGTCAAAAGTAATCCCTGTTTAATAATCTAGTGCTCCATAATTCAAGTGTGGAATGTTGGTTTAAGACCAATTATTGACAAGTAACCTTTAATGTTAATGATGCTAATTGCTTATGCAATAACAACCCCTAGTGGATGGGTAGGTGACATTACACCACAGGAAAGGGGTAATATGCTCAATGCATTCTGGGTAGTATAGTGATGTCATAGTCATTACCATATGTACACGCCCAACCTACATTAATTGGGGAATTCCAATTTAGGAGGGTGTGTCTAATTAATTAAAAAGTCTGGTAAACCAGATGTTAAGAGACTGAGCTGATACTGAATAGTGTTGAGCGGCATAGGCCATATTCAAATTCATGATATTTTGCAAATAAATGGACGAATATTCGTCATATATTCGCTAAATTCGCATATTCGTAATATTCACGTTTTATTTTCGCATATGCGAAAATTAGCATATGCAAAAATTAGTATATACAAAAATTAACATAAGCAAAAATTTGCATATGCGAAACTTAGCCAGTCTCACACAGTAGTATTAGATCCTTCTTTACACCACACAAGCTGGAAGCAGAGAGGAGTGATCACTGTGATGTGTATTGTGAAAAAAAAAAAATATTCGTAATTACGAATATATAGTGCTATATTCGCGAATATCTGCGAATTCACGAATATGTGATATTCGCGAATAAGATTTGCATTGCGAATATTTGCGAGCAACACTAATACTGAAGTCTGAACTGCTCTAACTGAACTGAACTGGAGACTCTCTAAACTGTAGACTGTAGGCTGAAAAAACAGACAAAGAGGTCTTCCACTGAAAGAGGTCCACAAGATGGAAGCCATGAAAGCCATGTGAGATCCCAGATGCCGGACTGATCACACAGTACCGACCCAATGGCTGTCCCTGATGATGAGATGGACCGTTCAGTGTTCCTCAGAGCAGAAGTGAGGTACTTACAAAGTTTTGGTAAGAGACACAAAAATGGTATTTCATTTAATTAAGACTAATTGGCATAATGTGGATGGAATTATACAATTTAGATTGGCGAATAAATTTATTAAATAAAAGTAATTATCTCGATATTGAGATTATAGTTTTAGGATATTGTGAGACCTCATTCTACCTGCAGGAGAATCAAGACTCATAATCTATCAAAGCATTAAATAATTGCTTAGATATTGATAGAATTCCTACTCGCCAAGCTAAGTGTTATAAATATATTTCTCACACAGGAAACTTGTTTCAAGTTTTTCCTCCTACAATATAGAGCAAGATCATATATCTCTGCTAACTGTCTTAATGTCTTACCAAGATCATGTATAGAAAATAATCCAGAATGGGGGGAAGTATATCATAGTGTATCTAGCATTCCATATTGATGTCTATTGATTAGATATTGCCCATCTTAATATCATGAGGTTCCTCTGAATAGAGTGATATGTAACCTTTTTCTTATATGATATTCTAACCTGGTAGCTTTTGTTTATTTCAACAAGTTACTTACTACTCACATGTATTGTTCAACTTATATGTAGTCAATTAACAATCTTGTACTGTTTACTAATATATAATTGATATTCATTTGCATATATCATTGTGTTTGTTACTCATTTATATTTATAATTCTATAATCAATAAATCTGCGTACTTTCTAATACCTGTGTACTATTGTTTATTGCAAAACTACATCCTTAAGCGTTAATGTCATCCCGTCATAAAAAGAACTTGTTAATATCTGAGGAAATAGTCGGACTCAGATGTGAATTGTATTGATTAGCTTTGTCTACAATTCACCAGGTCATAATTTTGATATTTTTAATAATTTTCCTAATTTTTAATTTTTCATAATTAATAATTTTTATGACCACAATTTATAATTCATAATTGAGTTATTACCGCACGACAGTGCCCCGTGCCCTTGCTGCCCTATCAGGCAGCATCCTTCAGTGTCCCCAGGGCCCCTTTCACCTGTTTCCCCATGTACATAAGTTCTGCAGTGTATCGTATTATAAAATGTGTTGTATCTTTAAGAGTTATGTCATGTGATTGTTACAGAGGAGGTACCAGTGACCAGGTGATCCCAAGAGTGACCTATGGGCTCCCTGCTAGTCTTCCCCATATAAGCCCTAGGTGGAGCTAGCTTCTTTCTCTTTGAGCTCTTGGCTCTTATCTCTTGCTTCCTGCTGAGGTCCAGTACAGTTGTGCCTAGTGTGTGTGTTCAGAGTGTTGGAGGCCTCAAAATCAAGCCCTACAGCCACAATCAATTCAAGTAAGCTAAAGTCACAGCTTCATGAGTCAAGTTAAGTCAGTCCCTGTCATCTGTCAAGTCAGCGTGGTCTGCATTCAATTGTCCAGTCCTACTACAAGTATCAGCAAGCCTTTAAGGTTTCTGCGTCACTGGTCACCTCCTTGGGCCCTGGCTGAACTGCATAGACTTTACCAACTGTCTACCCTCAGTAAAGCTATAGTTGTCCGTAACTTGGCATTGGAGTCTTTATTGCCCCCGTGCCTAGCCCAGGATCAAACGATATACCTTCAGGTGGTTTTAGGCTAAACCACACCCTGGCTTCACGAATACAAGGGGTTAATGCCATCTGCCCCTAGGGTAACAACATCTGCCCTCATCACACCCCGCTACCACATATGTATGGCTAGCTGTATAATGAAAAATAGCAGGGCAGTCCTAGAAATAAATTTTTTTAGAAATACGTTAAGAAAAAGTTAATTCAAGTATTTATCATTATGTAAATGGTGATGCCACTCACCAAAGCAAACCCAGTGCAGGCAAACAAAACCTCAAATCCGGTGTAAATGAAGTAGGGCGCTAAACAGCGCAGGCGATAGTCTCTGGCATGTTTAAAGGGTAACTGGAAAATATTACCCCATCCTATACTACGGAGGTCAATCTCTTCGGTTGGCCTATATGCAGAACCACAGAGGATCAGGATCTAAATAAAAGAAATAAAGTGGAAGCCTCATACACATACTTTCCAACTCCTAATAAAAATGTGTTTTCTCCTCTCTTACCAGTAACATAGATGACAGAGCTACCAACATGAGAGCACTTTCAATATAGATAAGATTCACGCTGGAAGGCAAAGAATGTAGGACAGTCACGTTAAACCCTGGAAGAAGTCCACCTGGGATGGATGCACCTGCAAGGAGACATGGAACACATTGCCCCAAATTTATCAATCTGCATTAGACAAAAATGTGTCTTCTTTGCCAATAGAAACTAATCACAGCTTAGCTTTCATTTCTCAAGTTGCTTTGGTAAAATGAAAGCTTAGCTGTGATTGGTTGCTATCGTCAAATCAGAGGCATTTTGCAGAGTGATTAATCTGGGCCATTGTTTGTATTTACTATAGGACAGGGCCTCTGAGGAATCTTTTTAGGGTGGCTTCTTACCACACTGCTTGACATCACATAATGTGTGGTTATATCCATATAAGAATTTGCTTAGGAAAAAGTAGACTGGGAACTGGGATAAGATAAAGCACAACTGTAAAGAGAAGAGAGAGACATATAAACTTTAGGAATGTGTGAGACATAAAGTTATAAAAAAACAAACAAACAAACAACAACAACATCCCCAAAAACTAGTGGTCTGGTTGTTACTTACATGGAAGATAGAGAAAAAAATGCTCTGAAATATAATGATGTACTTATGGCTTGCTCCTCGTGGAAGCCTGCGCTGTTCTCGCATGTTCTCCTCTTTATAATTGACAAACTCATAATGTCTTTGAGCCATTCTGAAATGATAAAGTTCTGATAAACTTATATTCAGGAATTAATGCCAAATTTATTCTGGGATAACAATGTATAGCCTGTATGAAGTGAAAATGAGCAATGTCTTACCTGGTTATGTAATTGCCTATAGATGCCCAGAAGGGGACAATCATGGCACCAATGACTGTAGCAGAAGGGACAAGTGTGTAGTATCTTTCCCAGTAGTTGGTGGAGACAAACAAAGCATAGATTCCAGTGGATAGAAACAGCATCCATTTTGTACCAAAGTATCTGCAAAGCAAGTAAGGCTGACAACATACTGACATCATACTGATAATGACTCTAATGATGATTCCAATGTAATAGTTCATTAGCATATATGTAACACACTTTTAACAAATGACTCAAAGGCCTCTTAACAATGACTAGAGGGGTCAGGAGTTTTATACTCCAGATGCCCTTTTTCATCTAAATTCTTCAGATTTCCAGAGCTAACTGGAATCTATTAATAGATTTTACTCAGTCAAAGTAAATTTAAATCATACAAAAATATAAAAGAAACCCACTGGTATTTGGCTTTAATTGTTTTTCCTATGGTGCAAAATTAGCAAACTCAGATGTGTACCAAAGACACATCTGTAAGGTTTTACACCAAACTCCAGTCACCAAGTCACCAAGGTGACAGGGTAAAAACCCCTAAACCAAAAATCCCCCCTCTATTATGGTGTCATATTAAAACTTCACTTTTATTGAGAAACAAATATAAAAGTTCCTACAAAAGTGCATTAAAATTGCAGCACAGTCCCAAAAAGCAATAAGCTCTCCTAAACGGAGTATGCAAGTTTTACATGTTTCATGGTAACAACCACGTTCTCAGGGGGTAGGAGACAATTGGTCATTAGCGTGGTTGTTAGAGTTACTATGACACTATAATAGAGGGGGGATTTTTTGGTTTAGGGGTATTTTACCCTGTCACCTAGGTGACTTGGTGACTGGGGTTTGGTGTATTTAAATGTTATATACCCCTTCCCCACCTATGAGCATTAGTAGTTTTGACACCTGTAAAGGAGCACAATTTTATGTCCAATGTAAACTAAATGACTGAACACATCTTTAAATCTGCAGCTTCAAAGCACATTAAATATGCGCATTAAACTATATGTGTGAATAAACCCTTAAACTGTCTCTCTGCTGTTGCCAGGCAACTAAGCACACACTTGCACACAATTCCCCTTGCTTGCAATAACTGTGGATACTAACAAGCAATATGCAGTTGAACCAATCAATCCTGCCTGTCCATCTCAGTGGATGCCCTAAGATGGTACTTTGATAAAAAAAAAAAAAAATGAAATTTTCTGTTTTTATTTGTGTTTAACCCCTTCCTTAACCCCTTAAGGACCAAGCCAATTTTCACTGTAGGACCAGAGCGTTTTTTTGCACATCTGACCACTGTCACTTTAAAGAGTAGCTCCCACCATCCTTTTTTTTTTTTTCTGTCCCTGCCTATTGCCCATATGTTCCTAACCCCTTTTCTGCCTTTACATTTTTTTTTAGAATCCTAGAAATGCCATTTTGTCTGCCTGGTAGTGTGCACACTACCAGGTAGACTTCCCCAGCAGGCACAACGTCACTGATGCCTGCTGGGGGGGGGCGACTTCTGCCTTTAGTTCACCTATACAGGGTGCCTCCAGCTGTTTCACCACTACAACTCCCAGCTTGCCCTGACACCTATTGGCTGTCAGGGCATGCTGGGAGTTGTAGTGTTGAAACAGCTGGAGGCACCCTGTGGTGTAAACAGTATCTGAGTTACGGACGGGCAACCCGCTCTCCCGAACCCCGCAACCTGCTCCCCCAAACCCGCTCCCCACAACCCGCACTCCCAAACCACACAACCCACATCCCACTGCGCTCCCCACCCCATAAAAGACATACCTGTGGAGTGCAGGACTTCAGTGGCGGCGCGTGTATGCAGGGAGGCGGGGCCGGCGTGCGAGCCAATGCACTCTGCAATCCTCTGTGTTGTCAGTGCTCGCTCCTGCCTGTCTGATTGACAGGCAGGGAGCGAGCGCAGCCTGAATGAATTCGGACCGACTGCCCGGACGGCATCGGTCCGAATTCAGGTGTGACGTCACACCAGGCTGCAGCCAGTCACTAAAAGGGAAACCCCCTAGTGGCCGGTTTTCAAATGCAAATTAAAACATAAAAACATTTTTTTTTTTTTATGTAACTATATTAGACATATGTTGTAGTACATAAGTACTACAACATATCAAAAAAAAAGTTGGTGACAGTGCCCATTTAAGCATTAATAACTTTGGGATGCTTTTTCACATATACAATATGTCTACTTTATGTTTGCATCATAAAGTTGACATGTTTTTACTTTTGGAAGACATCAGAGGGCTTCAAAGTTCAGCAGCAATTTTCAAATTTTTCACCAAATTTTCAAAATTGGAATTTTTCAGGGACCAGTTCATATAACCAGTTCATTATAAAAACTGCACCCCTAAAAGTATTCAAAATGACATTCAGTAAGTGTGTTAACCCTTTAGGTGTTTCACAGGAATAGCAGCAAAGTAAAGGAGAAAATTCAATATCTTCATTTTTTACACTCGCATGTTCTTGTAGACCCAGTTTTTGAATTTTTACAAGGGGTAACATGAGAAAAATGTGTAACCCAATTTCTCTTCAATAAGGAAATACCTCATATGTGTATGTCAAGTGTTCGGTGGGTGCAGTAGAGGGCTCAGAAGGGAAGGAGCAACAATGGGATTTTGGAGAGTGAATTTTGCTGCATTGGTTTTTGGGGGGCATGTCGCATTTAGGAAGCCCCTATGGTGCCAGAACAGCAGAAAACCGCCCACATAGCATAACATTTTGGAAATTACACCCCTGAAGGCACGTAACAAGGGGTCCAGTGAGCCTTAACACCCCAAAGGTGTTTGACGACATTTCGTTAAAGTCGGATGTGTAAATGAAAAAAATGTTTTTTTCACTTAAGTGCAGTTTTTCCTCCCAAATTTACCATTTTTACAAAGGGAAATTGGAGAAAATCCACCCAAAATTTGTAACACCAGTATGGAAATACCCCAGGTTAGGACGTGCTCTTCGGGAGAACTACAATGCTCAGAAGAGAAGGAGTCACATTTGGATTTTGGAAAGCAAATTTTGCTGAAATGGTTTTTGGGGGGCATGTCGCATTTAGGAAGCCCCTATGGTGCCAGAACAGCAAAAAAAAAAAAAAACACAAATATCATACTATTTTCTAAACTACACCCCTCAAGGAACGTAACAAGGGGTACAAGGAGCCTTAACACCTCACAGGTGTTTGACGACTTTTTGTTAATGTTGGTTGTGTAAATGAAAAAAAATGCTGTTTTTTCCCCCCAAAATTTTAGATTTTTACAAGGGGTAATAGGAGTAAATGACCCCCAAAATTTGTAACCCCATTTATGGAAATACCCCATGTGTGGACGTCAAGTGCTCTGCTGGCGCACTACAATGCTCAGAAGAGGAGGAGCGCCATTGAGCTTTTGGAAAGAGAATTCGTTTGGAATGGAAGTCAGGGGCCATGTGTGTTTACAAAGCCCCCCCGTGGTCCCAGAACAGTGGACCCCCCCACATGTGACCCCATTTTGGAACTACACCCCACACAAAATTTAATAAGGGGTGCAGTGAGTATTTACACCCCACTGGTGTTTGACAGATCTTTGGAACAGTGGGCTGTGCAAATGAAAAATTAAATTTTTCATTTTAACGGACCACTGTTCCAAAAATCTGTCAGACACCTGTGGGGCGTAAATGCTCACTGTACCCCTTATTACATTACATGATGGGTGTAGCTTCCAAAATGGGGTCACATGTTGGAGGGGGGTACATTGTTCTGGCACTATGGGGGCTTTGTAAACACACGTGGCCTTTAATTCCGGACAGATTTTCTCTACAAAAGCCCAATGGCGCTCCTTCTCTTCTGAGCATTGTAGTTCACCCGCAGAGCACTTTACATCGACATATGGGGTAAATACTTATTCAGAAGAAATGGGGGTTACAAATTTGGGGGGGCTTTTTTCCTATTTTCCCTTGTGAAAATGAAACATTTAGGGTAATATCAGCATTTTAGTGGAAAAAAAACATTTATTTTTCATTTTCCCATCCAACTTTAATGAAAATTCTTTAAACACCTGTGGGGTGTTAAGGCTCACTATACCCCTTGTTAGGTTCTGTGAGGGGTGTAGTTTCCAAAATGGGGTCACATATGGGTATTTATTTTTTTGCGTTTATGTCAGAACCGCTGTAAAATCAGCCACCCCTGTGCAAATCACCAATTTAGGCCTCAAATGTGTAGGGGTGTGTGCATATGTGGTGTTTTTTACTTTTTATTTTCTGCAGGTATAGTGTAGTGTAGTGCTTTTAGCGTACATTCACATGGAAACTTTTCTGCATCTCTAACTTGCAGTAAGAAACTAGCTGTAAACCCTCGCCCATGTGACTGTACCTGTACCACAGTCACATGGGGGGGGGGGCAAACCTCCAGCTGTTGCAGAACTACAACTCTCAGCATGCAGTGACAGCAGAGGGGCATGCTGAGACTTGTAGTTATGCAACAGCTGGAGGCACACTGGTTTCAAAACACAGAGTTTGTTACTTAACTTAGGGTTTCCCAACCTGTGTGCCTCCAGCTGTTGCAAAACTACAACTCCCAGCATGCATAATCTGTCAATGCATGCAAGTTATAGTTTTGCAACAGCTGGAGGCACACGGGTTGGGAAACACTGAGTTAGGAAACAGACAATGTTTCCCAACCAGTGTGCCTCCAGTTGTTGCAAAACTTCAACTCCGAGCATGCCCAGACAGCCGAAGGGCATGCTGGGGGTTGTAGTTTTGCAACAACTGGAGGAGAAGTTTGGAGACCACTGTGTATTGGTGTCCAAACTGTAGCCCTCCAATTGTTGCAAGTATGCCCAGACTGCCCAAGCATGCTGGGAGTTGTAGTTTGGCAACATCTGAAGGGCCAGATGTTAAAGAACTACAACTCGCAGTATGCCTGGACTGTCTGGGCGTGCTGAGATTTGTAGTTTTGCAACATCTGACTTTAGTACACAAACACTCATATTATACTAAACAAACTTTTTTTTATATTAATACATAGCAAATTTTGCTTACTTCGCTATAACTTCGACTTGAACAAAAACATCTTTTTATTTTAATTATTTATTTTTTACATTTTTTCACTATTATTATTATATTAAATTTACCACACACCACACTACACTACACATTAACTTACCTAACTTTAGTATACACACCAGCACTAAACACTCAAACTTTTTTTTTTTTTTAATAAATATTCCCCCCCCCCCCATTTTAAATAAACAAATTAAACATAACTTAGTGGTCCAACTGCCATAACAAAATAATTTAGCAACATAACTACACACCCAAAGATTATATATACAATATATACAATGTAACTATTCTTAAATTATAAACAAATATTGACAAACCTAATACACTAAATTAAGTCTAACTATACCCATCACCCACACCACCCTACCTGGACAAAGGTCAGAGTTCAAACAGTACAGTCTTGTCCTATAACTTACCCACTCCAGGCCACCCAAAAAGAACATGAAATCCACACATGAGTCCTTTCTTGTGCCACCCAAAATCCCCCACCCAACCTAACTAAAACCCAACCACCTACCTATACAGAACAACATAACAAATCACATAAAATAATACAAACAATACATACCCTTTATCGGCCCAAATTCAGAGCCTGTAAGCCCTTTATCAACATTGACGTTCTAAAAACAAAACAAAAACCTAGGGTGTCCATGCATTACCCCACCACCAAGATCCAAGGATGGCAATCCTGATATGAATACATTTGAACTCTCTCCCTAACTTTACCCTACCTCCCACTCTATCGCTATCCCTTTATTAAACTAACCCTACACTTACCCTATCCGTGTCCCTATATCACTGCCCCTAACCAAAATAAGGGTACTCTGCCCAAAAGGCCTATTACCTAGGGCACATCAAAAGAAAACCCTCTCCATAGGAGAGAAGCCCTACTGGTACCAAGACTGCCATACTCCAAAGACCTAATCTACCTGAGGTCACCGCTGATATCTCTACAGACCTCCACCTGAGAGAGGACTTTCTGTTGGGGCGACACTAAACACTGTGCGTTCAACGTGTAATACCTAACCACTAAGCTAACTAAGAATAAAGTGTCCCGGCCTCGGCCACCCAAGTTTCTAAATGCCACCTAAAGCCCACTCCGGATAGATGAGGCCGGCAAGTTGACTCCAGCTGATGGAAGCACCCACCCGGTTGTAGACCCCTATATTTAAGGGATCTATATTAAAGGCTTTCCAGCGTGTCCCTGCACTCTTCTCGGGGACATCCTCGGTCATCAGAGTCCCTGTACTTCAGGTTGTCCCTTACATATAGTTTCCACTGAAAGCAGCACCAGGCAAAGTCCCAAAACTTCTGGGGGATCATTTTCATGTTTAAAAGATACAACCCCACCCTCAGATCCCGAACGGGGGAGTCTTTGAGCGCCAGAGGCTTCTGGAAGTGGGTCAACAGAACCCATTTGTCAAGGACCCGCTTTGACTGGGTCCTGATCTCCCACACTCCCAGACCCCACAGATGCATTGCCTTCAGAGTCGGGGTAGCGTAAGCCGGAAGATGTCCATGGGTCGTACGGAGGACCTTCACTCGTCCTCCTCTCTTCCATTCCTGGAAGAAAGGCTGCAGGAGATTACCCACGTAGGAGCTCTCGTTTTCCAGAGGTTTGCAATATTAGCTTTCAAGAAGGTGTTCGTAAAGAACACCACTGGGTTCACCATAGATAGACCCCTAGTCTTGTGCGGTACGTAACCTCCCTCTTGACTAGGTTTAACCTGTTCCCCAAAACAGTTGGAAAAACAGGCTGCAGATCCTAGTGTAGTAAGCTTCTGGCAAGATACATACACTGCCCAGATAGATAAACAAGGGGAGCAGGTACGATTTGATCAGGTGTACCCTTTCCCTGAGGATCAAAGACCAACCTTTCCACTGGTTCACCCTCTGAATGGCATCCTGGCATCCCAGTTTTTGGTGGGAAATCATCCTGGCCGAATGTGATGCCTAGGACTTTTGCTGATTCTTGGGTCCCTGGAAGGGTGTCAGGGAGATCAAACGTGGGATCCCCCCCCCCTCCCAGCCAGAGACTCTCACACTTATCCTGGTTGATCTTATACCCTGATGCCTCCAAGTAGCGGTCCACCTCCGACATCACCACATCGACCTCCTCTCTCTCTCGAAAATAGTGACGAAAATAGTGATATCGTCAGTGTACGCCACCACTCCCCGGGGGCGACACTCTGCTCCGCTAGACTCATCCCGACTCCCGCCAATGGTCCGCAACTCAAAAGCGGGTTGAAAGGACAACCCTGATGGACTTGGGACCCCACGTCAAAAGAGGGGCCATACCACCCATTCATCAGGAGGAAACTCTCTGCCCCTGCATACAAGATCTTAAGCCATAAGTACTCGGTAAGCCATATTTCAGGAGGACGGACCAAAGGTACTCGTGGTTCACCTGATCAAATGCTTTGGCCTGATCCAAGGACAGAAAGTACCCCTTCCAGAGACCTGCACTACTCCGCTCCACTGCCTCCCTGACACTAAGGATAGCACTTAAGGTGCTTCGGCCTGGAACAGTGCAGTGCTGGGCCTCCGAAAGGAGTAGGGGCACAAACTTCACCAACCGATTAAACAGTATCTTAGCCAGAAGCTTCCTGTCTGCATTGAGAATAGCTATGGGCCTCCAATTGTCAATATGGCTGGGATCATTACCCTTTGAGAGAAGAATCAGGGCTGACCTCCTCATTGACTTAGGCAGAGTGCCAAGGAGAGACACTTATTGAATTCCTCAGTCAAGAGGGAAGCTAAAGACTCCTTAAAGGTCCTCTACCACTCGGATGTTAAGCCATCCGGACCTGGCGACTTCTTAGGGGCAAGCCCCTTGATCGCCAGTCTCACTTACTCTTCCCTGATCTCTTCTGCCAAAATTCCAAGAGAGGGATCTACCCCTGGCCCAGGAACGGTTTCAGCCAGGAAACTCGACATCACATCCCGATCTAGATCCTTCCTTCCCAAGAGGTGCGAGTCGAAGGATGTGACTACCTCCACGATCCCTGATCTGGACCGATTCAGAGATCCCGTACTATCAATCAGTCCTGAAATGACTTTACTACTCACTGACATCTTGCAGTTTCTGTAAGGGTCGGGTGAGCGGTACCTCCCGCAATCCCTCTCAAAAACAAAGATGCGTGCCTATCGTACTGACACCTTATCAGCAAGGATTTCACTCTGGAAATATCCTCTCGGCTACCTCCAGTCGAGATGAGAAGTTCAAGTTTCCTCCTCAGACCCTGATACAGGCAGTACCTATGCAGGGACCTGAGGCTTGAGAGCTGGTGGAAGAACCCCACAACCCATTTCTTGAATATCTCCCACCACTCTGACTTACTACTACATAGGTCCAGTAAAGGTACCTGACTCTGAAGGAAATCTTCAAAGGACTGTCTTACCTCCGCTTCCTCAAGGAGGGACGAATTCAGCTTCCAATAACCTTTACCCATCCAGGTGGTCTCTGAAACATTCAGGGAAAACAAAATCATACAGTAATCGGAGAACTCCACCTCATCCACAGACACTGCAGAAGAGACGGCTTCCTCCTTCAAATAAAATCTAACCTAGACATGCAGCTACCTCTATGAAAGGTGAAATCCGCGTGGCCTGAGGGGCTCCGCATGTGGGCATCCTCTAAACGAGCTTCCCTAACTATATTATTGAGGGCCACACAGTCATAAGTCAGCTGATTATTGGAACTTCTCCTATCTTGGGACCTCGTGACATTATTGAAGTCCCCTCCAAAAATCACTTGCCGACTCGTAAAAGGAAAGGGCTTAATCTTCATAAAGAGATCTATATGGCCCCGTCTGGTTTGTGGGGCATAGATGTTAATGAGCCGTAGCTCTTGTCCCTTCATGAAGACATCTAAGATCAGGCACCTCCTCATTTCTAATTCAATGACCCGTCGGCATTCAAAAGGAGCGGTAAAAAAGGACCGCCACCCCACTATACGACTCAGCCGCAAGAGACCAGTGGGAGGGACCGCGCTTCCACTCTCTTCTGGCTTTAACCAGAGAGGCGAAATCTGACAACCTGGTCTCCTGTAAAAAGAAAATGTCGGCTTCAAAACGGCCGAGTAAATCAAAGGCTGCAAATCTAGTCGTATCTGACTTTATGCAGGCACAATTAATAGATGCCAGCGTCAATGGGGTGGCAGGGTGATTAAATTAGACAGCCACACCCTTTTGTTTACCCTTCTTTTTAGGGTTAGCCATATTGCCTTCCTCTCTGTGAAGCCTCCTGATCTCCTCATCCAGCACGTTCTCCTCCAGGACTTCAGCGGTTACAGGGGCAGCTTCAGGAGCAGGGGCCGGAGCTAGCCCCATCACCTGGGCACTCTCCTGCTCCCTACTCCTCCTACAATTTTCCTCCCACCTTTAGGTTGTCAGGGCCCTTTTTCCTCCTCATTAGCCCTGTTGCGCTCTCATCCCTGCCCGTACCCTCCCCAGCTGAGGCAACTTCACAGCTCTCCTCGGCCAGAGCGGTCGCTGCACGGGCGAAAGCGCTAGGACAACAGCTAAAAGGGTGCCTGAGGACACCACACAGGTGGCACCGGATCTGTCTACAGGATGCAGCCGGATGCCCCACCCCACCACATAAAGCACAGACCTGCACAGTACAGGCAGCGCTAAAATGGGTGGGGCTGCCACACCTGTGACAGATCTTAGGCTGCCCCTGGTAGAATACCTGGATCATATCCCATCCAAGGAAGGCAGCTGATGGAATGTGGGCAACCATACTTCCTGAATGCTTGAGTTTGATGGAAAACGTCCAGGCACCGGACCAGATCCTGTGCTCATCCACGTTTTTCTTGGGAATGTCCGTCACATCCCCATACCATCTGAGCCAGGTCATGATGTCATAACAAGAAATCGACTTGTTACGGGTCAAAATGGTCACCTTCTTGACAGAGTTCTGATGGGAAATTGCCTTTACAGCGAAATCCTGCCAGCCAGACTCGATCTTCGCCACTTCGTAGTTTCACCAGAAGAGTTCAAGACCCTATGGCCGAACGAAACCTACGTCAAACTCAGACGAACCGTAGGGGTGAATCAGGGCAAATATGTCACTCTCCCTGAATTCCATCTGAAGAAGGAGCTCAACCACTTTAATGCGAGGTGGACACACATCCTCGCCCCTCCAAATCAGACAGACCACATTCCTACAGTTATTGTCCTGCCCGGATGTCGGGATGGACCAGACCACCTCCATATTCCACTCTCGGAAAGCCCCCAAACTGTGCCTCTCTATCCAGAAAGACCTCAGCCCTTCACTCTACCTGTATCGACCTGTCGCCCCTGCGTAGAGCCTCCAGGAGGCACTGTTGCAAGTGGCCTCCAGAGCTGGATAGTGACGGGGACCCCCCTGAACCCACGGCAGCAACATTGACATAGTTCCTAGGAGCAGTCACTACCGGGGGGGGGGGGGTGCAGAGGTGCAGGGGGGCAGCCAGACCAGACCCAGAACCAGACCAAGAACCAATAATATCACCACTCACACCACTACTCTCATCATCTTTATTTCCATTCATGCTAGACTTCCCATTCAAACCACTACTGCGACCACACCAACACTCACTCCACTGACACTCCCACACACATTCCTCTCATCACAACACTACTACACCCATCATTCTCACATTTTGCACCCTTAGCATCCTGTCTAACAAATTCTGGGCTAGCTGGTTTCAGATAGATTTTCTGTGCTTGCTTAGCTGCTGGGGTCGACGCCAATGGCTCCTTCTCCATGGGTGATGTGGATGTGACCTCCGGAGTCTGGGGATGCCCCTCTGAGCACACCCCAGCTTCTCCCACAGTGCCTGCACTTAGTTGGCCCAACCCCACAGGCTCTGCAGCTGATCCCAGCACCTGGACACTGCCCCCCCTCACAGAGGAGTGTCCCACAGCGCCCTAAGAACTCGGAGGTCCCCCCCCCCTCCCCGAGCACACGGGTCCACCGCTCTCCACCATCGGCACCCGGACACTCCCCCCCTCACAGGGGAATACCCTGCAGGTAATGCCCAAAGCACTCGGGGAACCGCCCCTCGAGCACACGGCAGCATAATTTGCATCTGCACTTGGACATGCCCCTTGGGGCGGTCCTGCAGTGCCAGAGTTGCCCATCATGAGCCAGTCCTGCCCTTCCCTACCGGCAGGACGGGTGGGCTTCACATCTATTGCATCCATAGCCATCTCTGACGACATGCTGTACCCCCCTCCCCCCATGCTGGCCCCGTTCCACTATAGAAACCGGGTCTGTCAGTCTGGGGCCCAAGCAGCCTGGACCAGCTTTGCAGCTGGCTCCGATTGCCGGAAAGGACAAAACACATACTGTACTGTTTCTTGGGTCCTCTGCTTCTTTAATCTCTGCTTTACTGCCACATCCTCACACAGGTCATCAACAAAGGTGAAATTCTGAAGGTGGGCTGGGAACTCCTGCATCACAATCGCCCTCAATAATCCCCCAGTCTCACTCTTCTCATCCTCCTCCTCGCTCCCACTTAACGGGAGCGCCACCTGAGCTGGCTCAATGTAACTGTCCTTGGTGACAGAGGGAGTAGAAACAGGCACTGCATCTGTTGCGCTATCTGCATGGTCCCATTACCTTCTGCTGCCAACGGGGCTGGGACTCGCATCGCGGGACACGCCCGCATGCGAGCCCCAGTCTGTCAATCTCCTGGTGTTTCTCCTGCCTCTGCCTCTCTGCTCCGGTGTGCGTGTCCCCGTTCCTTAGGGCGTGCACGCACAGGAGCTTTAAGATTCAGGGCCAGTATGCTCATTAGTGTAATCCACCTGTGGCTCAGTTCTCTGCTGGATCTTTGTTGCCTTGTGCCCTAGAGAAAGCGTTCCATTGTATTGCCTTGCCGTGTACCAGATCTCCTGCTTTTGTGGCTTGACCTTGCTCCTCTGCTGCCTGCCTACAGAACTCCTGCTACGTCCTGACTACGCTACTGTGCCGCCTGCCCTGACCTTCTGCTATCCAGATTATGAGTTGCCTCATGCCTCCTGTGCCTCGTATCTCCTCAGCCGCCTGTGTGGTCGAGCCGTGCTAGGGGTAGCGACCTGAGTGTCGCCTGCAGCTGCAAGTCCATGCCGCTTTGCGGCGTGCTCTGGTGAAAATCAGCGGCACCTTAGACTCCGCTCCCTGGTATGGTCCGAGTCATCTGCCACACAGGTCCAGCAGATCCACATACACCGGAGTTCCTGTCTTCAGAAACGTGTGTTACAGCATCTTCCTCCACCTCCTGAACACTTTCCTCCACCTTCTCCTCCTCCTCCTTTACTTCATCACCACCATCCTCACTTTCTTCACCGCCACTACTCTCCCAATCATCCACCTCCACCTTCACCTTACCTGGGGATTTCATGCTGGCAAACGGTATTCATTCAGCAGCTTTTCCTGGAAGAGACAGCTCCTCTCCTCTTCTCCAGCTTCACAATCTCAACTTTCCGGGCCATGATTCCCTCTTTCCGCACAGGCTTATTCCTCTTGGAACCAGAGTTTGCCAGACTCTGAGCCCCTCACAGATCCTCTCTCGCCAGCCTGAGCTCCTAAGTGGAGCCTAAGTGGAGCTGGACTCTTTGAGCCCTCTTTCAGCCCACATCTCCACACTCTTTCTCCCTGCCTTTCTTCCACTGCTGCATCTCACACTTGAAACTGTTGCCTGGGAAGCAGAGCCTGCATTGCTGCAGACTCTGCTAGATCTCCTCCCTCCAGCCGGAACAATGGCTGTTGCAGTTTTCTTTCCACCCCCGCCAGCCTGGAAGAACGGGAAGTGGAGGCCCGGGACTCCCGGGGCTCCATGCAGGAAAGCCCTCCGCAGGATGCTGCCACACTCCTGGGAAAGGTTGATGGAAACACTGCCTCTCTGCCTGGAAGTCTGTAGAGCACAAAAGGACACACCCGACAGCTGCACACACTGAACTGCTCTGGGCCGTGTGTAGCAGAATGAGGGAGGAAGTTCTCCCCTGTATGGCTTCAGATGAGGTCACGCCTGCTGGTTAACGCCCCTTCCCAGTCTGTGAATCTGACTGAGACTGAGAAGAAAATACAGAGCAATATCAAGGTAGAAAACTAAAATATAATAAAAATAAAGGTAGGGGTGGTTTATCATGATGGGGGCAGTGAATTGGGAGGATTTTAAAATTTAACAAGATTATGACAGGTACTATTTAAGGAATGTCTGGACGGTTGACAACCCTGCATTCTATTAGTACTATAAGTACATGTTAAAATAACATGAAAACATTGAAATCCTTAATTTTTGTTGATCTGATGATGATCAGTGCTTGCTTAGTAACTAATTGTAACTCATTTAATACAATTGTAGGGAGTCCTAGGAACCTTGGTGAAATTTGACTAGGGAAATTACAAGTGTCACAATTGTTCTATTTGCAAATACAACATTGCTAAACAGACCTATAGATTAGGTGACTACCAAGTAGTAGTCAAAGAGCTTATTACCTGCCAAACTACCCATGTGGTTTAATGCCTTACTACGTGGGTAAAATGAAACGGCAGCTCCATTTTGTTCGTACTGGAGTTGGAGCATTACGCTTCATACACCAATATACACCAGTAAGATATATCCTCTATTCAGTTCACTGGCATTGAAAAAGTAGGAGAAAGAAGCCCGCTGGATAATCCGACTTAAAGGGGTACTCCCATGGAAAACTTTTTTTTTTGTTTAAATCAACTGGTGCCAGAAAAATAACCAGATTTGTAAATTACTTCTATTAAAAAATCTTAATCTCTCCAGTACTTTTTAAGTTCTGTATACTACAGAGGAAATGGTTTTCTTTTTGGAAAACAGAGCTCTCTACTGACATCATGCCCACATTGCTCTCTGCTGACATCTCTGTCCATTTTAGGAGCTGTCCAGAGCAGCATATGTTTGCTATGGGGATTTTCTCCTACTATGGACAGTTCCTAAAATGGACAGAGATGTCAGCAGAGAGCACTGGGGTCATGATGTCAGCAGAGAGCTCTGTGTTCCAAAAAGAAAACCATTAACTCTGTAGTATTCAGCAGCTAATAAGTACTGGAAGGATTAAGATTTTTTAATAGAAGTCATATACAAATCTGTTTAACTTTCTGGCACCAGCTGATTTAAATAAAAAAAGTTTTCTACGGGAGTACCCCTTTAATGCATTAGGTCTGCTGGGCTTGAATGAAGAGAACGAGATGGGTGCTTTTCTCCACTAGCCTTCAAGCTTAGTATTTTATAGGTATTGTCTTTTATGAAATGTTTTTTTTTATCACTAGGTTTCACAATTTTGTTTATGTGTCACCATAGTAACGCCAAGAACCTAATCATCATAAAAGCATTACCTTGACGTTCCTACGTCAGTACGGGCCAGAAAAAGTGCCTTTGTGAGTAAGACATGTTGCCGCCCTCGTGAACGCTGCTTGCATCACTCATATTACCTCCCACTCCTTGTGTACCTGTCTCTGTACAACAGGGCAAAAAGTTTTTAGGTCAGCCACCACTTGTGCAAGTTCTCCCACTTTAAAAGATGAGAGAGGCCGGTAATTTTCATCATAGGTACACCTCAACTAGGAGAGACAGAATAGGGGGAAGAATACAGGAAATTACATTGTAGGATTTCTAATGAATTCATTGGTAAATTCCTTGGTAAAATAAGTATTAAGTCACCTACAAACAAGCAAGATTTCTGGCTCTCACAGACCTGTAACTTCTTCTTTAAGAGTCTCCTCTGTCCTCCACTGGTTACCTGTATTAATGGAACCTGTTGAACTTGTTATCAGTAGGAAAGACACCTGTCCACAACCTCAAACAGTCACACTCCAAACTCAACTATGGCCAAGACCAAAGAGCTGTCTAAGGACTCCAGAAACAAAATTGTATACCTGCACCAGGCTGGGAAGATTGAATCTGCAATAGACAAGCAGCTTAGTGTGAAGAAATCAACTGTGGGAGCAATTATTAGAAAATGTAAGACATACAAGTCCACTGATAATCTCCCTTGATCTGGGGCTCGACGCAAGATCTCACCCCATGGTGTCAAAATGATCACAAGAACGGTGAGCAAAAATCCCAGAACCACACAGGGGGGCCTAGTAAATGACCTGCAGAGAGGTTGGACCAAAGTAAGAAAGGCTACCATCAGTAACACACTACGCTGTCAGGGACTCAAATCATGGAGTGCCAAACATGTAATATAAATGTAAGAAAATAATATAAATGTAAGCAAATCTCCAGGGCCAGATGGATTGCACCCAAGAGTTCTTAGAGAACTAAGTTTAGTAATATCTGTACCCCTGTTCATGATATTTAGAGATTCACTGGTGTCTGGTATTGTGCCAAGGGACTGGCGCAAGGCGAATGTGGTGCCAGTCTTCAAAAAGGGCTCTAGGTCTTCCCCAGGAAACTATAGACCGGTAAGTTTAACGTGCATTGTGGGTAAATTGTTTGAAGGACTTATAAGGGATTACATACAGGAATACATAGGGGATAATTGTATTATAAGTTATAGCCAGCATGGGTTTACTAAGGATAGAAGTTGTCAAACCAATCTAATTTGCTTTTATGAAGAAGTGAGTAGAAGCCTTGACAGAGGAATGGCTGTGGATATAGTGTTTCTGGATTTTTCTAAGGCGTTTGATACTGTCCCTCATAGACGCCTGACAGGTAAGTTAAGGTCTTTGGGTTTGGAAACTTTAGTTTGTAACTGGATTGAACACTGGCTCATGGATCGTACCCAGAGAGTGGTGGTCAATGATTCATACTCTGATTGGTCCCGGTTATTAGTGGTGTGCCCCAAGATTCAGTATTGGGACCGCTGTTGTTTAATTTATTTATCAATGATATAGAGGATGGCATTAACAGCTCTGTTTCTATCTTTGCAGATGACACCAAGCTTTGTAGCACGGTACAGTCTATAGAGGATGTGTATAGGTTACAAGATGACTTGGATAGACTAAGTGTCTGGGCATCCACTTGGCAAATGAGGTTCAATGTGGATAAATGTAAAGTTATGCATCTGGGTACTAATAACATGCATGCGTCGTATGTCTTAGGGGGGATTAAACTGGCAGAGTCACTGGTAGAGAAGGATCTGGGTGTACTTGTAGATCACAGACTACAGAATAGCATGCAATGTCAGGCTGCTGCTTCCAAGGCCGGCAGGATATTGTCATGTATAAAAAGAGGCATGGACTCGAGGGACAGGGACATAATACTCCCCATTTATAAAGCATTGGTACGGCCTCACCTGGAATATGTTGTTCAGTTTTGGGCACCAGTCCATAAAAGGGACACTGTGGAGCTGGAAAGGGTGCAGAGACGCGCGACTAAATTAATATGGGGCATAGAACATCTTAGTTATTAAAGGAGTTACAATTATTTAGTCTTGAGAAGAGACGTTTAAGGGGGGATATGATAAATGTATATAAGTATATTAATGGCCCATACAAAAAATATGGAGAAAAACTGTTCCATTTTAAACCCCCCCAAAGGACGAGGGGGCACTCCCTCCGTCTGGAGAAGAAAAGGTTTAGTCTCAAGGGGCGACACGCCTTCTTTACCATAAGAACTGTGAACTTATGGAACAGTCTATCTCAGAACTGGTCACAGCAGGAAAATTTAACAGCTTTAAAACAGGGTTAGATACATTCCTGGAACAAAATAACATTAATGCTTATGAAGAAATATAAAATCCCATCCCTTCCCCAATATCGCGCCACACCCCTACCCTTCAATTCCCTGGTTGAACTTGATGGACCTATGTCTTTTTTCAACCGTACTAACTATGTAACTATGTCCCCTGCTTAAGCCAATACATGTCCGGGCCTGTCTGAAGTTTGCTAGAGAGCATTTGGATGATCCAGAAGAGGATTGGGAGAATGTTATATGGTCAGATGAAACCAAAGTAGGACTTTTTGGTAAAAACTCAACTCGTCATGTTTGGAGGAGATAGAATGCTGAGTTGCATTCAAAGAACACCATACCTACTGTGAAGCATGGGGGTGGAAACATCCTGCTTTTGGGCTGTTTGTTCAGCAAGGGGACCAGGACGATTAATCCGTGTAAAGGAAAGGAATGAATGGGGCCATGTATCTTGAGATTTTGAGTGAAAACCTCCTTTCATGAGCAAGGGCATTGAAGATAAAATGTGTCTGGGTCTTTCAGCATGACAATGATCCCAAACACAGCTCCCAGGCAACAAAGGAGTGGCTTCATAAGAAGCATTTCAAGGTCCTGAAGTGGTCTAACCAGTCTCCAGATCTCAACCCCATAGAAAACCTTTGAAGTCTGTGTTGCCTAGCGACAGACCCAAAACATCACTGCTTTAGAGGAGATCTGCATGGAGGAATGGGCCAAAAT